>NW_026947722.1:0-289914 GCF_034190915.1 Cavia porcellus | reverse complement strand
GTGTTAGGTTTAGGGTTATGATATGGTTTAGGTTTAGGGTTAGGGTTACGTTTAGGGTTAGTGTTAGAGTTTAGGGTGATATTTAGTCTTAGGTTTATGATTAAGGTTAGGGTTAACGTTAGAAGTTAGTGTAAGGGTTAGGGCTACGGTTAGGTTAGGGTTATTGTTATGGGTTAGGGTTAGGGTTAGGGTTAGGATTTAGGTTAGGGTTAGGTTTAGATTTTGGGTTAGGGTTTGTGTTAGGGTTAGGGTTTGGTTTTACAGTTTAGGGTTAGGGTTAGGGTAAGTGTTAGTGTTAGAGTTTAGGATTAGTGTTAGTGTTAAGGTAATGGTTAGGGTTAGGGTTAGGGTTAGGGTTAGGGTTAGGGTTAGGTTTACGGTTATGTTTAAGGTTAGGGTTAGGGGCAGGTTAGGGTTAGGTTTAGGTGTTAGGTGTTAGGGATAGTGTCAGGGTTAGGCTTCGGAAGACTGATAGGTTCAGGGTTACTATTAGGTTTAGGGTTAGGTTTAGAGTTCGTGTTTTGGTTAGGTTTATGGGTTAGGGGATAAGAATATGGTTATAGTTAGGGTTAGGTTTACAGTTATGTTTAGGGTTATGGTTAGGGTTAGTGTTATTGTTAGAGCTAGGCTTAGGGATTAGGGATAAGGTTAGGGTCAGGCTTAGGGGTTAGTGTTACCGTTAGGTTAGGGTTATTGTAAAGGTTAATGTTAGGGTTATGGATTAGGGTTACTGTTCTGGTTAGGGTTAGAGTTAGAAATTAGGGTTAGGGTTAGGCTTAGGGTTAGTGTTAGGCTCAGTATTATGATTAGGGTTAGGGATAGTTTTAGGTTTAGGGTTAGGTTTATTGTCTGGGTTAGGGTTGGGGACAGGGTTAGCATTAGCTTTAGGTTTAATGATAGGGTTATGGTTAGGGTTAGGTGTTAGTGTTAGTTTTAGGGTTAGGGTTAGGGTTTCGGGTTAGGGTTAGTTTTAGCGTTAGGTTTAGGGCTAGGGTTAGGGTTAGGGTTAGTAGGTTAGGATTAATGTTAGGGTTAGGTTTAGCTTTAGGTTTTTGGGGTTAGTGTTTGGGTTAGGGTTAGGGTTAGGGTTAGGGATTAGGGATAGTGTTAGAGTGAGTTTAGGGTTAGGGTTAGGGTTATTGATTAGGGTTAGGTTTACAGTTAGAGTTTGTTTTAGGCTCATTTCTAGGATTAGGGTTAGGGATAGTTTTAGGGCTAGGGTTCGGTTTGTTGATAGGTTTAGGGTTAGGGATAAGGTTAGCATTAGGTTTACGGTTAGGGATAGGGTTAGGGTTAGGGTTAGGGGTTAGGGTTAGGGGTAGGTGTTAGTGTTAGGGTTCGGTTTAATATTAGGGTTAAGGTTAGTTTTAGAAGGTTAGGATTAGAGCTAGGGTTGTGTTATGATTAGGGTTAGGGTTTTGGAGTTAGTGATTGGGTTATGGTTATAGTTAGGGATAGCGATTAGGGATAGGGTTTAGTTTTAGGGTTAGGTTTAGGCTTATCGTTAGGGTTAGGGATTAGGGTTAGGTTTAGAGTTAGGTTTAGGGTTATGAATTTGGGTTCGTGTTAGTTTTAGGGTTAAGGTTAGGCTTAGGGTTACGGTTAGGGTTATGGTTAGGTTTAGGGTTAGGTTTAGGGTTAAGTTTAGGATTAGCGTTCGGGTTAGGTTTAGGGTTAGGGTTTCGGAGTTAGTGTTTGGGTTAAGTTTAGGGTTAGGGGTAGGGATTAGGGATAGGGTTAGATTTAGTTTTAGGGTTTGTGTTAGGGTTATGGTTATGGATTAGTGTTAAGTTTACAGTTAGAATTAGCGTTAGGCTCAGTTCTAGGATTAGGTTTAGGGATAGTTTTAGGACTAGGGTTTAGTTTGTTGATAGGGTTAGGGTTAGGGACAGGGTTAGCATTAGATTTAAGGTGAGGGATAGGGTTAGGGTTAGGGTTAGGTGTTAGGGTTAGGGTTAGGTGTTAGGTTTAGTGTTAGGATTAGGTTTAGGGTCAGGGCTATAAGGTTAGGATTAGAGCTAGGGTTAGGGTTATGGTTACAGTGAGGTTTTGTGTTATGATTAGGGTTAGGGTTTTGGTGTTCGTGTTTGGGTTATGGTTATGGTTAGGGTTAGCGGTTAGGGATAGGGTTACCGTGAGTGTTAGGGTTAGGGTTAGGGTTAGGGTTAGGGTTAATGTTAGGTTTAGGGTTAGGGTTAGTTTTAGGGTTAGTGTGAGGTTTAGGGTTAGGGTTAGTGTTAGGTGTTAGTGTTAGGGTTAGGTGTTAGGGTTAGTGTTAGGATTAGGGTTAGGGTCAGGGCTAGAAGGTTAGGATTAGAGCTAGGGTTAGGGTTATGATTACAGTGAGGTTTTGTGTTATTAGGGTTAGGGTTTTGGTGTTAGTGTTTGGGTTATGGTTATGGTTATGGTTATGGTTAGCGATTAGGGATAGGGTTACGGTGAGTGTTAGGGTTAGGGTTAGGGTTAGGGTTAATGTTAGGTTTAGGGTTAGGGTTAGTTTTAGGGTTAGTGTGAGGTTTAGGGTTAGGGTTAGTGTTAGGTGTTAGGGTTAGGGTTAGGTGTTAGGGTTAGTGTTAGGATTAGGGTTAGGGTCAGGGCTAGAAGGTTAGGATTAGAGCTAGGGTTAGGGTTATGATTACAGTGAGGTTTTGTGTTATTAGGGTTAGGGTTTTGGTGTTAGTGTTTGGGTTATGGTTATGGTTATGGTTATGGTTAGCGATTAGGGATAGGGTTACGGTGAGTGTTAGGGTTAGGGTTAGGGTTAGGGTTAATGTTAGGTTTAGGGTTAGGGTTAGTTTTAGGGTTAGTGTGAGGTTTAGGGTTAGGGTTAGGGTTAGGTTTTGCGTAGGGTTTTGGGTTAGGGTAATGCTATGGTTAGGGTTAGAGGTTAGCTTTAGGGTTAGGGTTTCAGTTAGGGTTAGTTTTAGTGTTAGGGATAGTGTAAGGGTTAGGGTTAGAGTTAGAAGTTAGGGTTAGGGCTAGGGTTAGTGTAATTGATAGGGTTAGGGTTTCGGTATGGGTTAGTTTTAGTGTTAGGGTTAGGGTTATGGTTAGGCTTTGTTTAGGGATAGGTTTATTGTTAGATGTTAGTGTTAGGTTTAAGGTTTAGTTTTAAGTGTTAAAGTTAAGGTTACTGTTAGACTTTGGTTTAGGGTTATGGTTATAGGTAGGGAGGGTTAAGGTTAAGGTTATGTTTAGCGTTACGGTTATTGTTCAGTTTAGGGTTAGGTTTAGGGTTAGGGTGAGGTTTAGGATAGGGATTAGAGGTAGGTTTTGGGTTAGCGTTAGGGTGAGGGTTATGGTTAGGGTTTAGGTTTAGCAGTAGTATTAGTGTTAGGGTTATGGTTAGGTTTAGGGTTTGGGTTAGGGTTAGGGGTTAGGTGTTAAGGATATGGTTAAGGTTATGTTTAGGGTTACGTTTAGTGTTGGTGTTACATTTAGGGTTACGGCTAGTTTTAGTGTTAGGGTTAGTATTAGGGTTACGGATCACGGATAGGGTTAGTGTTAGGGTTAGGGGCTAGTTTTACATTTAGTGTTAGGGTTATGGTAAGGGGTAAGGTTAGGGTTATGGATTAGTGTTAGTATTCAGCTTAGGGTTAAAACTAGGGTTACAGTTAGGGTTAGCGTTATGGTTAGCTTTAAGGTTAGGTTTAGGTTTATGATTTGTTTTAGGGTTACGTTTATTATTAGCGTTTAGAGTTAGAGATTAGGGTTAGGTTTAGCGTTAGTGTTAGAGTTTAGGGTAAGGGTAACTTTTAGGGTTTATCGTTAGGGTTAGGGTTAGATTAGGGTTAGGTTTAGGGTCAGGTTTAGGGATAGGGTTGGGGTTAGGGTTAAAGTTAAAGTTAGGGTTATGGTTAGTTTTAGGGTTAGGGTTAATGTTAGGGTTAGGGTTAGGTTTTAGTGTTAGGTTTAGTGTTAGGGTTAGGTTTTGGGTTAGGTTTAGTGTTAGGTTTAGGGTTATGATATGGTTTAGGTTTAGGGTTAGGGTTACGTTTAGGGTTAGTGTTAGAGTTTAGGGTGAGATTTAGTCTTAGGGTTATGATTAGGGTTAAGGTTAAGGTTAGAAGTTAGTGTTAAGGTTAGGGTTATGGTTAGGGTTAGAGTTATTGTTATGGGTTAGGGTTAGGGTTAGGGTTAGGATTTGGTTTCGGGTTAGGTTTAGATTTTGGGTTATGGTTTGTGTTAGGGTTAGGGTTTGGTTTTACAGTTTAGGGTTAGGGTTAGGGTAAGTGTTAGGGTTAGAGTTTAGGATTAGTGTTAGTGTTAGGGTAATGGTTACGGTTAGGGTTAGGGTTAGGGTTAGGTTTACGGTTACATTTAAGGTTAGGGTTAGGGGTAGTTTAAGTTTAGGTTTAGGGGTTAGGTGTTAGGGATAGGGTCAGGGTTAGGCTTTGGAAGACTGATAGGTTCAGGGTTACTATTAGGTTTAGGGTTAGGTTTAGGGTTCGTGTTTTGGTTAGGTTTATGGGTTAGGTGATAAGAATATGGTTATAGTTAGGGTTAGGTTTACAGTTATGTTTAGGGTTATGGTTAGGGTTAGTGTTATTGTTAGAGCTAGGCTTAGGGATTAGGAATAAGGTTAGGGTCAGGCTTAGGGGTTAGTGTTACGGTTAGGGTTAGGGTTATTGTAAAGGTTAATGTTAGGGTTATGGACTAGGGTTACTGTTCTGGTTAGGGTTAGAGTTAGAAATTAGGGTTAGGGTTAGGCTTAGGGTTAGTGTTAGGCTCAGTATTATGATTAGAGTTAGGGATAGTTTTAGGTTTAGGGTTAGGTTTATTGTCTGGGTTAGGATTAGGGACAGGGTTACCATTAAGTTTAGATTTAATGATAGGGTTATGGTTAGGGTTAGGTGTTAGTGTTAGGCTTCGGGTTAGGGTTAGGGTTTCGGGTTAGGATTAGTTTTAGCGTTAGTGTAAGGGCTAGGGTTAGGGTTAGGGTTAGAAGATTAGGATTAATGTTAGGGTTAGGTTTAGGGTTAGGGTTTCGGCGTTACTGTTTGCGTTAGGATTAGAGTTAGAGTTAGGAATTAGGGACAGTGTTAGAGTGAGTTTAGGGGTAGGGTTAGGGTTAGGGTTATGGATTACTGTTACGTTTACAGTTAGAGTTAGTTTTAGGCTCAGTTCTAGGATTAGGGTTAGGGATAGTTTTAGGGCTAGGGTTCGGTTTATTGATAGGTTTAGGGTTAGGGATAGGGTTAGCATTAGGCTTACGGTTAGGGATAGGGTTAGGGTTAGGGTTAGGGGTTAGGGTTAGGGGTAGGTGTTAGTGTTAGGGTTCGGTTTAATATTAGGGTTAGGGTTAGAGTTAGAAGGTTAGGATTAGAGCTAGGGTTGTGTTATGATTAGGGTTAGGGTTTTGGAGTTAGTGTTTGGGTTACGGTTATAGTTAGGCTTATCGATTAGGGATAGGGTTTAGGTTTAGAGTTAGGTGTAGGCTTATCGTTAGGGTTAGGGATTGGGTTAGGTTTAGAGTTAGGTTTAGGGTTATGAATTTGGGTTCGTGTTAGTTTTAGGGTTAAGGTAAGGTTTAGGGTTACGGTTAGCGTTAAGTTTAGGATTAGGGTTCGGGTTAGGTTTAGGGTTAGGGTTTCGGCGTTAGTGTTTGTGTTAGGGTTAGGGATTAGGGATAGGGTTAGAGTGAGTTTTAGGTTTTGGTTAGGGTTATGGTTATGGATTAGTTTTAAGTTTACAGTTAGAGTTAGCGTTAGGCTCAGTTCTAGGATTAGGTTTAGGGATAGTTTTAGGGCTAGGCTTAAGTTTATTGATAGGTTTACGGTTAGGGATAGGGTTAGGGTTAGGGTTAGGTGTTAGGGTTAGAGTTAGGTGTTAGGGTCAGGGCTAGAAGGTTAGGATTAGAGCTAGGGTTAGGGTTAGGGTTACAGTGAGGTTTTGTGTTATGATTAGGGTTAGGGTTTTGGTGTTAGTGTTTGGGTTATGGTTATGGTTAGGGTTAGCGATTAGGGATAGGGTTAGGGTGAGTGTTAGGGTTACGGTTAGGGTTAGGGTTAGGGTTAAGGTTAGGTTTAGGGTTAGGTTTAGGTTTAGGGTTAGTGTGAGGTTTAGGGTTAGGGTTAGGGTTAGGTTTAGGATAGGGATTAGAGGTAGGTTTTGGGTTAGCGTTAGGGTGAGGGTTATGGTTAGGATTTAGGGTTAGCATTAGTGTTAGTGTTAGGGTTATGGTTAGGTTTAGGGTTTGGGTTAGGGTTAGGGGTTAGGTGTTAAGGATATGGTTAAGGTTATGTTTATGGTTACGTTCGGTGTTGGTGTTACATTTAGGGTTACGGCTAGTTTTAGTGTTAGGGTTAGGATTAGGGTTAGGGATTACGGATAGGGTTAGTGTTAGGGTTAGGGGCTAGTTTTACATTTAGTGTTAGGGTTATGGTCAGGGTTAAGGTTAGGGTTATGGATTAGTGTTAGTATTCAGCTTAGGGTTAAAACTAGGGTTACAGTTAGGGTTAGCGTTATGGTTAGGGTTAAGGTTAGGTTTAGGTTTAGAGTTCGGTTTAGGGTAAGGTTTATTGTTATCTTTTAGAGTTAGAGATTAGGGTTAGGGTTAGCGTTAGGGTTAGAGTTTAGGGTAAGGGTAAGGGTTACGGTTATGGTTAGGGTTAGGGTTAGATTAGGGTTAGGTTTAGGGTCAGGTTTAGGGATAAGGTTGGGGTTAGGGTTAAGGTTAAGGTTAGGGTTATGGTTAGTTTTAGGGTTAGGGTTAGTGTTTGGGTTAGGGTTAGGTTTTAGGGTTAGGTTTAGTTTTAGGGTTAGGTTTTGTGTTAGGTTTAGTGTAAGGTTTAGGGTTATGATATGGTTTAGGTTTAGGATTAGGTTTACCTTTAGGGTTAGTGTTAGAGTTTAGGGTGAGATTTAGTCTTAGGGTTATGATTAGGGTTAGGGTTAAGGTTAGAAGTTGGTGTTAAGGTTAGGGTTACGGTTAGGGCTAGGATTATTGTTATAGGATAGGTTTAGGTTAGGGTTAGGATTTGGTTTCGGGTTAGGTTTAGATTTTGGGTTAGGGTTTGTGTTACGGTTAGGGTTTGGTTTTACAGTTTAGGGTTAGGGTTAGGGTAAGTGTTAGGGTTAGAGTTTAGGATTAGTGTTAGGGTTAGGGTAATGGTTAGGGTTAGCGTTAGGGTTAGGGTGGTTAGGTTTTGTGTAGGGTTTTGGGTTAGGGTAAGGGCTAGGGTTACGGTTAGAGGTTAGCTTTAGTGTTAGGGTTTCAGTTAGGTTTAGGTTCAGTGTTAGGGATAGTGTAAGGGTTAGGGTTAGAGTTAGAAGTTCGGGTTAGGGCTAGGGTTAGTGTTATTGATAGGGTTAGTGTTTCGGTATGGGTTAGTTTTTGAGTGTTAGGGTTAGGGTTATGGTTAGGCTTTGTTTAGGGATAGGTTTAGTGTTAGATATTAGGGTTAGGTTTAAGGTTTAGGGTTAAGTGTAAAAGTTAGGGTTAGTGTTAGTCTTTGGTTTAGGGTTATGGTTATAGGTAGGGAGGGTTAGTGTTAAAGTTATGTTTAGGGTTACGGTTAGTGTTCAGTTTAGGGTTAGGTTTAGGCTTAGGGTTAAGTTTAGGATAGGGATTAGAGGTAGGTTTGGGTTAGCGTTAGGGTGAGGGTTATGGTTAGGGTTTAGGTTTAGCAGTAGTGTTAGTGTTAGGGTTATGGTTAGGTTTAGGGTTTGGGTTAGGGTTAGGGGTTAGGTGTTAAGGATATGGTTAAGGTTATGTTGAGGGTGACGTTTAGTGTTGGTGTTACATTTAGGGTTATGGCTAGTTTTAGTGTTAGGGTTAGGATTAGGGTTAGGGATTACGGATAGGGTTAGTGTTAGGGTTAGGGGCTAGTTTTACATTTACTGTTAGGGTTATGGTAAGGGTTAAGGTTAGGGTTATGCATTAGTGTTAGTATTCTGCTTAGGGTTAAAACCAGGGTTACGGATAGGGTTAGCATTATTTTTAGGGTTAAGGTTAGGTTTAGGTTTATGGTTCGGTTTAGGGTTAGGTTTATTGTTAGCGTTTAGAGATAGAGATTAGGGTTAGAGTTAGCGTTAGGGTTAGAGTTTAGGGTAAAGGTAAATTTTAGGGTTATGGTTAGGGTTAGGGTTAGATTAGCGTTAGGTTTAGGGTCAGGTTTACGGATAGGGTTGGGGTTAGTGTTAAGATTCAGTTTATGGTTATGGTTAGTTTTAGAGTTAGGGTTAGTGTTAGGTTAGGGTTAGGTTTTAGGATTTGGTTTAGTGTTAGGGTTAGGTTTTGGGTTAGGTTTAGTGTTAGGTTTAGGGTTATGATATGGTTTAGGTTTAGGGTTAGGGTTACGTTTAGGGTTAGTGTTAGAGTTTAGGGTGAGATTTAGTCTTAGGGTTATGATTAAGGCTAGGGTTAACGTTAGAAGTTAGTGTAAGGGTTAGGGCTACGGTTAGGTTAGGGTTATTGTTATGGGTTAGGGTTAGGGTTAGGGTTAGGATTTAGGTTAGGGTTAGGTTTAGATTTTGGCTTAGGGTTTGTGTTAGGGTTAGGGTTTGGTTTTACAGTTTATGGTTAGGGTTAGGGTAATTGTTAGTGTTAGAGTTTAGGATTAGTGTTAGTGTTAGGGTAATGGTTAGGGTTAGGGTTAGGGTTAGGGTTAGGTTTACGGTTACATTTAAGGTTAGGGTTAGGGGCAGTTTAAGGTTAGGTTTAGGGGTTAGGTGTTAGGGATAGGGTCAGGGTTAGGCTTCGGAAGACTGATAGGTTCAGGGTTACTATTAGGTTTAGGGTTAGGTTTAGGGTTCGGGTTTTGGTTAGGGTTATGGGTTAGGTGATAAGAATATGGTTATGGTTAGGGTTAGGTTTACAGTTATGTTTAGGGTTATTGTTAGGGTTATTGTTATTGTTAGAGCTAGGCTTAGGGATTAGGGATAAGGTTAGGGTCAGGCTTAGGGGTTAGTGTTACGGTTAGGGTTAGGGTTATTGTAAAGGTTAATGTTAGGGTTATGGACTAGGGTTACTGTTCTGGTTAGGGTTAGAGTTAGAAATTAGGGTTAGGGTTAGGCTTAGGGTTAGTGTTAGGCTCAGTATTATGATTGGGGTTAGGGATAGTTTTAGGTTTAGGGTTAGGTTTTTGTCTGGGTTAGGGTTAGGGACAGGGTTAGCATTAAGTTTAGGTTTAATGATAGGGTTATGGTGAGGGTTAGGTGTTAGTGTTAGGCTTCGGGTTACGGTTAGGGTTTCGGGTTAGGGTTAGTTTTAGCATTAGGGTTAGGGCTAGGGTTAGGCTTAGGGTTGGAAGGTTAGGATTAATGTTAGGGTTAGGTTTAGGGTTAGGGTTTCGGGGTTACTGTTTGTGTTAGGGTTAGAGTTAGAGTTAGGAATTAGGGACAGTGTTAGAGTGAGTTTAGGGGTAGGGTTATGTTTAGGGTTATGGATTACTGTTACGTTTACAGTTAGAGTTAGTTTTAGGCTCATTTCTAGGATTAGGGTTAGGTATAGTTTTAGGGCTAGGGTTCGGTTTATTGATAGGTTTAGGGTTAGGGATAGGGTTAGCATTAGGTTTACGGTTAGGGATAGGGTTAGGGGTTAGGGTTAGGTTTAGGTGTAGGTGTTAGGGTTAGGGTTATGGGTAGGTGTTAGTGTTAGGGTTCGGGTTAGGATTAGGGTTAGGTTTAGAGTTAGAAGGTTAGGATTAGAGCTTGGGTTAGGGTTAGGGTTATGGTGAGGTTTTGTGTTATGATTAGAATTAGGGTTGTGGTGTTAGTGTTTGGGTTACGGTTATGGTTACGGTTAGCGATTAGGGATAGGGTTTAGGTTTTGGGTTAGGGTTAGGCTTATCGTAAGGGTTAGGAATTAGGGTTAGGGTTAGAGTTAGGTTTAGGGTTATGAATTTGTGTTTTTGTTAGTGTTAGGGTTAGGGTTAGGCTTAGGGTTACGGTTAGGGTTATGGTTAGGATTAGGGTTAGGGTTAGGGTTAACTTTAGGATTAGGGTTCGGGTTAGGTTTAGGGTTAGGGATTCGGGGTTAGTGTTTGTGTTAGAGTTAGGGTTAGGGTTAGAGATTAGGGATAGGGTTAGAGTGAGTTTTAGGGTTTGTGTTAGGGTTATGGTTATGGACTAGCGTTAAGTTTTCAGTTAGAGTTAGCGTTAGGCTCAGTTCTAGGATTAGGTTTAGGGATAGTTTTAGGGCTAGGATTTAGTTTATTACTAGGGTTAGGGTTAGAGATAGGGTTAGCATTAGGTTTCCGGTTAGTGATAGGGTTAGGGTTAGGGTTAGGTGTTAGGGTTAGTGTTAGGTGTTAGGGTTAGGGTTAGGATAAGGCTTAGGGTCAGGGCTAGAAGGTTAGGATTAGAGCTAGGGTTCGGGTTAGTGTTACGGTGAGGTTTTGTGTTATGATTAGAATTAGGGTTTTGGTGTTAGTGTTTGGGTTATGGTTATGGTTACGGTTAGCGATTAGGGATAGGGTTTAGGTTTTGGGTTAGGGTTAGGCTTATTGTAAGGGATAGGAATTTGGGTTAGGGTTAGAGTTAGGTTTGGGTTATGAATTTGTGTTCGTGTTAGTGTTAGGGTTAGGGTTAGGCTTAGGGTTACGGTTAGGGTTATGGTTAGGTTTAGGGTTAGGTTTAGGGTTAAGTTTAGGATTAAGGTTCGGGTTAGGTTTAGGGTTAGAGTTTCCGGGTTAGTGTTTGGGATAGGGTTAGGGTTAGGGTGAGGGATTAGGGATAGGGTTAGAGTGAGTTTTAGGGTTTGGGTTAGGGTTAAGGTTATGGATTAGCGTTAAGTTTACAGTTAGAGTTAGCGTTAGGCTCAGTTCTAGGGTTAGGTTTAGGGATAGTTTAGGGCTAGGGTTTAGTTTATTGATAGGGTTAGGGTTAGGGATAGGGTTAGCATTAGGTTTACGGTTAGGGATTGGGTTAGGGTTAGGGTTAGGTTTTAGGGTTAGGGTTAGGTGTTAGGGTTAGGGTTAGGATTAGGGTTAGGGTTAGGGGTAGGGGCTAGTTTTACATTTAGTGTTAGGGTTATGGTAAGAGTTAAGGTTAGGGTTAGGGATTAGCGTTAGTATTCGGCTTAGGGTTAAAAAGGGATACGGTTAGGGTTAGCGTTATGGTTATGGTTAAGCTTAAGTTTAGGTTTAGGGTTCGGTTTAGGGTTAGGTTTATTGTTAGCATTTAGAGTTTGCGATTAGGGTTAGGGTTAGCCTTAGGGTTAGAGTTTAGGGTAAGGGTAAGGGTTAGGGTTATGGTTAGGGTTAGGGTTAGATTAGGGTTAGGTTTAGGGTCAGGTTTAGGGATAGGGTTGGGTTTAGGGTTAAGGTTAAGGTTAGGGTTATGGTTAGTTTCAGGGTTAGGGTTAGTGTTAGTGTTAGGGTTAGGTTTTAATGTTAGGTTTAGTGTTAGGGTTAGGTTTTGGGTTAGGTTTAGTGTTAGGTTTAGGGTTAGGATATGCTCTAGGTTTAGGGTTAGGGTTACGTTTAGGGTTAGTATTAGAGTTTAGGGTGAGATTTAGTCTTAGGGTTATGATTAGGGTTAGGGTTAAGGTTAGAAGTTAGTGTTAGGGTTAGGGTTACTGTTAGGGTTAGGGTTATTGTTATGGGTTAGGGTTAGGGTTAGGGTTAGGATTTGGTTTCGGGTTAGGTTTAGATTATGGGTTAGGTTTTGTGTTAGGGTTAGGGTTTGGTTTTACAATTTATGGTTAGGGTTAGGGTGTTAGGGTTAGAGTTTAGGATTAGTGTTAGTGTTAGTGTTAGGGTAATGGTTAGGGTTAGGGTTAGGGTTAGGTTTAGCATTAGGTTTACGGTTACGTTTAAGGTTAGGGTTAGGGGCAGGTTAGGGTTAGGTTTAGGGGTTAGGTGTTAGGGATAGGGTCAGGGTTAGGCTTCGGAAGACTGATAGTTTCAGGGTTACTATTAGGTTTAGGGTTAGGTTTAGGGTTCGGGTTTTGGTTAGGGTTATGGGTTAGGTGATAAGAATATGGTTATGGTTAGGGTTAGGTTTACAGTTATGTTTAGGGTTATTGTTAGGATTATTGTTATTGTTAGAGCTAGGCTTAGGGATTAGGGATAAGGTTAGGGTCAGGCTTAGGGGTTAGTGTTATGGTTAGGGTTAGGGTTATTGTAAAGGTTAATGTAAGGGTTATGGACTCGGGTTACTGTTCTGGTTAGGGTTAGAGTTAGAAATTAGGGTTAGGCTTAGGGTTAGTGTTAGGCTCAGTATTATGATTAGGGTTAGGGATAGTTTTAGGTTTAGGGTTAGGTTTTTGTCTGGGTTAGGGTTAGGGACAGGGTTAGCATTAAGTTTAAGTTTAATGATAGGGTTATGGTTAGGGTTAGGTGTTAGTGTTAGGCTTCGGGTTACGGTTATGGTTTCGGGTTAGGGTTAGTTTTAGCGTTAGGGTTAGGTCTAGGGTTAGGCTTAGGGTTAGAAGGTTAGGATTTATGTTAGGGTTAGGTTTAGGCTTAGGGTTTCGGGGTTACTGTTTGGGTTAGGGTTAGAGTTAGAGTTAGGAATTAGGGACAGTGTTAGAGTGAGTTTAGGGGTAGGGTTAGGGTTAGGGTTATGGATTACTGTTACATTTACATTTAGAGTTAGTTTTAGGCTCATTTCTAGGATTAGGGCTAGGTATAGTTTCAGGGCTAGGGTTCGGTTTATTGATAGGTTTAGGGTTAGGGATAGGGTTAGCATTAGGTTTACGGTTAGGGATAGGGTTAGGGGTTAGGGTTAGGGTTAGGTGTAGGGGTTAGGGTTAGGGTTATGGGGAGGTGTTAGTGTTAGGGTTCGGGTTAGGATTAGGGTTAGGTTTAGAGTTAGAAGGTTAAGATTAGAGCTAGGGTTAGGGTTAGGGTTACGGTGAGGTTTTGTGTTATGATTAGGGTTAGGGTTTTGGTGTTAGTGTTTGCATTACGGTTATGGTTAGGGTTAGCGATTAGGGATAGGGTTAGGGTGAGTGTTAGGGTTAGGGTTAGGGTTAGGGTTAGGGTTAATGTTAGGTTTAATGTTAGGGTTAGGTTTAGGGTTAGTGTCATGTTTAGGGTTAGGGTTATGGTTAGGTTTTGCGTAGGGGTTTGGGTTAGGGTAAGGGCTAGGGTTAGGGTTAGAGGTTAGCTTTAGGGTTAGGGTTTCAGTTAGGGTTAGGTTCAGTGTTAGGGATAGTGTAAGGGTTTGGATTAGAGTTAGAAGTTCGGGTTAAGGCTAGGGTTAGTGTTATTGATAGGGTTAGGGTTTCGGTATGGGTTAGTTTTTGAGTGATAGGGTTAGGGTTATGGTTAGGCTTTGTTTAGGGATATGTTTAGTGTTAGATGTTAGGGTTAGGGTTAAGGTTTAGGTTTAAGTGTTAAAGTTAGGGTTTGTGTTAGACTTTGGTTTAGGGTTATGGTTATAGGTAGGGAGGTTTAGGGTTAAGGTTATGTTTAGGGTTACGGTTACTGTTCGGTTTAGGGTTAGGTTTAGGGTTAGGGTTTGGTTTAGGATAGGGATAAGAGGTAGGTTTGGGTTAGCGTTAGGGTGAGGGTTATGGTTAGGGTTTAGGGTTAGCATGAGTGTTAGTGTTAGGGTTATGGTGATGTTTAGGGTTAGGGTTAGGGTTAGAGGTTAGGTGTTAAGGATATGGTTAAGGTTATGTTTAGGGTTACGTTTAGTGTTGGTGTTACATTTAGGGTTATGGCTAGTTTTAGTGTTAGGGTTAGGATTAGGGTTAGGGATTACGGATAGGGTTAGGGTTAGGGTTAGGGGCTAGTTTTACATTTAGTGTTAGGGTTATGGTAAGGGTTAAGGTTAGGGTAATGGATTAGTGTTAGTATTCGGCTTAGGGTTAAAACTAGGGATACGGTTAGGGTTAGCGTTATGGTTATGGTTAAGCTTAGGTTTAGGTTTAGGGTTCGGTTTAGGGTTAGGTTTATTGTTAGCATTTAGAGTTAGAGATTTGGGTTAGGGTGAGCGTTAGGGTTAGAATTTAGGGTAAGGGTAAGGGTTAGGGTTATGGTGAGGGTTAGGGTTAGATTAGGGTTAGGTTTAGGGTCAGGTTTAGGGATAGGGTTGGGGTTAGGGTTAAGGTTAAGGTTAGGGTTATGGTTAGTTTTAGGGTTAGGTTTAGTGTTAGTGTTAGGGTTAGGTTTTAATGTTAGGTTTAGTGTTAGGGTTAGGTTTTGGGTTAGGTTTAGTGTTAGGTTTAGGGTTATGATATGGTTTAGGTTTAGGGTTAGGGTTACGTTTAGGGTTAGTATTAGAGTTTAGGGTGAGATTTAGTCTTAGGGTTATGATTAGGGTTAGGTTTAAGGTTAGAAGTTAGTGTTAGGGTTAGGGTTACGGTTAGGGTTAGGGTTATTGTTATGGGTTAGGGTTAGCGTTAGGGTTAGGATTTGGTTTCGGGTTAGGTTTAGATTTTGGGTTAGGGTTTGTGTTAGGGTTAGGGTTTGGTTTTACAGTTTGGGGATAGGTTTAGGGTAAGTGTTAGGGTTAGAGTTTAGGATTAGTGTTAGTGTTAGGGTAATGGTTAGGGTTAGGGTTAGGGTTAGGGTTAGGGTTAGGTTTACGGTTACGTTTAAGGTTAGGGTTAGGGGCAGGTTAGGGTTAGGTTTAGGGGTTAGGTGTTAGGGATACTGTCAGGGTTAGGCTTCGGAAGACTGATAGGTTCAGGGTTACTATTATGTTTAGGGTTAGGTTTAGGGTTCGGGTTTTGGTTAGGGTTATGGGTTAAGTGATAAGAATATGGTTATTGTTAGGGTTAGGTTTACAGTTATGTTTAGGGTTATGGTTAGGGTTAGTGTTATTGTCAGAGCTAGGCTTAGGGATTAGGGATAAGGTTAGGGTCAGGCTTAGGGGTTAGTGTTACGGTTAGGGTTAGGGATATTGTAAAGGTTAATGTTAGGGTTATGGACTAGGGTTACTGTTCTGGTTAGGGTTAGAGTTAGAAATTATGGTTAGGGTTAGGCTTAGGGTTAGTGTTAGGCTCAGTATTATGATTAGGGTTAGGGATAGTTTTAGGTTTAGGGTTACGTTTATTTTCTGGGTTAGGGTTAGGGACAGGGTTAGCATTAAGTTTAGGTTTAATGATAGGGTTATGTGTTAGTGTTAGGTTTAGGGTTAGGGTTTAGTTAGTTAGGGTTAGGTTAGTGTTAGGTTTAGGGTTAGGGTTAGGGTTAGGGTTAGGGTTTCGGGTTAGGGTTAATTTTAGCGTTAGGGTTAGTTGTAGGGTTAGGGTTACGGTTAGTTGTTAGGATTAATGTTAGGATTAGATTTAGGGTTATGGTTTCGGGGTTAGTGTTTGGGTTGGGGTTAGGGTTAGGGTTAGGGATTAGGGATAGGGTTAGAGTGAGTTTAGGGGTAGGGTTAGGGTCAGGGTTATGGATTAGGGTTAGGTTTACAGTTAGAGTTAGTTTTAGGCTCAGTTCTAGGATTAGTGATAGGGATAGTTTTAGGGCTAGGGTTCGGTTTATTGATAGGTTTAGGGTTAGGGATAGGGTTAGTATTAGGTTTACGGTTAGGGTTAGGGGTTAGGGTTAGGGTTAGGGGTAGGTGTTAGTGTTAGGGTTCGGGTTAGGATTAGGGTTAGGTTTAGAGTTAGAAGGTTAGGATTAGAGCTAGTGTTAGGGTTAGGGTTACGGTGAGGTTTTGTGTTATGGTTAGAATTAGGGTTTTGGTGTTAGTGGTTGGGTTATGGTTATGGTTTCGGTTAGCGATTGGGGATAGGGTTTAGGTTTTGGGTTAGGGTTAGGCTTATCGTAAGGGGTAGGGATTAGGGTTAGGGTTAGAGTTAGGTTTAGGGTTATGAATTTGTTTTCGTGTTAGTGTTAGGGTTAGGGTTAGGCTTAGGGTTACGGTTAGGGTTATGGTTAGGTTTAGGGTTAGGGTTAGGATTATGTTTAGGATTAAGTTTCGGGTTAGGTTTAGGGTTAGAGTTTCCGGGTTAGTGTTTGGGATAGGGTTAGGGTTAGGGTGAGGGATTAGGGATAGGGTTAGAGTGAGTTTTAGGGTTTGGGTTAGGGTTAAGGTTATGGATTAGCGTTAAGTTTACAGTTAGAGTTAGTGTTAGGCTCAGTTCTAGGATTAGGTTTAGGGATAGTTTTAGGGCCAGGATTTTGTTTATTGATAGGGTTAGGGTTAGGGATAGGGTTAGCATTAGGTTTACGCTTAGGGATAGGGTTAGGCTTAGGGTTAGGTGTTAGGGTTAGGGTTAGGTGTTAGGGTTAGTGTTAGGATTAGGGATAGGGTCAGGATTAGGCTTCGGAACACTGATAGGTTCAGGGTTACTATTAGGTTTAGGGTTAGGTTTAGGGTTAGGTTTAGGGTTAGGGTTAGGGTTTCGGGTTAGTGTTAGTTTTAGCGTTAGGGTTAGGTGTAGGGTTAGGGTTAGGGTTAGAAGGTTAGGATTAATGTTAGGATTAGATTTAGGGTTAGGGTTTCGGGGTTAGTGTTTGGGTTGGGGTTAGGGTTAGGGTTAGGGATTAGGGATAGGGTTAGAGTGAGTTTAGGGGTAGGGTTAGGGTCAGGGTTATGGATTAGGGTTAGGTTTACAGTTAGAGTTAGTTTTAGGCTCAGTTCTAGGATTAGTGATAGGGATAGTTTTAGGGCTAGGGTTCGGTTTATTGATAGGTTTAGGGTTAGGGATAGGGTTAGCATTAGGTTTACGGTTAGGGATAGGTTTAGGGTTAGGGTTAGGGGTTAGGGTTAGGGTTATGGGTAGGTGTTAGTGTTAGGGTTCGGGTTAGGATTAGGGTTAAGTTTAGAGTTAGAAGGTTAGGATTAGAGCTAGTGTTAGGGTTAGGGTTACGGTGAGGTTTTGTGTTATGATTAGAAGTAGGGTATTGGTGTTAGTGGTTGGGTTATGGTTATGGTTACGGTTAGCGATTAGGGATAAGGTTTAGGTTTTGGGTTAGGGTTAGGCTTATCGTAAGGGTTAGGGATTAGGGTTAGGGTTAGAGTTAGGTTTGGGTTATGAATTTGTGTTCGTGTTAGTGTTAGTGTTAGGGTTAGGCTTAGGGTTACGGTTAGGGTTATGGTTAGGTTTAGGGTTAGGTTTAGGGTTAAGTTTAGGATTAAGGTTCGGGTTAGGTTTAGGGTTAGAGTTTCCGGGTTAGTGTTTGGGATAGGGTTAGGGTTAGGGTGAGGGATTAGGGATAGGGTTAGAGTGAGTTTTAGGGTTTGGGTTAGGGTTAAGGTTATGGATTAGCGTTAAGTTTACAGTTAGAGTTAGTGTTAGGCTCAGTTCTAGGATTAGGTTTAGGGATAGTTTTAGGGCCAGGATTTTGTTTATTGATAGGGTTAGGGTTAGGGATAGGGTTAGCATTAGGTTTACGCTTAGGGATAGGGTTAGGCTTAGGGTTAGGTGTTAGGCTTAGGGTTAGGTGTTAGGGTTAGTGTTAGGATTAGGGATAGGGTCAGGATTAGGCTTCGGAAGACTGATAGGTTCAGGGTTACTATTAGGTTTAGGGTTAGGTTTAGGGTTCGGGTTTTGGTTAGGGTTATGGGTTAGGTGATAATAATATGGTTATGGTTAGGGTTAGGTTTACAGTTATGTTTAGGGTTATGGTTAGGGTTAGTGTTATTGTTAGAGCTAGGCTTAGGGATTAGGGATAAGGTTAGGGTCAGGCTTAGGGGTTAGTGTTACGGTTAGGGTTAGGGTTATTGTAAAGGTTAATGTTAGGGTTATGGACTAGGGTTACTGTTCTGGTTAGGGTTAGAGTTAGAACTTAGGGTTAGGGTTAGGCTTAGGGTTAGTGTTAGGCTCAGTATTATGATTAGGGTTAGGGATAGTTTTAGGTTTAGGGTTAGGTTTATTGTCTGGGTTAGTGTTAGGGACAGGGTTAGCATTAAGTTTAGATTTAATGATAGGGTTATGGTTAGGGTTAGGTGTTAGTGTTAGGCTTCTGGTTAGGGTTAGGGTTTCGGGTTAGGATTAGTTTTAGCGTTAGGGTAAGGGCTAGGGTTAGGGTTAGGGTTAGAAGATTAGGATTAATGTTAGGGTTAGGTTTAGGGTTAGGGTTTCGGGGTTACTGTTTGCATTAGGGTTAGAGTTAGAGTTAGGAATTAGGGACAGCGTTAGAGTGAGTTTAGGGGTAGGGTTAGGGTTAGGGTTATGGATTACTGTTACGTTTACAATTAGAGTTAGTTTTAGGCTCATTTCTAGGATTAGGGTTAGGTATAGTTTTAGGGCTAGGGTTCAGTTTATTGATAGGTTTAGGGTTAGGGATAGGGTTAGCATTAGGTTTACCATTAGGAATAGGGTTAGGGGTTAGGGTTAGGGTTACGGTTATGGGTAGGTGTTAGTGTTAGGGTTCGGTTTAGGATTAGGGTTAGGTTTAGAGTTAGAAGGTTAGGATTAGAGCTAGGGTTAGAGTTAGGGTTACGGTGAGGTTTTGTGTTATGATTAGAATTAGGGTTTTCGTGTTAGTGTTTGGGTTGTGGTTATGGTTACGGTTAGCGATTAGGGATAGGGTTTAGGTTTTGGGTTAGGGTTAGGCTTATCGTAAGGGTTAGGGATTAGGGTTAGGGTTAGAGTTAGGTTTAGGGTTATGAATTTGTGTTAGTGTTAGGGTTAGGGTTAGTCTTAGGTTTACGGTTAGGGTTATGGTTAGGTTTAGGGTTAGGTTTAGGGTTAAGTTTAGGATTAGGGTTCGGGTTAGGTTTAGGGTTAGGTATTCGGGGTTAGTGTTTGGGTTAGGGTTAGGGTTAGAGATTAGGGATAGGGTTAGAGTGAGTTTTAGGGTTTGGGTTAGGGTTATGGTTATGGATTAGAGTTAAGTTTACAGTTAGAGTTAGCGTTAGGCTCAGTTCTAGGATTAGGTTTAGGGATAGTTTTAGGGCTAGGGTTTAGTTTATTGATAGGGTTAGGGTTAGGGATAGGGTTAGCATTAGGTTTACGGTTAGGGATTGGTTTAGGGTTAGGGTTAGGTTTTAGGGTTAGGGTTAGGTGTTAGGGTTAGGGTTAGGATTAGGGTTAGGGTTAGGGGTAGGGACTAGTTTTACATTTAGTGTTAGGGTTATGGTAAGGGTTAAGGTTAGGGTTATGGATTAGCGTTAGTATTCGGCTTAGGGTTAAAAAGGGATACGGTTAGGGTTAGCGTTATGGTTATTGTTAAGCTTAAGTTTAGGTTTAGGGTTCGATTTTGGGTTAGGTTTATTGTTAGCATTTAGAGTTTGCGATTAGGGTTAGGGTTAGCGTTAGGGTTAGAGTTTAGGGTAAGGGTAAGGGTTAGGGTTATTTTTAGGGTTAGGGTTAGATTAGGGTTAGGTTTAGTGTCAGGTTTAGGGATAGGGTTGGGGTTAGGGTTAAGGTTAAGGTTAGGGTTATGGTTAGTTTCAGGGTTAGGGTTAGTGTTAGTGTTAGGGTTAGGTTTTAATGTTAGGTTTAGTGTTAGGGTTAGGTTTTGTGTTAGGTTTAGTGTTAGGTTTAGGGTTATGATATGCTCTAGGTTTAGGGTTAGGGTTACGTTTAGGGTTAGTATTAGAGTTTAGGGTGAGATTTAGTCTTAGGGTTATGATTAGGGTTAGGGTTAAGGTTAGAAGTTAGTGTTAGGGTTAGGGTTACTGTTAGGGTTAGGGTTATTGTTATGGGTTAGGGTTAGGGTTAGGGTTAGGATTTGGTTTCGGGTTAGGTTTAGATTATGGGTTAGGTTTTGTGTTAGGGTTAGGGTTTGGTTTTACAATTTATGGTTAGGGTTAGGGTGTTAGGGTTAGAGTTTAGGATTAGTGTTAGTGTTAGTGTTAGGGTAATGGTTAGGGTTAGGGTTAGGGTTAGGGTTAGCATTAGGTTTACGGTTACGTTTAAGGTTAGGGTTAGGGGCAGGTTAGGGTTAGGTTTAGGGGTTAGGTGTTAGGGATAGGGTCAGGGTTAGGCTTCGGAAGACTGATAGGTTCAGGGTTACTATTAGGTTTAGGGTTAGGTTTAGGGTTCGGGTTTTGGTTAGGGTTATGGGTTAGGTGATAAGAATATGGTTATGGTTAGGGTTAGGTTTACAGTTATGTTTAGGGTTATTGTTAGGATTATTGTTATTGTTAGAGCTAGGCTTAGGGATTAGGGATAAGGTTAGGGTCAGGCTTAGGGGTTAGTGTTATGGTTAGGGTTAGGGTTATTGTAAAGGTTAATGTTAGGGTTATGGACTAGGGTTAGGGTTAGGGTTAGGGTTAGGATTTAGGTTAGGGTTAGGTTTAGATTTTGGGTTATGGTTTGTGTTACGGTTAGGGTTTGGTTTTACAGTTTAGGGTTAGGGTTAGGGTAAGTGTTAGGGTTAGAGTTTAGGATTAGTGTTAGTGTTAGGGTAATGGTTAGGGTAACGGTTACGGTTTGGGTTAGGTTTAGCATTAGGTTTACAGATACGTTTAAGGTTAGGGTTAGGGGCAGGTTAGGGTTAGGTTTAGGGGTTAGGTGTTAGGGATAGGGTCAGGGTTAGGCTTCGGAAGACTGATAGGTTCAGGGTTACTATTAGGTTTAGGGTTAGGTTTAGGGTTCGGGTTTTGGTTAGGGTTATGGGTTAGGTGATAAGAATATGGTTATGGTTAGGGTTAGGTTTACAGTTATGTTTAGGGTTATTGTTAGGATTATTGTTATTGTTAGAGCTAGGCTTAGGGATTAGGGATAAGGTTAGGGTCAGGCTTAGGGGTTAGTGTTATGGTTAGGGTTAGGGTTATTGTAAAGGTTAATGTTAGGGTTATGGACTCGGGTTACTGTTCTGGTTAGGGTTAGAGTTAGAAATTAGGGTTAGGCTTAGGGTTAGTGTTAGGCTCAGTATTATGATTAGGGTTAGGGATAGTTTTAGGTTTAGGGTTAGGTTTTTGTCTGGGTTAGGGTTAGGGACAGGGTTAGCATTAAGTTTAGGTTTAATGATAGGGTTATGGTTAGGGTTAGGTGTTAGTGTTAGGCTTCGGGTTACGGTTATGGTTTCGGGTTAGGGTTAGTTTTAGCGTTAGGGTTAGGTCTAGGGTTAGGCTTAGGGTTAGAAGGTTAGGATTAATGTTAGGGTTAGGTTTAGGCTTAGGGTTTCGGGGTTACTGTTTGGGTTAGGGTTAGAGTTAGAGTTAGGAATTAGGGACAGTGTTAGAGTGAGTTTAGGGGTAGGGTTAGGGTTAGGGTTATGGATTACTGTTACATTTACAGTTAGAGTTAGTTTTAGGCTCATTTCTAGGATTAGGGTTAGGTATAGTTTTAGGGCTAGGGTTCGGTTTATTGATAGGTTTAGGGTTAGGGATAGGGTTAGCATTAGGTTTACGGTTAGGGATAGGGTTAGGGGTTAGGGTTAGGGTTAGTTGTAGGGGTTAGGGTTAGGGTTATGGGTAGGTGTTAGTGTTAGGGTTCGGGTTAGGATTAGGGTTAGGTTTAGAGTTAGAAGGTTAGGATTAGAGCTAGGGTTAGGGTTAGGGTTACGGTGAGGTTTTGTGTTATGATTAGGGTTAGGGTTTTGGTGTTAGTGTTTGCATTACGGTTATGGTTAGGGTTAGCGATTAGGGATAGGGTTAGGGTGAGTGTTAGGGTTAGGGTTAGGGTTAGGGTTAGGGTTAATGTTAGGTTTAATGTTAGGGTGAGGTTTAGGGTTAGTGTCATGTTTAGGGTTAGGGTTATGGTTAGGTTTTGCGTAGGGGTTTGGGTTAGGGTAAGGGCTAGGGTTAGGGTTAGGGTTAGGGTTAGGGTTAGAGGTTAGCTTTAGGGTTAGGGTTTCAGTTAGGGTTAGGTTCAGTGTTAGGGATAGTGTAAGGGTTTGGGTTAGAGTTAGAAGTTCGGGTTAAGGCTAGGGTTAGTGTTATTGATAGGGTTAGGGTTTCGGTATGGGTTAGTTTTTGAGTGATAGGGTTAGGGTTATGGTTAGGCTTTGTTTAGGGATATGTTTAGTGTTAGATGTTAGGGTTAGGGTTAAGGTTTAGGTTTAAGTGTTAAAGTTAGGGTTTGTGTTAGACTTTGGTTTATGGTTATGGTTATAGTTAGGGAGGTTTAGGGTTAAGGTTATGTTTAGGGTTACGGTTACTGTTCGGTTTAGGGTTAGGTTTAGGGTTAGGGTTTGGTTTAGGATAGGGATAAGAGGTAGGTTTGGGTTAGCGTTAGGGTGAGGGTTATGGTTAGGGTTTAGGGTTAGCATGAGTGTTAGTGTTAGGGTTATGGTGATGTTTAGGGTTAGGGTTAGGGTTAGAGGTTAGGTGTTAAGGATATGGGTAAGGTTATGTTTAGGGTTACGTTTAGTGTTGGTGTTACATTTAGGGTTATGGCTAGTTTTAGTGTTAGGGTTAGGATTAGGGTTAGGGATTACGGATAGGGTTAGGGTTAGGGTTAGGGGCTAGTTTTACATTTAGTGTTAGGGTTATGGTAAGGGTTAAGGTTAGGGTTATGGATTAGTGTTAGTATTCGGCTTAGGGTTAAAACTAGGGATACGGTTAGGGTTAGCGTTATGGTTATGGTTAAGCTTAGGTTTAGGTTTAGGGTTCGGTTTAGGGTTAGGTTTATTGTTAGCATTTAGAGTTAGAGATTTGGGTTAGGGTGAGCGTTAGGGTTAGAATTTAGGGTAAGGGTAAGAGTTAGGGTTATGGTTAGGGTTAGGGTTAGATTAGGGTTAGGTTTAGGGTCAGGGTTAGGGATAGGGTTGGGGTTAGGGTTAAGGTTAAGGTTAGGGTTATGGTTAGTTTTAGGGTTAGGATTAGTGTTAGTGTTAGGGTTAGGTTTTAATGTTAGGTTTAGTGTTAGGGTTAGGTTTTGGGTTAGGTTTAGTGTTAGGTTTAGGGTTATGATAAGGTTTAGGTTTAGGGTTAGGGTTACGTTTAGGGATAGTATTAGAGTTTAGGGTGAGATTTAGTCTCAGGGTTATGATTAGGGTTAGGTTTAAGGTTAGAAGTTAGTGTTAGGGTTAGGGTTACGGTTAGGGTTAGGGTTATTGTTATGGGTTAGGGTTAGGGTTAGGATTTGGTTTCGGGTTAGGTTTAGATTTTGGGTTAGTGTTTGTGTTAGGGTAAGGGTTTGGTTTTACAGTTTGGGGTTAGGTTAGGGTAAGTGTTAGGGTTAGAGTTTAGGATTAGTGTTAGTGTTAGGGTAATGGTTAGGGTTAGGGTTAGGGTTAGGGTTAGGGTTAGGTTTACGGTTACGTTTAAGGTTAGGGTTAGGGGCAGGTTAGGGTTAGGTTTAGGGGTTAGGTGTTAGGGATACTGTCAGGGTTAGGCTTCGGAAGACTGATAGGTTCAGGGTTACTATTATGTTTAGGGTTAGGTTTAGGGTTCGGGTTTTGGTTAGGGTTATGGGTTAAGTGATAAGAATATGGTTATTGTTAGGGTTAGGTTTACAGTTATGTTTAGGGTTATGGTTAGGGTTAGTGTTATTGTCAGAGCTAGGCTTAGGGATTAGGGATAAGGTTAGGGTCAGGCTTAGGGGTTAGTGTTACGGTTAGGGTTAGGGTTATTGTAAAGGTTAATGTTTGGGTTATGGACTAGGGTTACTGTTCTGGTTAGGGTTAGAGTTAGAAATTAGGGTTAGGGTTACCTTAGGGTTAGTGTTAGGCTCAGTATTATGATTAGGGTTAGGGATAGTTGTAGGTTTAGGGTTAGGTTTATTTTCTGGGTTAGGGTTAGGGACAGGGTTAGCATTAAGTTTAGATTTACTGATAGGGTTATGTTTAGGGTTAGGTGTTAGTGTTAGGTTTAGGGTTAGGGTTAGGGTTTCGGGTTAGGGTTAATTTTAGCGTTAGGGTTAGTTGTAGGGTTAGGGTTAGGGTTAGAAGGTTAGGATTAATGTTAGGATTAGATTTAGGGTTATGGTTTCGGGGTTAGTGTTTGGGTTGGGGTTAGGTTTAGGGTTAGGGATTAGGGATAGGGTTAGAGTGAGTTTAGGGGTAGGGTTAGGGTCAGGGTTATGGATTAGGGTTAGGTTTACAGTTAGAGTTAGTTTTAGGCTCAGTTCTAGGATTAGTGATAGGGATAGTTTTAGGGCTAGGGTTCGGTTTATTGATAGGTTTAGGGTTAGGGATAGGGTTAGCATTAGGTTTACGGTTAGGGATAGGGTTACGGTTAGGGTTAGGGGTTAGGGTTAGGGTTAGGGGTAGGTGTTAGTGTTAGGGTTCGGGTTAGGATTAGGGTTAGGTTTAGAGTTAGAAGGTTAGGATTAGAGCTAGTGTTAGGGTTAGGGTTACGGTGAGGTTTTGTGTTATGGTTAGAATTAGGGTTTTGGTGTTAGTGGTTGGGTTATGGTTATGGTTACGGTTAGCGATTAGGGATAGGGTTTAGGTTTTGGGTTAGGGTTAGGCTTATCGTAAGGGGTAGGGATTAGGGTTAGGGTTAGAGTTATGTTTAGGGTTATGAATTTGTTTTCGTGTTAGTGTTAGGGTTAGGGTTAGGCTTAGGGTTACGGTTAGGGTTATGGTTAGGTTTAGGGTTAGGGTTAGGGTTAGGATTATGTTTAGGATTAAGTTTCGGGTTAGGTTTAGGGTTAGAGTTTCCGGGTTAGTGTTTGGGATAGGGTTAGGGTTAGGGTGAGGGATTAGGGATAGGGTTAGAGTGAGTATTAGTGTTTGGGTTAGGGTTAAGGTTATGGATTAGCATTAAGTTTACAGTTAGAGTTAGCATTAGGCTCAGTTCTAGGATTAGGTTTAGGGATAGTTTTAGGGCTAGGGTTTAGTTTATTGATAGGGTTAGGGTTAGGAATAGGGTTAGCATTAGGTTTACGCTTAGCAATAGGTTTAGGCTTAGGGTTAGGTGTTAGGGTTAGGGTTAGGTGTTAGGGTTAGGGTTAGGATTAGGGATAGGGTCAGGGTTAGGCTTTGGAAGACTGATAGTTTCAGGGTTACTATTATGTTTAGGGTTAGGTTTAGGGTTCGGGTTTTGGTTAGGGTTATGGGTTAGGTGATAAGAATATGGTTATGGTTAGGGTTAGGTTTACAGTTACGTTTAGGTTTATGGTTAGGGTTAGTGTTATTGTCAGAGTTAGGCTTCGGGATTAGGGATAAGGTTAGGGTCAGGCTTAGGGGTTAGTGTTACGGTTAGGGTTAGGGTTATTGTAAAGGTTAATGTTAGGGTTATGGACTAGGGTTACTGTTCTGGTTAGGGTTAGAGTTAGAAATTAGGGTTAAGGTTAGGCTTAGGGTTAGTGTTAGGCTCAGTATTATGATTAGGGTTAGGGATAGTTTTAGGTTTAGGGTTAGGTTTATTTTCTGGGTTAGGGTTAGGGACAGGGTTAGCATTAAGTTTAGATTTAATGATAGGGCTATGGTTAGGGTTAGGTGTTAGTGTTAGGTTTAGGGGTAGGGTTAGGGTTTCGGGTTAGTGTTAGTTTTAGCGTTAGGGTTAGGTGTAGGGTTAGGGTTAGGGTTAGAAGGTTAGGATTAATGTTAGGATTAGATTTAGGGTTAGGGTTTCGGGGTTAGTGTTTGGGTTGGGGTTAGGGTTAGGGTTAGGGATTAGGGATAGGGTTAGAGTGAGTTTAGGGGTAGGGTTAGGGTCAGGGTTATGGATTAGGGTTAGGTTTACAGTTAGAGTTAGTTTTAGGCTCAGTTCTAGGATTAGTGATAGGGATAATTTTAGGGCTAGGGTTCGGTTTATTGATAGGTTTAGGGTTAGGGATAGGGTTAGCATTAGGTTTACGGTTAGGGATAGGTTTAGGGTTAGGGTTAGGGGTTAGGGCTAGGGTTACGGGTAGGTGTTAGTGTTAGGGTTCGGGTTAGGATTAGGGTTAGGTTTAGAGTTAGAAGGTTAGGATTAGAGCTAGTGTTAGGGTTAGGGTTACGGTGAGGTTTTGTGTTATGATTAGAAGTAGGGTTTTGGTGTTAGTGGTTGGGTTATGGTTATGGTTACGGTTAGCGATTAGGGATAGGGTTTAGGTTTTGGGTTAGGGTTAGGCTTATCGTAAGCGTTAGGGATTAGGGTTAGGGTTAGAGTTAGGTTTGGGTTATGAATTTATGTTCGTGTTAGTGTTAGGGTTAGGCTTAGGCTTAGGGTTACGGTTAGGGTTATGGTTAGGTTTAGGGTTAGGTTTAGGGTTAAGTTTAGGATTAAGGTTCGGGTTAGGTTTAGGGTTAGAGTTTCCGGGTTAGTGTTTGGGATAGGGTTAGGGTTAGGGTGACGGATTAGGGATAGGGTTAGAGTGAGTTTTAGGGTTTGGGTTAGGGTTAAGGTTATGGATTAGCGTTAAGTTTACAGTTAGAATTAGTGTTAGGCTCAGTTCTAGGATTAGGTTTAGGGATAGTTTTAGGGCCAGGGTTTTGTTTATTGATAGGGTTAGGGATAGGGTTAGCATTAGGTTTACGCTTAGGGATAGGGTTAGGCTTAGGGTTAGGTTTTAGGGTTAGGTTTAGGTGTTAGGGTTAGTGTTAGGATTAGGGATAGCGTCAGGATTAGGCTTCGGAAGACTGATAGTTTCAGGGTTACTATTAGGTTTAGGGTTAGGTTTAGGTTTCGGGTTTTGGTTAGGGTTATGGGTTAGGTGATAATAATATGGTTATGATTAGGGTTAGGTTTACAGTTATGTTTAGGGTTATGGTTAGGGTTAGTGTTATTGTTAGAGCTAGGCTTAGGGATTAGGGATAAGGTTAGGGTCAGGCTTAGGAGTTAGTGTTACGGTTAGGGTTAGGGTTATTGTAAAGGTTAATGTTAGGGTTATGGACTAGGGTTACTGTTCTGGTTAGGGTTAGAGTTAGAACTTAGGGTTAGGGTTAGGCTTAGGGTTAGTGTTAGGCTCAGTATTATGATTAGGGTTAGGGATAGTTTTAGGTTTAGGGTTAGGTTTATTGTCTGGGTTAGTGTTAGGGACAGGGTTAGCATTAAGTTTAGATTTAATGATAGGGTTATGGTTAGGGTTAGGTGTTAGTGTTAGGCTTCTGGATAGGGTTAGGGTTTCGAGTTAGGATTAGTTTTAGCGTTAGGGTAAGGGCTAGGGTTAGGGTTAGGGTTAGAAGATTAGGATTAATGTTAGGGTTAGGTTTAGGGTTAGGGTTTCGGGGTTACTGTTTGCATTAGGGTTAGAGTTAGAGTTAGGAATTAGGGACCGTGTTAGAGTGAGTTTAGGGGTAGGGTTAGGGTTAGGGTTATTGATTACTGTTACGTTTACAGTTAGAGTTAGTTTTAGGCTCATTTCTAGGATTAGGGTTAGGTATAGTTTTAGGGCTAGGGTTCAGTTTATTGATAGGTTTAGGGTTAGGGATAGGGTTAGCATTAGGTTTACCATTAGGAATAGGGTTAGGGGTTAGGGTTAGGGTTAGGTGTAGGGGTTAGGGTTAGGGTTATGGGTAGGTGTTAGTGTTAGGGTTCGGTTTAGGATTAGGGTTAGGTTTAGAGTTAGAAGGTTAGGATTAGAGCTAGGGTTAGGGTTAGGGTTACGGTGAGGTTTTGTGTTATGATTAGAATTAGGGTTTTGGTGTTAGTGTTTGGGTTATGGTTATGGTTACGGTTAGCGATTAGGGATAGGGTTTAGGTTTTGGGTTAGGGTTAGGCTTATCGTAAAGGTTAGGGATTAGGGTTAGGGTTAGAGTTAGGTTTAGGGTTATGAATTTGTGTTTTTGTTAGTGTTAGGGTTAGGGTTAGGCTTAGGGTTACGGTTAGGGTTATGGTTAGGTTTAGGGTTAGGGTTAGGGTTAACTTTAGGATTAGCGTTCGGGTTAGGTTTAGGGTTAGGGTTTCGGGGTTAGTGTTTGTGTTAGAGTTAGGGTTAGGGTTAGAGATTAGGGATAGGGTTAGAGTGAGTTTTAGGGTTTGGGTTAGGGTTATGTTTATGGACTAGCGTTAAGTTTTCAGTTAGAGTTAGCGTTAGGCTCAGTTCTAGGATTAGGTTTAGGGATAGTTTTAGGGCTAGGGTTTAGTTTATTGATAGGGTTAGGCTTAGAGATAGGGTTAGCATTAGGTTTCCGGTTAGTGATAGGGTTAGGGTTAGGGTTAGGTGTTAGGGTTAGGGTTAGGTGTTAGGGTTAGGGTTAGAATTAGGCTTAGGGTGAGGGCTAGAAGGTTAGGATTAGAGCTAGGGTTTGGGTTAGTGTTACGGTGAGGTTTTGTGTTATGATTAGAATTAGGGTTTTGGTGTTAGTGTTTGGGTTATGGTTATGGTTACGGTTAGCGATTAGGGATAGGGTTTAGGTTTTTGGTTAGGGTTAGGCTTATTGTAAGGGTTAGGGATTAGGGTTAGGGTTAGAGTTAGTTTTAGGGTTATGAATTTGTGTTTGTGTTAGTGCTAGGGTTAGTGTTAGGCTTAGGGTTACGGTTAGGGTTATGGTTAGGTTTCGGGTTAGGGTTAGGGTTAAGTTTAGGATTAGGGTTCGGGTTAAGTTTAGGGTTAGGGTTTCCGGGTTAGTGTTTGGGTTAGGGTTAGGGTTAGGGTGAGGGATTAGTGATAGGGTTAGAGTGAGTTTTAGGGTTTGGGTTAGGGTTAAGGTTATGGATTACCGTTAAGTTTACAGTTAGAGTTAGCGTTAGGCTCAGTTCTAGGATTAGGTTTAGGGATAGTTTTAAGGCTAGCGTTTAGTTTATTGATAGGGTTAGGGTTAGGGATAGGGTTAGCATTAGGTTTACGGTTAGGGATAGGGATAGGGTTAGGTTTAGGTGTTAGGGTTAGGTTTAGGTGTTAGGGTTAGGGTTAGGATTAGGGTTAAGGTCAGGGATAGAAGGTTAGGATTAGAGCTAGGGTTATTGTTAGGCTTACGGTGAGGTTTTGTGTTATGATTAGGGTTAGGGTTTTTGTGTTAGTGTTTGGGTTATGGTTATGGTTAGGGTTAGCGATTAGGGAGAGGGTTAGGGTGAGTGTTAGGGTTAGGGTTAGGGTTAGGGTTAGGTTTAGAGTTAGAAGGTTAGGATTAGAGCTAGGGTTAGGGTTAGGGTTACGGTGAGGTTTTGTGTTATGATTAGAATTAGGGTTTTGGTGTTAGTGTTTGGGTTGTGGTTATAGTTACGGTTAGCGATTAGGGATAGGGTTTAGGTTTTGGGTTAGGGTTAGGCTTATCGTAAGGGTTAGGGATTAGGGTTAGTGTTAGAGTTAGGTTTAGGGTTATGAATTTGTGTTCGTGTTAGTTTTAGGGTAATGGTTAGGCTTAGGTTTACGGTTAGGGTTATGGTTAGGTTTAGGTTTAGGGTTAGGGATAAGTTTAGGATTAGGGTTCGGGTTAGGTTTAGGGTTAGGTATTCGGGGTTAGTGTTTGGGTTAGGGTTAGGGTTAGAGATTACGGATAGGGTTAGAGTGAGTTTTAGGGTTTGGGTTAGGGTTATGGTTTTGGATTAGCGTTAAGTTTACAGTTAGATTTAGCATTAGGCTCAGTTCTAGGATTAAGTTTAGGGATAGTTTTAGGGCTAGGGTTTAGTTTATTGATAGGGTTAGGGTTAGAGATAGGGTTAGCATTAGGTTTACGGTTAGGGATAGGGTTAGGGTTAGGGTTAGGTTTTAGGGTTAGGGTTAGGTGTTAGGGTTAGGGTTAGGATTACGGTTAGGGTTAGAAGGTTAGGATTAGAGCTAGGGTTAGGGTTAGGGTTATGGTGAGGTTTTGTGTTATGATTAGTGTTAGGGTTTTGGTGTTAGTGTTTGGGTTACGGTTATGGTTATTGTTAGGGTTAGGTTTAGTGTTAGTGTGAGGTTTAGGGTTAGGGTTATGGTTAGGTTTTGCGTAGGGGTTTGGGTTAGGGTAAAGGCTAGGGTTAGGGTTAGAGGTTAGCTTTATTGTTAGGGTTTCAGTTAGGGTTAGGTTCAGTGTTAGGGATAGTGTAAGGGTTTGGGTTAGAGTTAGAAGTTAGGGTTAGGGCTAGGGTTAGTGTTATTGATAGGGTTAGGGTTTCGGTATGGGTTAATTTTTGAGTGATAGGGTTAGGGTTATGGTTAGCCTTTGTTTAGGGATATGTTTAGTGTTAGATGTTAGGGTTAGGGTTAAGGTTTAGGTGTAAGTGTTAAAGTTAGGGTTCGTGTTAGACTTTGGTTTAGGGTTATGGTTATAGGTAGGGAGGTTTAGGGTTAAGGTTATGTTTAGGGTTACGGTTAGTGTTCGGTTTAGGGTTAGGTTTAGGGTTGGGGTTAGGTTTAGGATAGGGATTAGAGGTAGGTTTTGGGTTAGCGTTAGGGTGAGGGTTATGGTTAGGGTTTAGGGTTAGCATGAGTGTTAGCGTTAGGGTTATGGTGAGGTTTAGGGTTTGGGTTAGGGTTAGAGGTTAGGTGTTAAGGATATGGTTAAGGTTATGTTGAGGGTTACGTTTAGTGTTGGTGTTACATTTAGGGTTATGGCTAGTTTTAGTGTTAGGGTTAGGATTAGGGTTAAGGATTACGGATAGGGTTAGGGTTAGGGTTAGGGGCTAGTTTTACATTTAGTGTTAGGGTTATGGTAAGGGTTAAGGTTAGGGTTATGGATTAGTGTTAGTATTCGGCTTAGGGTTAAAAAGGGATACGGTTAGGGTTAGCGTTATGGTTATGGTTAAGCTTAGGTTTAGGTTTAGGGTTCGGTTTAGGGTTAGGTTTATTGTTAGCATTTAGAGTTAGAGATTAGGGTTAGGGTTAGCGTTAGGGTTAGAGTTTAGGGTAAGGGTAAGGGTTAGGGTTATGGTTAGGGTTAGGGTTAGATTAGGGTTAGGTTTAGGGTCAGGTTTAGGGATAGGGTTGGGTTTAGGGTTAAGGTTAAGGTTAGGGTTATGGTTAGTTTCAGGGTTAGGGTTAGTGTTAGTGTTAGGGTTAGGTTTTAATGTTAGGTTTAGTGTTAGGGTTAGGTTTTGGGTTAGGTTTAGTGTTAGGTTTAGGGTTATGATATGCTCTAGGTTTAGGGTTAGGGTTACGTTTAGGGTTAGTATTAGAGTTTAGGGTGAGATTTAGTCTTAGGGTTATGATTAGGGTTAGGGTTAAGGTTAGAAGTTAGTGTTAGGGTTAGGGTTACGGTTAGGGTTAAGGTTATTGTTATGGGTTAGGGTTAGGGTTAGGGTTAGGATTTGGTTTCGGGTTAGGTTTAGATTATGGGTTAGGTTTTGTGTTAGAGTTAGGGTTTGGTTTTACAGTTTAGGGTTAGGGTTAGGGTGTTAGGGTTAGAGTTTATGATTAGTGTTAGTGTAAGAGTAATGGTTAGGGTTAGGGTTAGGGTTAGGGTTAGGGTTAGCATTAGGTTTACGGTTACGTTTAAGGTTAGGGTTAGGGGCAGGTTAGGGTTAGGTTTAGGGGTTAGGTGTTAGGGATAGGGTCAGGGTTAGGCTTCGGAAGACTGATAGGTTCAGGGTTACTATTAGGTTTAGGGTTAGGTTTAGGGTTCGGGTTTTGGTTAGGGTTATGGGTTAGGTGATAAGAATATGGTTATGGTTAGGGTTAGGTTTACAGTTATGTTTAGGGTTAATGTTAGGGTTATTGTTATTGTTAGAGCTAGGCTTAGGGATTAGGGATAAGGTTAGGGTCAGGCTTAGGGGTTAGTGTTACGGTTAGGGTTAGGGTTATTGTAAAGCTTAATGTTAGGGTTATGGACTAGGGTTACTGTTCTGGTTAGGGTTAGAGTTAGAAATTAGGGTTAGGGTTAGGCTTAGGGTTAGTGTTAGGCTCAGTATTATGATTAGGGTTAGGGATAGTTTTAGGTTTAGGGTTAGGTTTTTGTCTGGGTTAGGTTTAGGGACAGGGTTAGCATTAAGTTTAGGTTTAATGATAGGGTTATGGTGAGGGTTAGGTGTTAGTGTTAGGCTTCGGGTTACGTTTAGGGTTTCGGGTTAGTGTTAGTTTTAGCATTAGGGTTAGGGCTAGGGTTAGGCTTAGGGTTGGAAGGTTAGGATTAATGTTAGGGTTAGGTTTAGGGTTAGGGTTTCGGGGTTACTGTTTGTGTTAGGGTTAGAGTTAGAGTTAGGAATTAGGGACAGTGTTAGAGTGAGTTTAGGGGTAGGGTTAGGTTTAGGGTTATGGATTACTGTTACGTTTACAGTTAGAGTTAGTTTTAGGCTCATTGCTAGGATTAGGGTTAGGTATAGTTTTAGGGCTAGGGTTCGGTTTATTGATAGGTTTAGGGTTAGGGATAGGGTTAGCATTAGGTTTACGGTTAGGGATAGGGTTAGGGGTTAGGGTTAGGGTTAGGTGTAGGGTTTAGGGTTAGGGTTATGTGTAGGTGTTAGTGTTAGGGTTCGGGTTAGGATTAGGGTTAGGTTTAGAGTTAGAATGTTAGGATTAGAGCTAGGGTTAGGGTTAGGGTTACGGTGAGGTTTTGTGTTATGATTAGAATTAGGGTTTTCGTGTTAGTGTTTGGGTTGTGGTTATGGTTACGGTTAGCGATTAGGGATAGGGTTTAGGTTTTGGGTTAGGGTTAGGCTTATCGTAAGGGTTAGGGATTAGGGTTAGGGTTAGAGTTAGGTTTAGGGTTATGAATTTGTGTTCGTGTTAGTGTTAGGGTTTGGGTTAGTCTTAGGTTTACGGTTAGGGTTATGGTTAGGTTTAGGGTTAGGGTTAGGGTTAAGTTTAGAATTAGGGTTCGGGTTAGGTTTAGGGTTAGGTATTCGGGGTTAGTGTTTGGGTTAGGGTTAGGGTTAGAGATTAGGGATAGGGTTAGAGTGAGTTTTAGGGTTTGGGTTAGGGTTATGGTTATGGATTAGAGTTAAGTTTACAGTTAGAGTTAGCGTTAGGCTCAGTTCTAGGATTAGGTTTAGGGATAGTTTTAGGGCTAGGGTTTAGTGTATTGATAGGGTTAGGGTTAGGGATAGGGTTAGTATTAGGTTTACGGTTAGGGATATGGATAGGGTTAGGTTTAGGTGTTAGGGTTAGGTTTAGGTGTTAGGGTTAGGGTTAGGATTAGGGTTAGGGTCAGGGATAGAAGGTTAGGATTAGAGCTAGGGTTATTGTTAGGGTTACGGTGAGGTTTTGTGTTATGATTAGGGTTAGGGTTTTGGTGTTAGTGTTTGGGTTATGGTTATGGTTAGGGTTAGCGATTAGGGATAGGGTTAGGGTGAGTGTTAGGGTTATGGTTAGGGTTAGGGTTAGGGTTAAGGTTAGGTTTAGGGTTAGGGTTAGGTTTAGGGTTAGTGTGAGGTTTAGGGTTAGGGTTAGGGTTAGGTTTTGCGTAGGGGTTTGGTTTAGGGTCAGGGCTAGGTTTAGGGTTAGAGGTTAGCTTTAGGGTTAGGGTTTCAGTTACGGTTAGGTTTAGTGTTAGGGATAGTGTAAGGGTTAGGGTTAGAGTTAGAAGTTAGGGTTAGGGCTAGGGTTAGTGTTATTGATATGTTTAGCGTTTCGGTATGGCTTAGTTTTAGAGTGTTAGGGTTAGGGTTATGGTTAGGCTTTGTTTAGGGATAGGTTTAGTGTTAGATGTTAGGTTAGGTTTAAGGTTTAGGGTTAAGTGTTAAAGTTAGGGTTAGTGTTAGACTTTGGTTTAGGGTTATGGTTATAGGTAGGGAGGGTTAGGTTTAAGGTTATGTTTAGGGTTACGGTTAGTGTTCGGTTTAGGGTTAGGTTTAGGGTTAGGGTTAGGTTTAGGATAGGGATTAGAGGTAGGTTTTGGGTTAGCGTTAGGGTGAGGGTTATGGTTAGGGTTTAGGGTTAGCATTAGTGTTAGTGTTAGGGTTATGGTTAGGTTTAGGGTTTGGGTTAGGGTTAGGGGTTAGGTGTTAAGGATATGGTTAATGTTATGTTTAGGGTTACGTTTAGTGTTGGTGTTACATTTAGGGTTACGGCTAGTTTTAGAGTTAGGGTTAGGATTACGGTTAGGGATTACGGATAGGGTTAGTGTTAGGGTTAGGGGATAGTTTTACATTTAGTGTTAGGGTTATGGTAAGGGTTAAGGTTAGGGTTATGGATTAGTGTTAGTATTCGGCTTAGGGTTAAAACTAGGGTTACGGTTAGTGTTAGCGTTATGGTTAGGGTTAAGGTTAGGTTTAGGTTTATCGTTCGGTTTAGGGTTAGGTTTATTGTTAGAGTTTAGAGTTAGAGATTATGGTTAGGGTTAGCGTTAGGGTTAGAGTTTAGGGTAAAGGTAAAGTTTAGGGTTATGGTTAGGGTTAGGGTTAGATTAGGGTTAGGTTTAGGGTCAGGTTTAGGGATAGGGTTGGGGTTAGGGTTAAGGTTAAGGTTAGGGTTATGGTTAGTTTTAGAGTTAGGCTTAGTGTTAGGGTTAGGGTTAGGTTTTAGGATTAGGTTTAGTGTTATGGTTAGGTTTTGGGTTAGGTTTAGTGTTTGGTTTAGGGTTATGATATGGTTTACGTTTAGGGTTAGGGTTACGTTTAGGGTTAGTGTTAGAGTTTAGGGTTAGATTTAGTCTTAGGGTTATGATTAGGGTTAGGGTTAAGTTTAGAAGTTCGTATTAGGGTTAGGGTTACGGTTAGGGTTAGCGTTATTTTTATGGGTTAGGGTTAGGGTTAGGATTTAGGTTAGGGTCAGGTTTAGATTTTGGTTTTAGGGTTTGTGTTAGGGTTAGGGTTTGGTTTTACAGTTTAGGGTTAGGGTTAGGGTAAGTGTTAGTGTTAGAGTTTAGGATTAGTGTTAGTGCTAGGGTAATTGTTAGGGTTAGGGTTAGGGTTAGGGTTAGGTTTAGGGTTAGGTTTACGGTTACGTTTAAGGTTAGGGTTAGGGGCAGGTTAGGGTTAGGTTTAGGGGTTAGGTGTTGGGGATAGTGTCAGGGTTAGGCTTCGGAAGACTGATAGGTTCAGGGTTACTATTAGGTTTAGGGTTAGGTTTAGGGTTCGGGTTTTGGTTAGGGTTATGGGTTAGGTGATAAGAATATGGTTATGGTTAGGGTTAGGTTTACAGTTATGTTTAGGGTTATGGTTAGGGTTAGTGTTATTGTTAGAGCTAGGCTTAGGGATTAGGGATAAGTTTAGGGTCAGGCTTAGGGGTTAGTGTTACGGTTAGGTTTGGAATATTGTAAAGGTTAATGTTAGGGTTATGGACTAGGGTTACTGTTCTGGTTAGGGTTAGAGTTAGAAATTAGGGTTAGGGTTAGGCTTAGGGTTAGTGTTAGGCTCAGTATTATGATTAGGGTTAGGGATAGTTTTAGGTTTAGGGTTAGGTTTATTGTCTGGGTTAGGGTTGGGGACAGGGTTAGCATTACCTTTAGGTTTAATGATAGGGTTATGGTTAGGCTTAGGTGTTAGTGTTAGTCTTAGGGTTAGGGTTAGGGTTTCGGGTTAGGGTTAGTTTTAGCGTTAGGTGTAGGGCTAGGGTTAGGGTTAGGGTTAGTAGGTTAGGATTAATATTAGGGTTAGGTTTAGCATTAGGGTTTCGGGGTTAGTGTTTGGGTTAGGGTTAGGGTTAGGGTTAGGGATTAGGGATAGGGTTAGAGTGAGTTTAGGGTTAGGGTTAGGGTTAGGGTTATTGCTTAGGGTTAGGGTTAGGGTTAGGGTTAGGGTTAGGGTTAGGGCTAGCGTCAGGGCTAGAAGGTTAGGATTAGAGCTAGGGTTAGGGTTAGGGTTACAGTGAGGTTTTGTGTTATGATTAGGGTTAGGGTTTTGGAGTTAGTGTTTGGGTTATGGTTATAGTTAGGGTTCGCGATTAGGGATAGGGTTTAGTTTTAGGGTTAGGTTTAAGCTTATCGTTAGGGTTAGGGATTAGGTTTAGGTTTAGAGTTAGGTTTAGGGTTATGAATTTTGGTTCGTGTTAGTTTTAGGCTTAAGGTTAGGCTTAGGGTTACGGTTAGGGTTATGGTTAGGTTTAGGTTTAGGTTTAGGATTATGTTTAGGATTAGGTTTCGAGTTAGGTTTAGGGTTAGGGTTTCGGAGTTTGTGTTTGGGTTAGGGTTAGGGTTAGGGTTAGGGATTAGGGATAGGGTTAGAGTGAGTTTTAGGGTTTGTGTTAGGGTTATGGTTATGGATTAGTGTTAAGTTTATAGTTAGAGTTAGCGTTAGGCTCAGTTCTAGGATTAGGTTTAGGGATAGTTAGGACTAGGGTTTAGTTTATTGATAGGGTTAGGGTTAGGGATAGGGTTAGCAATAGGTTTACGGTTAGCGATAGGGCTAGGGTTAGGGTTAGGTGTTAGGGTTAGGTTTAGGATTAGGGTTAGGGTCAGGGCTAGAAGTTTAGGATTAGAGCTAGGTTTAGGGTTAGGTTTAGGGTTTGGGTTTTGGTTAGGGATATGGGTTAGGTGATAAGAATATGGTTATGGTTAGCGTTAGGTTTACAGTTATGTTTAGGGTTATGGTTAGGGTTAGTGTTATTGTTAGAACTAGGCTTAGGGATTAGGGATAAGGTTAGGGTCAGGCTTAGGGGTTAGTGTTACGGTTAGGGTTAGGGTTATTGTAAAGGTTAATGTTAGGGTTATGGACTAGGGTTACTGTTCTGGTTAGGGTTAGAGTTAGAACTTAGGGTTAGGTTTAGGCTTAGGGTTAGTGTTAGGCTCAGTATTATGATTAGGGTTAGGGATAGTTTTACGTTTAGGGTTAGGTTTATTGTCTAGGTTAGTGTTAGGTACAGGGTTAGCATTAAGTTTAGATTTAATGATAGGGTTATGGTTAGGGTTAGGTGTTAGTGTTAGGCTTCAGGTTAGGGTTAGGGTTTCGGGTTAGGATTAGTTTTAGCGTTAGGGTAAGGGCTAGGGTTAGGGTTAGGGTTAGAAGATTAGGATTAATGTTAGGGTTAGGTTTAGGGTTAGGGTTTCGGGGTTACTGTTTGCGTTAGGATTAGAGTTAGAGTTAGGAATTAGGGACAGTGTTAGAGTGAGTTTAGGGGTAGGGTTAGGGTTAGGGTTATGGATTACTGTTACGTTTACAGTTAGAGTTAGTTTTAGGCTCAGTTCTAGGATTATGGTTAGGGATAGTTTTAGGGCTAGGGTTCGGTTTATTGATAGGTTTAGGGTTAGGGATAGGGTTAGCATTAGGTTTACGGTTAGGGATAGGGTTAGGGTTAGGGTTAGGGGTTAGGGTTAGGGGTAGGTGTTAGTGTTAGGGTTCGGTTTAATATTAGGGTTAGGTTTAGAGTTAGAAGGTTAGGATTAGAGCTAGGGTTGTGTTATGATTAGGGTTAGGGTTTTGGAGTTAGTGTTTGGGTTATGGTTATAGTTAGGGTTATCGATTAGGGATAGGGTTTAGGTTTAGGGTTAGGTTTAGGCTTATCGTTAGGGTTAGGGATTAGGGTTAGGTTTAGAGTTAGGTTTAGGGTTATGAATTTGGGTTCGTGTTAGTTTTAGGGTTAAGGTAAGGCTTAGGGTTACGGTTAGGGTTAAGTTTAGGATTAGGGTTCGTGTTAGGTTTAGGGTTAGGGTTTCGGTGTTAGTGTCTGTGTTAGGATTAGGGTTAGGGTTAGGGATTAGGGATAGGGTTAGAGTGAGTTTTAGGGTTTTGGTTAGGGTTATGGTTATCGATTAGTTTTAAGTTTACAGTTAGAGTTAGCGTTAGGCTCAGTTCTAGGATTAGGTTTAGTGATAGTTTTAGGGCTAGGCTTTAGTTTATTGATAGGTTTACGGTTAGGGATAGGGTTAGGGTTAGGGTTAGGTGTTAGGGTTAGGGTTAGGTGTTAGGGTTAGGGTTAGGATTAGGGCTAGTATCAGGGCTAGAAGGTTAGGATTAGAGCTAGGGTTAGGGTTAGGGTTACAGTGAGGTTTTGTGTTATGATTAGGGTTAGGGTTTTGGTGTTAGTGTTTGGGTTATGGTTATGGTTAGGGTTAGCGATTAGGGATAGGGTTAGGGTGAGTGTTAGGGTTACGGTTAGGGTTAGGGTTAGGGTTAAGGTTAGGTTTAGGGTTAGGTTTAGGTTTAGGGTTAGTGTGAGGTTTAGGGTTAGGGTTAGGGTTAGGTTTAGGATAGGGATTAGAGGTAGGTTTTGGGTTAGCATTAGGGTGAGGGTTGTGGTTAGGGTTTAGGGTTAGCATTAGTGTTAGTGTTAGGGTTATGATTAGGTTTAGGGTTTGGGTTAGGGTTAGGGGTTAGGTGTTAAGGATATGGTTAAGGTTATGTTTAGGGTTACGTTCGGTGTTGGTGTTACATTTAGGGTTACGGCTAGTTTTAGTGTTAGGGTTAGGATTAGGGTTAGGGATTACGGATAGGGTTAGTGTTAGGGTTAGGGGCTAGTTTTACATTTAGTGTTAGGGTTATGGTAAGGGTTAAGGTTAGGGTTATGGATTAGTGTTAGTATTCAGCTTAGGGTTAAAACTAGGGTTACAGTTAGGGTTAGCGTTATGGTTAGGGTTAAGGTTAGGTTTAGGTTTAGAGTTCGGTTTAGGGTTAGGTTTATTGTTACCTTTTAGAATTAGAGATTAGGGTTAGGGTTAGCATTAGGGTTAGAGTTTAGGGTAAAGGTAAAGTTTAGGGTTATGGTTAGGGTTAGGGTTAGATTAGGGTTAGGTTTGGGGTCAGGTTTAGTGATAGGGTTGGGTTTGGGGTTAAGGTGGAGGTTAGGGTTATGGTTAGTTTTAGAGTTAGGCTTAGTGTTAGGGTTAGGGTTAGGTTTTAGGATTAGGTTTAGTTTTAGGGTTAGGTTTTGGGTTAGGTTTAGTGTTAGGTTTAGGGTTATGATATGGTTTAGGTTTAGGGTTAGGGTTACGTTTAGGGTTAGTGTTATTGTTTAGGGTGAGATTTAGTCTTAGGGTTATGATTAGGGTTAGGGTTAAGGTTAGAAGTTAGTGTTAGGGTTAGGGTTACGGTTAGGGTTAGGGTTATTGTTATGGGTTAGGGTTAGGGTTAGGGTTAGGATTTAGGTTAGGGTTAGGTTTAGATTTTGGGTTATGGTTTGTGTTAGGGTTAGGGTTTGGTTTTACAGTTTAGGGTTAGGGTTTGGGCAAGTGTTAGGGTTAGAGTTTAGGATTAGTGTTAGTGTTAGGGTAATGGTTAGGGTTAGGGTTAGGGTTAGGGTTAGGTTTACGGTTACGTTTAAGGTTAGGGTTAGGGGCAGGTTAGGGTTAGGTTTCGGGTTTAGGTGTTAGGGATAGGGTCAGGGTTAGGCTTCGGAAGACTGATAGGTTCAGGGTTACTATTAGGTTTAGGGTTAGGTTTAGGGTTCGGGTTTTGGTTAGGGTTATGGGTTAGGTGATATGAATATGGTTATGGTTATGGTTATGGTTAGGTTTACAGTTATGTTTAGGGTTATGGTTATGGTTAGTGTTATTGTTAGAGCTAGGCTTAGGGATTAGGGATAAGGTTAGGGTCAGGCTTAGGGGTTAGTGTTACGGTTAGGGTTAGGGTTATTGTAAAGGTTAATGTTAGGGTTATGGACTAGGGTTACTGTTCTGGTTAGGGTTAGAGTTAGAAATTAGGGTTAGGGTTAGGCTTAGGGTTAGTGTTAGGCTCAGTATTATGATTAGGGTTAGGGATAGTTTTACGTTTAGGGTTAGGTTTATTGTCTAGGTTAGTGTTAGGTACAGGGTTAGCATTAAGTTTAGATTTAATGATAGGGTTATGGTTAGGGTTAGGTGTTAGTGTTAGGCTTCAGGTTAGGGTTAGGGTTTCGGGTTAGGATTAGTTTTAGCGTTAGGGTAAGGGCTAGGGTTAGGGTTAGGGTTAGAAGATTAGGATTAATGTTAGGGTTAGGTTTAGGGTTAGGGTTTCGGGGTTACTGTTTGCGTTAGGATTAGAGTTAGAGTTAGGAATTAGGGACAGTGTTAGAGTGAGTTTAGGGGTAGGGTTAGGGTTAGGGTTATGGATTACTGTTACGTTTACAGTTAGAGTTAGTTTTAGGCTCAGTTCTAGGATTATGGTTAGGGATAGTTTTAGGGCTAGGGTTCGGTTTATTGATAGGTTTAGGGTTAGGGATAGGGTTAGCATTAGGTTTACGGTTAGGGATAGGGTTAGGGTTAGGGTTAGGGGTTAGGGTTAGGGGTAGGTGTTAGTGTTAGGGTTCGGTTTAATATTAGGGTTAGGTTTAGAGTTAGAAGGTTAGGATTAGAGCTAGGGTTGTGTTATGATTAGGGTTAGGGTTTTGGAGTTAGTGTTTGGGTTATGGTTATAGTTAGGGTTATCGATTAGGGATAGGGTTTAGGTTTAGGGTTAGGTTTAGGCTTATCGTTATGGTTAGGGATTAGGGTTAGGTTTAGAGTTAGGTTTAGGGTTATGAATTTGGGTTCGTGTTAGTTTTAGGGATAAGGTAAGGCTTAGGGTTACGGTTAGGGTTAAGTTTAGGATTAGGGTTCGTGTTAGGTTTAGGGTTAGGGTTTCGGTGTTAGTGTCTGTGTTAGGATTAGGGTTAGGGTTAGGGATTAGGGATAGGGTTAGAGTGAGTTTTAGGGTTTTGGTTAGGGTTATGGTTATCGATTAGTTTTAAGTTTACAGTTAGAGTTAGCGTTAGGCTCATTTCTAGGATTAGGTTTAGTGATAGTTTTAGGGCTAGGCTTTAGTTTATTGATAGGTTTACGGTTAGGGATAGGGTTAGGGTTAGGGTTAGGTGTTAGGGTTAGGGTTAGGTGTTAGGGTTAGGGTTAGGATTAGGGCTAGTGTCAGGGCTAGAAGGTTAGGATTAGAGCTAGGGTTAGGGTTAGGGTTACAGTGAGGTTTTGTGTTATGATTAGGGTTAGGGTTTTGGTGTTAGTGTTTGGGTTATGGTTATGGTTAGGGTTAGCGATTAGGGATAGGGTTAGGGTGAGTGTTAGGGTTACGGTTAGGGTTAGGGTTAGGGTTAAGGTTAGGTTTAGGGTTAGGTTTAGGTTTAGGGTTAGTGTGAGGTTTAGGGTTAGGGTTAGGGTTAGGTTTAGGATAGGGATTAGAGGTAGGTTTTGGGTTAGCATTAGGGTGAGGGTTGTGGTTAGGGTTTAGGGTTAGCATTAGTGTTAGTGTTAGGGTTATGATTAGGTTTAGGGTTTGGGTTAGGGTTAGGGGTTAGGTGTTAAGGATATGGTTAAGGTTATGTTTAGGGTTACGTTCGGTGTTGGTGTTACATTTAGGGTTACGGCTAGTTTTAGTGTTAGGGTTAGGATTAGGGTTAGGGATTACGGATAGGGTTAGTGTTAGGGTTAGGGGCGAGTTTTACATTTAGTGTTAGGGTTATGGTAAGGGTTAAGGTTAGGGTTATGGATTAGTGTTAGTATTCAGCTTAGGGTTAAAACTAGGGTTACAGTTAGGGTTAGCGTTATGGTTAGGGTTAAGGTTAGGTTTAGGTTTAGAGTTCGGTTTAGGGTTAGGTTTATTGTTACCTTTTAGAATTAGAGATTATGGTTAGGGTTAGCATTAGTGTTAGAGTTTAGGGTAAAGGTAAAGTTTAGGGTTATGGTTAGGGTTAGGGTTAGATTAGGGTTAGGTTTGGGGTCAGGTTTAGTGATAGGGTTGGGTTTGGGGTTAAGGTGGAGGTTAGGGTTATGGTTAGTTTTAGAGTTAGGCTTAGTGTTAGGGTTAGGGTTAGGTTTTAGGATTAGGTTTAGTTTTAGGGTTAGGTTTTGGGTTAGGTTTAGTGTTAGGTTTAGGGTTATGATATGGTTTAGGTTTAGGGTTAGGGTTACGTTTAGGGTTAGTGTTATTGTTTAGGGTGAGATTTAGTCTTAGGGTTATGATTAGGGTTAGGGTTAAGGTTAGAAGTTAGTGTTAGGGTTAGGGTTACGGTTAGGGTTAGGGTTATTGTTATGGGTTAGGGTTAGGGTTAGGATTTAGGTTAGGGTTAGGTTTAGATTTTGGGTTATGGTTTGTGTTAGGGTTAGGGTTTGGTTTTACAGTTTAGGGTTAGGGTTTGGGCAAGTGTTAGGGTTAGAGTTTAGGATTAGTGTTAGTGTTAGGGTAATGGTTAGGGTTAGGGTTAGGGTTAGGGTTAGGTTTACGGTTACGTTTAAGGTTAGGGTTAGTGGCAGGTTAGGGTTAGGTTTCGGGTTTAGGTGTTAGGGATAGGGTCAGGGTTAGGCTTCGGAAGACTGATAGGTTCAGGGTTACTATTAGGTTTAGGGTTAGGTTTAGGGTTCGGGTTTTGGTTAGGGTTATGGGTTAGGTGATATGAATATGGTTATGGTTATGGTTATGGTTAGGTTTACAGTTATGTTTAGGGTTATGGTTATGGTTAGTGTTATTGTTAGAGCTAGGCTTAGGGATTAGGGATAAGGTTAGGGTCAGGCTTAGGGGTTAGTGTTACGGTTAGGGTTAGGGTTATTGTAAAGGTTAATGTTAGGGTTATGGACTAGGGTTACTGTTCTGGTTAGGGTTAGAGTTAGAAATTAGGGTTAGGGTTAGGCTTAGGGTTAGTGTTAGGCTCAGTATTATGATTAGGGTTAGGGATAGTTTTAGGTTTAGGGTTAGGTTTATTGTCTGGGTTAGGGTTAGGGACAGGGTTAGCATTAAGTTTAGATTTAATGATAGGGTTATGGTTAGGGTTAGGTGTTAGTGTTAGGCTTCGGGTTAGGGTTAGGGTTTCGGGTTAGGATTAGTTTTAGCGTTAGGGTAAGGGCTAGGGTTAGGGTTAGGGTTAGAAGATTAGGATTAATGTTAGGGTTAGGTTTAGGGTTAGGGTTTCGGGGTTACTGTTTGCATTACGATTAGATTTAGAGTTAGGAATTAGGGACAGTGTTAGAGTGAGTTTACTGGTAGGGTTAGGGTTAGGGTTATGGATTACTGTTACGTTTACAGTTAGAGTTAGTTTTAGGCTCAGTTCTAGGATTAGGGTTAGGGATAGATTTAGGGCTAGGGTTCGGTTTATTGATAGGTTTAGGGTTAGGGATAGGGTTAGCATTAGGTTTACGGTTAGGGATAGGGTTAGGGTTAGGGTTAGGGGTTAGGGTTAGGGGTAGGTGTTAGTGTTAGGGTTCGGTTTAATATTAGCTTTAGGGTTAGAGTTAGAAGGTTAGGATTAGAGCTAGGGTTGTGTTATGATTAGGGTTAGGGTTTTGGAGTTAGTGTTTGGGTTATGGTTATAGTTAGGGTTGTCGATTAGGGATAGGGTTTAGGTTTAGGGTTAGGTTTAGGCTTATCGTTAGGGTTAGGGATTAGGGTTAGGTTTAGAGTTAGGTTTAGGGTTATGAATTTGGGTTCGTGTTAGTTTTAGGGTTAAGGTAAGGCTTAGGGTTACGGTTAGGGTTAAGTTTAGGATTAGGGTTCGGGTTAGGTTTAGGGTTAGGGTTTCGGTGTTAGTGTCTGTGTTAGGGTTAGGGTTAGGGTTAGGGATTAGGGATAGGGTTAGAGTGAGTTTTAGGGTTTTGGTTAGGGTTATGGTTATGGATTAGTTTTAAGTTTACAGTTAGAGTTAGCGTTATGCTCAGTTATAGGATTAGGTTTAGGGATAGTTTTAGGGCTAGGCTTTAGTTTATTGATAGGTTTACGGTTAGGGATAGGGTTAGGGTTAGGGTTAGGTGTTAGGGTTAGGGTTAGGTGTTAGGGTTAGGGTTAGGATTAGGGCTAGTGTCAGGGCTAGAAGGTTAGGATTAGAGCTAGGGTTAGGGTTAGGGTTACAGTGAGGTTTTGTGTTATGATTAGGGTTAGGGTTTTGGTGTTAGTGTTTGGGTTATGGTTATGGTTAGGGTTAGCGATTAGGGATAGGGTTAGGTTGAGTGTTAGGGTTACGGTTAGGGTTAGGGTTAGAGTTAAGGTTAGGTTTAGGGTTAGGTTTAGGTTTAGCGTTAGTGTGAGGTTTAGGGTTAGGGTTAGGGTTAGGTTTAGGATAGGGATTAGAGGTAGGTTTTGGGTTAGCATTAGGGTGAGGGTTGCGGTTAGGGTTTAGGGTTAGCATTAGTGTTAGTGTTAGGGTTATGGTTAGGTTTAGGGTTTGGGTTAGGGTTAGGGGTTAGGTGTTAAGGATATGGTTAAGGTTATGTTTAGGGTTACGTTCGGTGTTGGTGTTACATTTAGGGTTACGGCTAGTTTTAGTGTTAGGGTTAGGATTAGGGTTAGGGATTACGGATAGGGTTAGTGTTAGGGTTAGGGGCTAGTTTTACATTTAGTGTTAGGGTTATGGTAAGGGTTAAGGTTAGGGTTATGGATTAGTGTTAGTATTCAGCTTAGGGTTAAAACTAGGGTTACAGTTAGGGTTAGCGTTATGGTTAGGGTTAAGGTTAGGTTTAGGTTTAGAGTTCGGTTTAGGGTTAGGTTTATTGTTATCTTTTAGAATTAGAGATTAGGGTTAGGGTTAGCATTAGGGTTAGAGTTTAGGGTAAAGGTAAAGTTTAGGGTTATGGTTAGGGTTAGGGTTAGATTAGGGTTAGGTTTAGGGTCAGGTTTAGTGATAGGGTTGGGTTTGGGGTTAAGGTTGAGGTTAGGGTTATGGTTAGTTTTAGACTTAGGCTTAGTGTTAAGGTTAGGGTTAGGTTTTAGGATTAGGTTTAGTTTTAGGGTTAGGTTTTGGGTTAGGTTTAGTGTTAGGTTTAGGGTTATGATATGGTTTAGGTTTAGGGTTAGGGTTACGTTTAGGGTTAGTGTTATTGTTTAGGGTGAGATTTAGTCTTAGGGTTATGATTAGGGTTAGTGTTAAGGTTAGAAGTTAGTGTTAGGGTTAGGGTTACGGTTAGGGTTAGGGTTATTGTTATGGGTTAGGGTTAGGGTTAGGGTTAGGATTTAGGTTAGGGTTAGGTTTAGATTTTGGGTTATGGTTTGTGTTAGGGTTAGGGTTTGGTTTTACAGTTTAGGGTTAGGGTTTGGGTAAGTGTTAGGGTTAGAGTTTAGGATTAGTGTTAGTGTTAGGGTAATGGTTAGGGTTAGGGTTAGGGTTAGGGTTAGGGTTAGGTTTACGGTTACGTTTATGGTTAGGGTTAGGGGCAGGTTAGGGTTAGGTTTCGGGTTTAGGTGTTAGGGATAGGGTCAGGGTTAGGCTTCGGAAGTCTGATAGGTTCAGGGTTACTATTAGGTTTAGGGTTAGGTTTAGGGTTCGGGTTTTGGTTAGGGTTATGGGTTAAGTGATAAGAATATGGTTATTGTTAGGGTTAGGTTTACAGTTATGTTTAGGGTTATGGTTAGGGTTAGTGTTATTGTTAGAGCTAGGCTTAGGGATTAGGGATAAGGTTAGGGTCAGGCTTAGGGGTTAGTGTTACGGTTACGGTTAGGGTTATTGTAAAGGTTAATGTTAGGCTTATGGACTAGGGTTACTGTTCTGGTTAGGGTTAGAGTTAGAACTTAGGGTTAGGGTTAGGCTTAGGGATAGTGTTAGGCTCAGTATTATGATTAGGGTTAGGGATAGTTTTAGGTTTAGGGTTAGGTTTATTGTCTGGGTTAGGTTCAGGGACAGGGTTAGCATTAAGTTTAGATTTAATGATAGGGTTATGGTTAGGGTTAGGTGTTAGTGTTAGGCTTCGGGTTAGGGTTAGGGTTTCGGGTTAGGATTAGTTTTAGCGTTAGGGTAAGGGCTAGGGTTAGGGTTAGGGTTAGAAGATTAGGATTAATGTTCGGGTTAGGTTTAGGGTTAGGGTTTCGGGGTTACTGTTTGCGTTAGGATTAGAGTTAGAGTTAGGAATTAGGGACAGTGTTAGAGTGAGTTTAGGGGTAGGGTTAGGTTTAGGGTTATGGATTACTGTTCCGTTTACAGTTAGAGTTAGTTTTAGGCTCAGTTCTAGGATTAGGGTTAGGGATAGTTTTAGGGCTAGGGTTCGGTTTATTGATAGGTTTAGGGTTAGGGATAGGGTTAGCATTAGGTTTATGGTTAGGGATAGGGTTAGGGTTAGGGTAAGGGTTTAGGGTTAGGGGTAGGTGTTAGTGTTAGGGTTCGGTTTAATATTAAGGTTAGGGTTAGAGTTAGAAGGTTAGGATTAGAGCTAGGGTTGTGTTATGATTAGGGTTAGGGTTTTGGAGTTAGTGTTTGGGTTATGGTTATAGTTAGGGTTATCGATTAGGGATAGGGTTTAGGTTTAGGGTTAGGTTTAGGCTTATCGTTAGGGTTAGGGATTAGGGTTAGGTTTAGAGTTAGGTTTAGGGTTATGAATTTGGGTTCGTGTTAGTTTTAGGGTTAAGGTAAGGCTTAGGGTTACGGTTAGGGTTAAGTTTAGGATTACGGTTCGGGTTAGGTTTAGGGTTAGGGTTTCGGTGTTAGTGTTTGTGTTAGGGTTAGGGTTAGGGTTAGGGATTAGGGATAGGGTTAGAGTGAGTTTTAGGGTTTTGGTTAGGGTTATGGTTATGGATTAGTTTTAAGTATACAGTTGGAGTTAGCGTTAGGCTCAGTTCTAGGATTAGGTTTAGGGATAGTTTTAGGGCTAGGCTTTAGTTTATTGATAGGTTTACGGTTAGGGATAGGGTTAGGGTTAGGGTTAGGTGTTAGGGTTAGGGTTAGGTGTTAGGGTTAGGGTTAGGATTAGGGCTAGCGTCAGGGCTAGAAGGTTAGGATTTGAGCTATTGTTAGGGTTAGGGTTACAGTGAGGATTTGTGTTATGATTAGGGTTAGGGTTTTGGTGTTAGTGTTTGGGTTATGGTTATGGTTAGGGTTAGCGATTAGGGATAGGGTTAGGGTGAGTGTTAGGGTTACAGTTAGGGTAAGGGTTAGGGTTAAGGTTAGGTTTAGGGTTAGGTTTAGGTTTGGGGTTAGTGTGAGGTTTAAGGTTAGGGTTAGGGTTAGGTTTAGGATAGGGATTAGAGGTAGGTTTTGGGTTAGCGTTAGGGTGAGGGTTATGGTTAGGGTTTAGGTTTAGCATTAGTGTTAGTGTTAGGGTTATGGTTAGGTTTAGGGTTTGGGTTAGGGTTAGGGGTTAGGTGTTAAGGATATGGTTAAGGTTATGTTTAGGGTTACGTTCGGTGTTGGTGTTACATTTAGGGTTACGTCTAGTTTTAGTGTTAGGGTTAGGATTAGGGTTAGGGATTACGGATAGGGGCTAGTTTTACATTTAGTGTTAGGGTTATGGTAAGGGTTAAGGTTAGGGTTATGGATTAGTGTTAGTATTCAGCTTAGGGTTAAAACTAGGGTTACAGTTAGGGTTAGCGTTATGGTTAGGGTTAAGGTTAGGTTTAGGTTTAGAGTTCGGTTTAGGGTTAGGTTTATTGTTATCTTTTAGAATTAGAGATTAGGGTTAGGGTTAGCATTAGGGTTAGAGTTTAGGGTAAAGGTAAAGTTTAGGGTTATGGTTAGGGTTAGGGTTAGATTAGGGTTAGGTTTAGGGTCAGGTTTAGGGATAGGGTTGGGTTTAGAGTTAAGGTTAAGGTTAGGGTTATGGTTAGTTTTAGAGTTAGGCTTAGTGTTAGGGTTAGGGTTAGGTTTTAGGATTAGGTTTCGTTTTAGGGTTAGGTTTTGGGTTAGGTTTAGTGTTAGGTTTAGGGTTATGATATGGTTTAGGTTTAGGGTTAGGGTTACGTTTAGGGTTAGTGTTATTGTTTAGGGTGAGATTTAGTCTTAGGGTTATGATTAGGGTTAGTGTTAAGGTTAGAAGTTAGTGTTAGGGTTAGGGTTACGGTTAGGGTTAGGGTTATTGTTATGGGTTAGGGTTAGGGTTAGGGTTAGGATTTAGGTTAGGGTTAGGTTTAGATTTTGGGTTATGGTTTGTGTTAGGGTTAGGGTTTGGTTTTACAGTTTAGGGTTAGGGTTTGGGTAAGTGTTAGGGTTAGAGTTTAGGATTAGTGTTAGTGTTAGGGTAATGGTTAGGGTTAGGGTTAGGGTTAGGGTTAGGGTTAGGTTTACGGTTACGTTTATGGTTAGGGTTAGGGGCAGGTTAGGGTTAGGTTTCGGGTTTAGGTGTTAGGGATAGGGTCAGGGTTAGGCTTCGGAAGTCTGATAGGTTCAGGGTTACTATTAGGTTTAGGGTTAGGTTTAGGGTTCGGGTTTTGGTTAGGGTTATGGGTTAAGTGATAAGAATATGGTTATTGTTAGGGTTAGGTTTACAGTTATGTTTAGGGTTATGGTTAGGGTTAGTGTTATTGTTAGAGCTAGGCTTAGGGATTAGGGATAAGGTTAGGGTCAGGCTTAGGGGTTAGTGTTACGGTTACGGTTAGGGTTATTGTAAAGGTTAATGTTAGGCTTATGGACTAGGGTTACTGTTCTGGTTAGGGTTAGAGTTAGAACTTAGGGTTAGGGTTAGGCTTAGGGATAGTGTTAGGCTCAGTATTATGATTAGGGTTAGGGATAGTTTTAGGTTTAGGGTTAGGTTTATTGTCTGGGTTAGGTTTAGGGACAGGGTTAGCATTAAGTTTAGATTTAATGATAGGGTTATGGTTAGGGTTAGGTGTTAGTGTTAGGCTTCGGGTTAGGGTTAGGGTTTCGGGTTAGGATTAGTTTTAGCGTTAGGGTAAGGGCTAGGGTTAGGGTTAGGGTTAGAAGATTAGGATTAATGTTCGGGTTAGGTTTAGGGTTAGGGTTTCGGGGTTACTGTTTGCGTTAGGATTAGAGTTAGAGTTAGGAATTAGGGACAGTGTTAGAGTGAGTTTAGGGGTAGGGTTAGGTTTAGGGTTATGGATTACTGTTCCGTTTACACTTAGAGTTAGTTTTAGGCTCAGTTCTTGGATTAGGGTTAGGGATAGTTTTAGGGCTAGGGTTCGGTTTATTGATAGGTTTAGGGTTAGGGATAGGGTTAGCATTAGGTTTATGGTTAGGGATAGGGTTAGGGTTAGGGTAAGGGTTTAGGGTTAGGGGTAGGTGTTAGTGTTAGGGTTCGGTTTAATATTAAGGTTAGGGTTAGAGTTAGAAGGTTAGGATTAGAGCTAGGGTTGTGTTATGATTAGGGTTAGGGTTTTGGAGTTAGTGTTTGGGTTATGGTTATAGTTAGGGTTATCGATTAGGGATAGGGTTTAGGTTTAGGGTTAGGTTTAGGCTTATCGTTAGGGTTAGGGATTAGGGTTAGGTTTAGAGTTAGGTTTAGGGTTATGAATTTGGGTTCGTGTTAGTTTTAGGGTTAAGGTAAGGCTTAGGGTTACGGTTAGGGTTAAGTTTAGGATTACGGTTCGGGTTAGGTTTAGGGTTAGGGTTTCGGTGTTAGTGTTTGTGTTAGGGTTAGGGTTAGGGTTAGGGATTAGGGATAGGGTTAGAGTGAGTTTTAGGGTTTTGGTTAGGGTTATGGTTATGGATTAGTTTTAAGTATACAGTTGGAGTTAGCGTTAGGCTCAGTTCTAGGATTAGGTTTAGGGATAGTTTTAGGGCTAGGCTTTAGTTTATTGATAGGTTTACGGTTAGGGATAGGGTTAGGGTTAGGGTTAGGTGTTAGGGTTAGGGTTAGGTGTTAGGGTTAGGGTTAGGATTAGGGCTAGCGTCAGGGCTAGAAGGTTAGGATTTGAGCTATTGTTAGGGTTAGGGTTACAGTGAGGTTTTGTGTTATGATTAGGGTTAGGGTTTTGGTGTTAGTGTTTGGGTTATGGTTATGGTTAGGGTTAGCGATTAGGGATAGGGTTAGGGTGAGTGTTAGGGTTACAGTTAGGGTAAGGGTTAGGGTTAAGGTTAGGTTTAGGGTTAGGTTTAGGTTTGGGGTTAGTGTGAGGTTTAAGGTTAGGGTTAGGGTTAGGTTTAGGATAGGGATTAGAGGTAGGTTTTGGGTTAGCGTTAGGGTGAGGGTTATGGTTAGGGTTTAGGTTTAGCATTAGTGTTAGTGTTAGGGTTATGGTTAGGTTTAGGGTTTGGGTTAGGGTTAGGGGTTAGGTGTTAAGGATATGGTTAAGGTTATGTTTAGGGTTACGTTCGGTGTTGGTGTTACATTTAGGGTTACGGCTAGTTTTAGTGTTAGGGTTAGGATTATGGTTAGGGATTACGGATAGGGTTAGTGTTAGGGTTAGGGGCTAGTTTTACATTTAGTGTTAGGGTTATGGTAAGGGTTAAGGTTAGGGTTATGGATTAGTGTTAGTATTCAGCTTAGGGTTAAAACTAGGGTTACAGTTAGGGTTAGCGTTATGGTTAGGGTTAAGGTTAGGTTTAGGTTTAGAGTTCGGTTTAGGGTTAGGTTTATTGTTATCTTTTAGAATTAGAGATTAGGGTTAGGGTTAGCATTAGGGTTAGAGTTTAGGGTAAAGGTAAAGTTTAGGGTTATGGTTAGGGTTAGGGTTAGATTAGGGTTAGGTTTAGGGTCAGGTTTAGGGATAGGGTTGGGTTTAGAGTTAAGGTTAAGGTTAGGGTTATGGTTAGTTTTAGAGTTAGGCTTAGTGTTAGGGTTAGGGTTAGGTTTTAGGATTAGGTTTCGTTTTAGGGTTAGGTTTTGGGTTAGGTTTAGTGTTAGGTTTAGGGTTATGATATGGTTTCGGTTTAGGGTTAGGGTTACGTTTAGGGTTAGTGTTATTGTTTAGGGTGAGATTTAGTCTTAGGGTTATGATTAGGGTTAGGGTTAAGGTTAGAAGTTAGTGTTAGGGTTAGGGTTACGGTTAGGGTTAGGGTTATTGTTATGGGTTAGGGTTAGGGTTAGGGTTAGGATTTAGGTTAGGGTTAGGTTTAGATTTTGGGTTATGGTTTGTGTTAGGGTTAGGGTTTGGTTTTACAGTTTAGGGTTAGGGTTTGGGTAAGTGTTAGGGTTAGAGTTTAGGATTAGTGTTAGTGTTAGGGTAATGGTTAGGGTTAGGGTTAGGGTTAGGGTTAGGTTTTCGGTTACGTTTAAGGTTAGGGTTAGGGGCAGGTTAGGGTTAGGTTTCGGGTTTAGGTGTTAGGGATAGGGTCAGGGTTAGGCTTCGGAAGACTGATAGGTTCAGGGTTACTATTAGGTTTAGGGTTAGGTTTAGGGTTCGGGTTTTGGTTAGGGTTATGGGTTAGGTGATAAGAATATGGTTATGGTTATGGTTAGGTTTACAGTTATGTTTAGGGTTATGGTTAGGGTTAGTGTTATTGTTAGAGCTAGGCTTAGGGATTAGGGATAAGGTTAGGGTCAGGCTTAGGGGTTAGTGTTACGGTTAGGGTTAGGGTTACTGTAAAGGTTAATGTTAGGGTTATGGACTAGGGTTACTGTTCTGGTTAGGGTTAGAGTTAGAACTTAGGGTTAGGGTTAGGCTTAGGGTTAGTGTTAGGCTCAGTATTATGATTAGGGTTAGGGATAATTTTAGGTTTAGGGTTAGGTTTATTGTCTGGGTTAGGGTTAGGGACAGGGTTAGCATTAAGTTTAGATTTAATGATAGGGTTATGGTTAGGGTTAGGTGTTAGTGTTAGGCTTCAGGTTAGGGTTAGGGTTTCGGGTTAGGATTAGTTTTAGCGTTAGGGTAAGGGCTAGGGTTAGGGTTAGGGTTAGAAGATTAGGATTAATGTTAGGGTTAGGTTTAGGGTTAGGGTTTCGGGGTTACTGTTTGCGTTAGGATTAGAGTTAGAGTTAGGAATTAGGGACAGTGTTAGAGTGAGTTTAGGGGTGGGGTTAGGGTTACGGTTATGGATTACGGTTACGTTTACAGTTAGAGTTAGTTTTAGGCTCAGTTCTAGGATTAGGGTTAGGGATAGTTTTAGGGCTAGGGTTCGGTTTATTGATAGGTTTAGGGTTAGGGATAGGGTTAGCATTAGGTTTACGGTTAGGGATAGGGTTAGGGTTAGGGTTAGGGGTTAGGGTTAGGGGTAGGTGTTAGTGTTAGGGTTCGGTTTAATATTACGGTTAGGGTTAGAGTTAGAAGGTTAGGTTTAGAGCTAGGGTTGTGTTATGATTAGGGTTAGGGTTTTGGAGTTAGTGTTTGGGTTATGGTTATAGTTAGGGTTATCGATTAGGGATAGGGTTTAGGTTTAGGGTTAAGTTTAGGCTTATCATTAGGGTTAGGGATTAGGGTTAGGTTTAGAGTTAGGTTTAGGGTTATGAATTTGGGTTCGTGTTAGTTTTAGGGTTAAGGTAAGGCTTAGGGTTACGGTTAGGGTTAAGTTTAGGATTAGCGTTCGGGTTAGGTTTAGGGTTAGGGTTTCGGTGTTAGTGTCTGTGTTAGGGTTAGGCTTAGGGTTAGGGATTAGGGATAGGGTTAGAGTGAGTTTTAGGGTTTTGGTTAGGGTTATGGTTATGGATTAGTTTTAAGTTTACAGTTAGAGTTAGCGTTACGCTCAGTTCTAGGATTAGGTTTAGGGATAGTTTTAGGGCTAGGCTTTAGTTTATTGATAGGTTTACGGTTAGGGATAGGGTTAGGGTTAGGGTTAGGTGTTAGGGTTAGGGTTAGGTGTTAGGGTTAGGGTTAGGATTAGGGCTAGTTTCAGGGCTAGAAGGTTAGGATTAGAGCTAGGGTTAGGGTTAGGGTTACAGTGAGGTTTTGTGTTATGATTAGGGTTAGGGTTTTGGTGTTAGTGTTTGGGTTATGGTTATGGTTAGGGTTAGCGATTAGGGATAGGGTTAGGGTGAGTGTTAGGGTTACGGTTAGGGTTAGGGTTAGGGTTAGGGTTAGGGTTAAGGTTAGGTTTAGGGTTAGGTTTAGGTTTAGGGTTAGTGTGAGGTTTAGGGTTAGGGTTAGGGTTAGGTTTAGGATAGGGATTAGAGGTAGGCTTTGGGTTAGCATTAGGGTGAGGGTTGTGGTTAGGGTTTAGGGTTAGCATTAGTGTTAGTGTTAGGGTTATGGTTAGGTTTAGGGTTTGGGTTAGGGTTAGGGGTTAGGTGTTAAGGATATGGTTAAGGTTATGTTTAGGGTTACGTTCGGTGTTGGTTTTACATTTAGGGTTACGGCTAGTTTTAGTGTTAGGGTTAGGATTAGGGTTAGGGATTACGGATAGGGTTAGTGTTAGGGTTAGGGGCTAGTTTTATATTTAGTGTTAGGGTTATGGTAAGGGTTAAGGTTAGGGTTATGGATTAGTGTTAGTATTCAGCTTAGGGTTAAAACTAGGGTTACAGTTAGGGTTAGCGTTAAGGTTAGGGTTAAGGTTAGGTTTAGGTTTAGAGTTCGGTTTAGGGTTTGGTTTATTGTTATCTTTTAGAATTAGAGATTAGGGTTAGGGTTAGCATTAGGGTTAGAGTTTAGGGTAAAGGTAAAATTTAGGGTTATGGTTAGGGTTAGGGTTAGATTAGGGTTAGGTTTAGGGTCAGGTTTAGTGATAGGGTTGGGTTTGGGGTTAGGTTTAGTGTTAGGTTTAGGGTTATGATATGGTTTAGGTTTAGGGTTAGGGTTACGTTTAGGGTTAGTGTTATTGTTTAGGGTGAGATTTAGTCTTAGCGTTATGATTAGGGTTAGGGTTAAGGTTAGAAGTTAGTGTTAGGGTTAGGGTTATGGTTAGGGTTAGGGTTATTGTTATGGGTTAGGGTTAGGGTTAGGGTTAGGATTTAGGTTAGGGTTAGGTTTAGATTTTGGGTTATGGTTTGTGTTAGGGTTAGGGTTTGGTTTTACAGTTTAGGGTTAGGGTTTGGGTAAGTGTTAGGGTTAGAGTTTAGGATTAGTGTTAGTGTTAGGGTAATGGTTAGGGTTAGGGTTAGGTTTACAGTTACGTTTAAGGTTAGGGTTAGGGGCAGGTTAGGGTTAGGTTTCGGGTTTAGGTGTTAGGGATAGGGTCAGGGTTAGGCTTCGGAAGACTGATAGGTTCAGGGTTACTATTAGGTTTAGGGTTAGGTTTAGGGTTCGGGTTTTGGTTAGGGTTATGGGTTAGGTGATAAGAATATGGTTATGGTTATGGTTAGGTTTACAGTTATGTTTAGGGTTATGGTTAGGGTTAGTGTTATTGTTAGAGCTAGGCTTAGGGATTAGGGATAAGGTTAGGGTCAGGCTTAGGGGTTAGTGTTACGGTTAGGGTTAGGGTTATTGTAAAGGTTAATGTTAGGGTTATGGACTAGGGTTACTGTTCTGGTTAGGGTTAGAGTTAGAACTTAGGGTTAGGGTTAGGCTTAGGGTTAGTGTTAGGCTCAGTATTATGATTAGGGTTAGGGATAGTTTTAGGTTTAGGGTTAGGTTTATTGTCTGGGTTAGGGTTAGGGACAGGGTTAGCATTAAGTTTAGATTTAATGATAGGGTTATGGTTAGGGTTAGGTGTTAGTGTTAGGCTTCGGGTTACGGTTAGGGTTTCGGGTTAGGATTAGTTTTAGCGTTAGGGTAAGGGCTAGGGTTAGGGTTAGGGTTAGAAGATTAGGATTAATGTTAGGGTTAGGTTTAGGGTTAGGGTTTCGGGGTTACTGTTTGCGTTAGGATTAGAGTTAGAGTTAGGAATTAGGGACAGTGTTAGAGTGAGTTTAGGGGTAGGGTTAGGGTTAGGGTTATGGATTACTGTTACGTTTACAGTTAGAGTTAGTTTTAGGCTCAGTTCTAGGATTAGGGTTAGGGATAGTTTTAGGGCTAGGGTTCGGTTTATTGATAGGTTTAGGGTTAGGAATAGGGTTAGCATTAGGTTTACGGTTAGGGATAGGGTTAGGGTTAGGGTTAGGGGTTAGGGTTAGGGGTATGTGTTAGTGTTAGGGTTCGGTTTAATATTAGGGTTAGGGTTAGAGTTAGAAGGTTAGGATTAGAGCTAGGGTTGTGTTATGATTAGGGTTAGGGTTTTGGAGTTAGTGTTTGGGTTACGGTTATAGTTAGGGTTATCGATTAGGGATAGGGTTTAGGTTTAGGGTTAGGTTTAGGCTTATCGTTAGGGTTAGGGATTAGGGTTAGGTTTAGAGTTAGGTTTAGGGTTATGAATTTGGGTTCGTGTTAGTTTTAGGGTTAAGGTAAGGCTTAGGGTTACGGTTAGGGTTAAGTTTAGGATTAGGGTTCGGGTTAGGTTTAGGGTTAGGGTTTCGGTGTTAGTGTCTGTGTTAGGGTTAGGGTTAGGGTTAGGGATTAGGGATAGGGTTAGAGTGAGTTTTAGGGTTTTGGTTAGGGTTATGGTTATGGATTAGTTTTAAATTTACAGTTAGAGTTAGCGTTAGGCTCAGTTCTAGGATTAGGTTTAGGGATAGTTTTAGGGCTAGGCTTTAGTTTATTGATAGGTTTACGGTTAGGGATAGGGTTAGGGTTAGGGTTAGGTGTTAGGGTTAGGGTTAGGATTAGGGCTAGTGTCAGGGCTAGAAGGTTAGGATTAGAGCTAGGGTTAGGGTTAGGGTTACAGTGAGGTTTTGTGTTATGATTAGGGTTAGGGTTTTGGTGTTAGTGTTTGGGTTATGGTTATGGTTATGGTTAGCGATTAGGGATAGGGTTAGGGTGAGTGTTAGGGTTACGGTTAGGGTTAGGGTTAGGGTTAAGGTTAGGTTTAGGGTTAGGTTTAGGTTTAGGGTTAGTGTGAGGTTTAGGGTTAGGGTTAGGGTTAGGTTTAGGATAGGGATTAGAGGTAGGTTTTGGGTTAGCATTAGGGTGAGGGTTGTGGTTAGGGTTTAGGGTTAGCATTAGTGTTAGTGTTAGGGTTATGGTTAGGTTTAGGGTTTGGGTTAGGGTTAGGGGTTAGGTGTTAAGGATATGTTTAAGGTTATGTTTAGGGTTACGTTCGGTGTTGGTGTTACATTTAGGGTTACGGCTAGTTTTAGTGTTAGGGTTAGGATTAGGGTTAGGGATTACGGATAGGGTTAGTGTTAGGGTTAGGGGCTGGTTTTACATTTAGTGTTAGGGTTATGGTAAGGGTTAAGGTTAGGGTTATATATTAGTGTTAGTACTCAGCTTAGGGTTAAAACTAGGGTTACAGTTAGGGTTAGCGTTATGGTTAGGTTTAAGGTTAGGTTTAGGTTTAGAGTTCGGTTTAGGGTTAGGTTTATTGTTATCTTTTAGAATTAGAGATTAGGGTTAGGGTTAGCATTAGGGTTAGAGTTTAGGGTAAAGGTAAAGTTTAGGGTTATGGTTAGGGTTAGGGTTAGATTAGGGTTAGGTTTAGGGTCAGGTTTAGTGATAGGGTTGGGTTTGGGGTTAAGGTTGAGGTTAGGGTTATGGTTAGTTTTAGACTTAGGCTTAGTGTTAGGGTTAGGGTTAGGTTTTAGGATTAGGTTTAGTTTTAGGGTTAGGTTTTGGGTTAGGTTTAGTGTTAGGTTTAGGGTTATGATATGGTTTAGGTTTAGGGTTAGGGTTACGTTTAGGGTTAGTGTTATTGTTTAGGGTGAGATTTAGTCTTAGGGTTATGATTAGGGTTAGGGTCAAGGTTAGAAGTTAGTGTTAGGGTTAGGTTTACGGTTAGGGTTAGGGTTATTGTTATGGTTTAGGGTTAGGGTTAGGGTTAGGCTTTAGGTTAGGGTTAGGTTTATATTTTGGGTTATGGTTTGTGTTAGGGTTAGGGTTTGGTTTTACAGTTTAGGGTTAGGGTTTGGGTAAGTGTTAGGGTTAGAGTTTAGGATTAGTGTTAGTGTTAGGGTAATGGTTAGGGTTAGGGTTAGGGTTAGGGTTATGGTTAGGTTTACGGTTACGTTTAAGGTTAGGGTTAGGGGCAGTTTAGGGTTAGGTTTAGGGGTTAGGTGTTAGGGTTAGGGTCAGGGTTAGGCTTCGGAAGACTGATAGGTTCAGGGTTACTATTAGGTTTAGGGTTAGGTTTAGGGTTCGGGTTTTGGTTAGGGTTATGGGTTAGGTGATAAGAATATGGTTATGGTTATGGTTAGGTTTACAGTTATGTTTAGGGTTATGGTTAGGGTTAGTGTTATTGTTAGAGCTAGGCTTAGGGATTAGGGATAAGGTTAGGGTCAGGCTTAGGGGTTAGTGTTACGGTTAGGGTTAGGGTTATTGTAAAGGTTAATGTTAGGGTTATGGACTAGGGTTACTGTTCTGGTTAGGGTTAGAGTTAGAACTTAGGGTTAGGGTTAGGCTTAGGGTTAGTGTTAGGCTCAGTATTATGATTAGGGTTAGGGATAGTTTTAGGTTTAGGGTTAGGTTTATTGTCTGGGTTAGGGTTAGGGACAGGGTTAGCATTAAGTTTAGATTTAATGATAGGGTTATGGTTAGGGTTAGGTGTTAGTGTTAGGCTTCGGGTTACGGTTAGGGTTTCGGGTTAGGATTAGTTTTAGCGTTAGGGTAAGGGCTAGGGTTAGGGTTAGGGTTAGAAGATTAGGATTAATGTTAGGGTTAGGTTTAGGGTTAGGGTTTCGGGGTTACTGTTTGCGTTAGGATTAGAGTTAGAGTTAGGAATTAGGGACAGTGTTAGAGTGAGTTTAGGGGTAGGGTTAGGGTTAGGGTTATGGATTACTGTTACGTTTATAGTTAGAGTTAGTTTTAGGCTCAGTTCTAGGATTAGGGTTAGGGATAGTTTTAGGGCTAGGGTTCGGTTTATTGATAGGTTTAGGGTTAGGAATAGGGTTAGCATTAGGTTTACGGTTAGGGATAGGGTTAGGGTTAGGGTTAGGGGTTAGGGTTAGGGGTAGGTGTTAGTGTTAGGGTTCGGTTTAATATTAGGGTTAGGGTTAGAGTTAGAAGGTTAGGATTAGAGCTAGGGTTGTGTTATGATTAGGGTTAGGGTTTTGGAGTTAGTGTTTGGGTTACGGTTATAGTTAGGGTTATCGATTAGGGATAGGGTTTAGGTTTAGGGTTAGGTTTAGGCTTATCGTTAGGGTTAGGGATTAGGGTTAGGTTTAGAGTTAGGTTTAGGGTTATGAATTTGGGTTCGTGTTAGTTTTAGGGTTAAGGTAAGGCTTAGGGTTACGGTTAGGGTTAAGTTTAGGATTAGGGTTCGGGTTAGGTTTAGGGTTAGGGTTTCGGTGTTAGTGTCTGTGTTAGGGTTAGGGATTAGGGATAGGGTTAGAGTGAGTTTTAGGGTTTTGGTTAGGGTTATGGTTATGGATTAGTTTTAAGTTTACAGTTAGAGTTAGCGTTAGGCTGAGTTCTAGGATTAGGTTTAGGGATAGTTTTAGGGCTAGGCTTTAGTTTATTGATAGGTTTACGGTTAGGGATAGGGTTAGGGTTAGGGTTAGGTGTTAGGGTTAGGGTTAGGTGTTAGGGTTAGGGTTAGGATTAGGGCTAGGGTCAGGGCTAGAAGGTTAGGATTAGAGCTAGGGTTAGGGTTAGGTTTACAGTGAGGTTTTGTGTTATGATTAGGGTTAGGGTTTTGGTGTTAGTGTTTGGGTTATGGTTATGGTGAGGGTTAGCGATTAGGGATAGGGTTAGGGTGAGTGTTAGGGTTACGGTTAGGGTTAGGGTTAGGGTTAAGGTTAGGTTTAGGGTTAGGTTTAGGTTTAGGGTTAGTTTGAGGTTTAAGGTTAGGGTTAGGGTTAGGTTTAGGATAGGGATTAGAGGTAGGTTTTGGGTTAGCGTTAGGGTGAGGGTTATGGTTAGGGTTTAGGTTTAGCATTAGTGTTAGTGTTAGGGTTATGGTTAGGTTTAGGGTTTGGGTTAGGGTTAGGGGTTAGGTGTTAAGGATATGGTTAAGGTTATGTTTAGGGTTACGTTCGGTGTTGGTGTTACATTTAGGGTTACGTCTAGTTTTAGTGTTAGGTTTAGGATTAGGGTTAGGGATTACGGATAGGGTTAGTGTTAGGGTTAGGGGCTAGTTTTACATTTAGTGTTAGGGTTATGGTAAGGGTTAAGGTTAGGGTTATGGATTAGTGTTAGTATTCAGCTTAGGGTTAAAACTAGGGTTACAGTTAGGGTTAGCGTTATGGTTAGGGTTAAGGTTAGGTTTAGGTTTAGATTTTGGTTTAGGGTTAGGTTTATTGTTATCTTTTAGAATTAGAGATTAGGGTTAGGGTTAGCATTAGGGTTAGAGTTTAGGGTAAAGGTAAAGTTTAGGGTTATGGTTAGGGTTAGGGTTAGATTAGGGTTAGGTTTAGGGTCAGGTTTAGGGATAGGGTTGGGTTTGGGGTTAAGGTTGAGGTTAGGGTTATGGTTAGTTTTAGAGTTAGGCTTAGTGTTAGGGTTAGGGTTAGGTTTTAGGATTAGGTTTAGTTTTAGGGTTAGGTTTTGGGTTAGGTTTAGTGTTAGGTTTAGGGTTATGATATGGTTTAGGTTTAGGGTTAGGGTTACGTTTAGGGTTAGTGTTATTGTTTAGGGTGAGATTTAGTCTTAGGGTTATGATTAGGGTTAGGGTTAAGGTTAGAAGTTAGTGTTAGGGTTAGGGTTACGGTTAGGGTTAGGGTTATTGTTATGGGTTAGGGTTAGGGTTAGGGTTAGGATTTAGGTTAGGGTTAGGTTTAGATTTTGGGTTATGGTTTGTGTTAGGGTTAGGGTTTGGTTTTACAGTTTAGGGTTAGGGTTTGTGTAAGTGTTAGGGTTAGAGTTTAGGATTAGTGTTAGTGTTAGGGTAATGGTTAGGGTTAGGGTGAGGGTTAGGGTTAGGGTTAGGTTTACCGTTACGTTTAAGGTTAGGGTTAGGGGCAGGTTAGGGTTAGGTTTCGGGTTTAGGTGTTAGGGATAGGGTCAGGGTTAGGCTTCGGAAGACTGATAGGTTCAGGGTTACTATTAGGTTTAGGGTTAGGTTTAGGGTTCGGGTTTTGGTTAGGATTATGGGTTATTTGATAAGAATATGGTTATGGTTAGGGTTAGGTTTACAGTTATGTTTAGGGTTATGGTTAGGGTTAGTGTTATTGTTAGAGCTAGGCTTAGGGATTAGGGATAAGGTTAGGGTCAGGCTTAGGGGTTAGTGTTACGGTTAGGGTTAGGGTTATTGTAAAGGTTAATGTTAGGGTTATGGACTAGGGTTACTGTTCTGGTTAGGGTTAGAGTTAGAACTTAGGGTTAGGGTTAGGCTTAGGGTTAGTGTTAGGCTCAGTATTATGATTAGGGTTAGGGATAGTTTTAGGTTTAGGGTTAGGTTTATTGTCTGGGTTAGGGTTAGGGACAGGGTTAGCATTAAGTTTAGATTTAATGATAGGGTTATGGTTAGGGTTAGGTGTTAGTGTTAGGCTTCGGGTTAGGGTTAGGGTTTCGGGTTAGGATTAGTTTTAGCGTTAGGGTAAGGGCTAGGGTTAGGGTTAGGGTTAGAAGATTAGGATTAATGTTAGGGTTAGGTTTAGGGTTAGGGTTTCGGGGTTACTGTTTGCGTTAGGATTAGAGTTAGAGTTAGGAATTAGGGACAGTGTTAGAGTGAGTTTAGGGGTAGGGTTAGGGTTAGGGTTATGGATTACTGTTACGTTTACAGTAAGAGTTAGTTTTAGGCTCAGTTCTAGGATTAGGGTTAGGGATAGTTTTAGGGCTAGGGTTCGGTTTATTGATAGGTTTAGGGTTAGGGATAGGGTTAGCATTAGGTTTACGGTTAGGGATAGGGTTAGGGTTAGGGTTAGGGGTTAGGGTTAGGGGTAGGTGTTAGTGTTAGGGTTCGGTTTAATATTAGGGTTAGGGTTAGAGTTAGAAGGTTAGGATTAGAGCTAGGGTTGTGTTATGATGAGGGTTAGGGTTTTGGAGTTAGTGTTTGGGTTACGGTTATAGTTAGGGTTATCAATTAGGGATAGGGTTTAGGTTTAGGGTTAGGTTTAGGCTTATCGTTAGGGTTAGGGATTAGGGTTAGGTTTAGAGTTAGGTTTAGTGTTATGAATTTGGGTTCGTGTTAGTTTTAGGGTTAAGGTAAGGCTTAGGGTTAGGGTTAGGGTTAAGTTTAGGATTACGGTTCGGGTTAGGTTTAGGGTTAGGGTTTCGGTGTTAGTGTTTGTGTTAGGGTTAGGGTTAGGGTTAGGGATTAGGGATAGGGTTAGAGTGAGTTTTAGGGTTTTGGTTAGGGTTATGGTTATGGATTAGTTTTAAGTTTACAGTTAGAGTTAGCGTTAGGCTCAGTTCTAGGATTAGGTTTAGGGATAGTTTTAGGGCTAGGCTTAAGTTTATTGATAGGTTTACGGTTAGGGATAGGGTTAGGGTTAGGTGTTAGGGTTAGGGTTAGGTGTTAGGGTTAGGGTTAGGATTAGGGCTAGGGTCAGGGCTAGAAGGTTAGGATTAGAGCTAGGGTTAATGTTAGGGTTACAGTGAGGTCTTGTGTTATGATTAGGGTTAGGGTTTTGGTGTTAGTGTTTGGGTTATGGTTATGGTTAGGGTTAGCGTTTAGGGATAGGGTTAGGGTGAGTGTTAGGGTTACGGTTAGGGTTAGGGTTATGGTTAAGGTTAGGTTTAGGGTTAGGTTTAGGTTTAGGGTTAGTGTGAGGTTTAGGGTTAGGGTTAGGGTTAGGTTTAGGATAGGCATTAGAGGTAGGTTTTGGGTTAGCGTTAGGGTGAGGGTTATGGTTAGGGTTTAGGGTTAGCATTAGTGTTAGTGTTAGGGTTATGGTTAGGTTTAGGGTTTGGGTTAGGGTTAGGGGTTAGGTGTTAAGGATATGGTTAAGGTTATGTTTAGGGTTACGTTTAGTGTTGGTGTTACATTTAGGGTTACGTCTAGTTTTAGTGTTAGGGTTAGGATTAGGGTTAGGTATTACGGATAGGGTTAGTGTTAGGGTTAGGGGCTAGTTTTACATTTAGTGTTAGGGTTATGGTAAGGGTTAAGGTTAGGGTTATGAATTAGTGTTAGTATTCAGCTTAGGGTTAAAACTAGGGTTACAGTTAGGGTTAGCGTTATGGTTAGGGTTAAGGTTAGGTTTAGGTTTAGAGTTCGGTTTAGGGTAAGGTTTATTGTTATCTTTTAGAGTTAGAGATTAGGGTTAGGGTTAGCGTTAGGGTTAGAGTTTAGGGTAAGGGTAAGGGTTACGGTTATGGTTAGGGTTAGGGTTAGATTAGGGTTAGGTTTAGGGTCAGGTTTAGGGATAAGGTTGGGGTTAGGGTTAAGGTTAAGGTTAGGGTTATGGTTAGTTTTAGGGTTAGGGTTAGTGTTTGGGTTAGGGTTAGGTTTTATTGTTAGGTTTAGTGTTAGGGTTAGGTTTTGTGTTAGGTTTAGTGTTAGGTTTAGGGTTATGATATGGTTTAGGTTTAGGGTTAGGTTTACCTTTAGGGTTAGTGTTAGAGTTTAGGGTGAGATTTAGTCTTAGGGTTATGATTAGGGTTAGGGTTAAGGTTAGAAGTTGGTGTTAAGGTTAGGGTTACGGTTAGGGCTAGGATTATTGTTATAGGATAGGGTTAGGTTAGGGTTAGGATTTGGTTTCGGGTTAGGTTTAGATTTTGGATTAGGGTTTGTGTTACGGTTAGGGTTTGGTTTTACAGTTTAGGGTTAGGGTTTGGGTAAGTGTTAGGGTTAGAGTTTAGGATTAGTGTTAGTGTTAGGGTAATGGTTAGGGTTAGGGTTAGGGTTAGGGGGGTTAAGTTTTGTGTAGGGTTTTGGGTTAGGGTTAGGGCTAGGGTTAGGGTTAGAGGTTAGCTTTAGTGTTAGGGTTTCAGTTAGGTTTAGGTTCAGTGTTAGGGATAGTGTAAGGGTTAGGGTTAGAGTTAGAAGTTAGGGTTAGGGCTAGGGTTAGTGTTATTGATAGGGTTAGGGTTTCGGTATGGGTTAGTTTTTGAGTGTTAGGGTTAGGGTTATGGTTAGGCTTTGTTTAGGGATAGGTTTAGTGTTAGATATTAGGGTTAGGTTTAAGGTTTAGGGTTAAGTGTAAAAGTTAGGGTTAGTGTTAGTCTTTGGTTTAGGGTTATGGTTATAGGTAGGGAGGGTTAGGGTTAAAGTTATGTTTAGGGTTACGGTTAGTGTTCAGTTTAGGGTTAGGTTTAGGCTTAGGGTTAAGTTTAGGATAGGGATTAGAGGTAGGTTTGGGTTAGCGTTAGGGTGAGGGTTATGGTTAGGGTTTAGGTTTAGCAGTAGTGTTAGTTTTAGGGTTATGGTTATGTTTAGGGTTTGGGTAAGGGTTAGGTGTTAGGTGTTAAGGATATGGTTAAGGTTATGTTTAGGGTTACGTTTAGTGTTGGTGTTACATTTAGGGTTATGGATAGTTTTAGTGTTAGGGTTAGGATTAGGGTTAGGGATAACGGATAGGGTTAGTGTTAGGGTTAGGGGCTAGTTTTACATTTAGTGTTAGGGTTATGGTAAGGGTTAAGGTTAGGGTTATGGATTAGTGTTAGTATTCTGCTTAGGGTTAAAACCAGGGTTACGGATAGGGTTAGCATTTGGTGAGGGTTAAGGTTAGTTTTAGGTTTATGGTTCGGTTTAGCGTTAGGTTTATTGTTAGCGTTTAGAGTTAGAGATTAGGGTTAGGGTTAGCGTTAGGGTTAGAGTTTAGGGTAAAGGTAAAGTTTAGGGTTATGGTTAGGGTTAGGGTTAGATTAGGGTTAGGTTTAGGGTCAGGTTTACGGATAGGGTTGGGGTTAGGGTTAAGATTAAGGTTATGTTTTTGGTTAGTTTTAGAGTTAGGGTTAGTGTTAGGGTTAGGGTTAGGTTTTAGGATTTGGTTTAGTGTTAGGGTTAGGTTTTGTGTTAGGTTTAGTGTTAGGTTTAGGGTTATGATATGGTTTAGGTTTAGGGTTAGGGTTACGTTTAGGATTAGTGTTAGAGTTTAGGGTGAGATTTAGTCTTAGGGTTATGATTAAGGCTAGGTTTAACCTTAGAAGTTAGTGTAAGGTTTAGGGCTATGGTTAGGTTAGGGTTATTGTTATGGGTTAGGGTTAGGGTTAGGGTTAGGATTTAGGTTAGGGTTAGGTTTAGATTTTGGGTTAGGGTTTGTGTTAGGGTTAGGGTTTGGTTTTACAGTTTATGGTTAGGGTTAGGGTAAGTGTTAGTGTTAGAGTTTAGGATTAGTGTTAGTGTTAAGGTAATGGTTAGGGTTAGGGTTAGGGTTAGGGTTAGGGTTAGGGTTAGGTTTACGGTTACGTTTAAGGTTAGGGTTAGGGGCAGGTTAGGGTTAGGTTTAGGTGTTAGGTGTTAGGGATAGTGTCAGGGTTAGGCTTCGGAAGACTGATAGGTTCAGGGTTACTATTTGGTTTAGGGTTAGGTTTAGGGTTCGTGTTTTGGTTAGGTTTATGGGTTAGGTGATAAGAATATGGTTATAATTAGGGTTAGGTTTACAGTTATGTTTAGGGTTATGGTTAGGGTTAGTGTTATTGTTAGAGCTAGGCTTAGGGATTAGGGATAAGGTTAGGGTCAGGCTTAGGAGTTAGTGTTACGGTTAGGTTAGGGATATTGTAAAGGTTAATGTTAGGGTTATGGACTAGGGTTACTGTTCTGGTTAGGGTTAGAGTTAGAAATTAGGGTTAGGGTTAGGCTTAGGGTTAGTGTTAGGCTCAGTATTATGATTAGGGTTAGGGATAGTTTTAGGTTTAGGGTTAGGTTTATTGTCTGGGTTAGGGTTGGGGACAGGGTTAGCATTAGCTTTAGGTTTAATGATAGGGTTATGGTTAGGGTTAGGTGTTAGTGTTAGTTTTAGGGTTAGGGTTAGGGTTTCGGTTTAGGGTTAGTTTTAGCGTTAGGTTTAGGGCTAGGGTTAGGGTTAGGGTTAGTAGGTTAGGATTAATGTTAGGGTTAGGTTTAGCTTTAGGTTTTCCGGGTTAGTGTTTGGGTTAGGGTTAGGGTTAGGGTTAGGGATTAGGGATAGGGTTAGAGTGAGTTTAGGGTTAGGGTTAGGGTTATTGATTAGGGTTAGGTTTACAGTTAGAGTTAGTTTTAGGCTCATTTCTAGGATTAGGGTTAGGGATAGTTTTAGGCTAGGGTTCGGTTTGTGGATAGGTTTAGGGTTAGGGATAAGGTTAGCATTAGGTTTACGGTTAGGGATAGGGTTAGGGTTAGGGTTAGGTGTTAGGGTTAGGGGTAGGTGTTAGTGTTAGGGTTCGGTTTAATATTAGGGTTAAGGTTAGTGTTAGAAGGTTAGGATTAGAGCTAGGGTTGTGTTATGATTAGGGTTAGGGTTTTGGAGTTAGTGTTTGGGTTATGGTTATAGTTAGGGTTAGCGATTAGGGATAGGGTTTAGTTTTAGGGTTAGGTTTAGGCTTATCGTTAGGGTTAGGGATTAGGGTTAGGTTTAGAGTTAGGTTTAGGGTTATGAATTTGGGTTCGTGTTAGTTTTAGGGTTAAGGTTAGGCTTAGGTTTACGGTTAGGGTTATGGTTAGGTTTAGGGTTAGGTTTAGGGTTAAGTTTAGGATTAGCGTTCGGGTTAGGTTTAGGGTTAGAGTTTCGGAGTTAGTGTTTGGGTTAAGGTTAGGGTTAGGGGTAGGGATTAGGGATAGGGTTAGATTTAGTTTTAGGGTTTGTGTTAGGGTTATGGTTATGGATTAGTGTTAAGTTTACAGTTAGAATTAGCGTTAGGCTCAGTTCTATGATTAGGTTTAGGGATAGTTTTAGGACTAGGGTTTAGTTTGTTGATAGGGTTAGGGTTAGGGACAGGGTTAGCATTAGATTTAAGGTGAGGGATAGGGTTAGGGTTAGGGTTAATGTTAGGTTTAGGGTTAGGTTTAGTTTTAGGGTTAGTGTGAGGTTTAAGGTTAGGGTTAGGGTTAGGTGTTAGGGTTAGGGTTAGGTGTTAGGGTTAGTGTTAGGATTAGGGTTAGGGTCAGGGCTAGAAGGTTAGGATTAGAGCTAGGGTTAGGGTTATGATTACAGTGAGGTTTTGTGTTATGATTAGGGTTAGGGTTTTGGTGTTAGTGTTTGGGTTATGGTTATGGTTATGGTTAGCGATTAGGGATAGGGTTACGGTGAGTGTTAGGGTTAGGGTTAGGGTTAGGGTTAGGGTTAATGTTAGGTTTAGGGTTAGGGTTAGTTTTAGGTTTAGTGTGAGGTTTAGGGTTAGGGTTAGGGTTCGGTTTTGCGTAGGGTTTTGGGTTAGGGTAAGGCTAGGGTTAGGGTTAGAGGTTAGCTTTAGGGTTAGGGTTTCAGTTAGGGTTAGTTTTAGTGTTAGGGATAGTGTAAGTGTTAGGGTTAGAGTTAGAAGTTAGGGTTAGGGCTAGGGTTAGTGTTATTGATAGGGTTAGGGTTTCGGTATGGGTTAGTTTTAGTGTTAGGGTTAGGGTTATGGTTAGGCTTTGTTTAGGGATAGGTTTAGTGTTAGATGTTAGTGTTAGGTTTAAGGTTTAGTTTTAAGTGTTAAAGTTAAGGTTACTGTTAGACTTTGGTTTAGGGTTATGGTTATAGGTAGGGAGGGTTACGGTTAAGGTTATGTTTAGCGTTACGGTTATTGTTCAGTTTAGGGTTAGGTTTAGGGTTAGGGTGAGGTTTAGGATAGGGATTAGAGGTAGGTTTTGGGTTAGCGTTAGGGTGAGGCTTATGGTTAGGGTTTAGGGTTAGCAGTATTATTAGTGTTAGGGTTATGGTTAGGTTTAGGGTTTGGGTTAGGGTTAGGGCTTAGGTGTTAAGGATATGGTTAAGGTTATGTTTAGGGTTACGTTTAGTGTTGGTGTTACATTTAGGGTTACGTCTAGTTTTAGTGTTAGGGTTAGGATTAGGGTTAGGGATTACGGATAGGGTTAGTGTTAGGGTTAGGGGCTAGTTTTACATTTAGTGTTAGGGTTATGGTAAGGGTTAAGGTTAGGGTCATGGATTAGTGTTAGTATTCAGCTTAGGGTTAAAACTAGGGTTACAGTTAGGGTTAGCGTTATGGTTAGGGTTAAGGTTAGGTTTAGGTTTAGAGTTCGGTTTAGGGTAAGGTTTATTGTTATCTTTTAGAGTTAGAGATTAGGGTTAGGGTTAGCGTTAGGGTTAGAGTTTAGGGTAAGGGTAAGGGTTACGGTTATGGTTAGGGTTAGGGTTAGATTAGGGTTAGGTTTAGGGTCAGGTTTAGGGATAAGGTTGGGATTAGGGTTAAGGTTAAGGTTAGGGTTATGGTTAGTTTTAGGGTTAGGGTTAGTGTTTGGGTTAGGGTTAGGTTTTAGGGTTAGGTTTAGTGTTAGGGTTAGGTTTTGTGTTAGGTTTAGTGTTAGGTTTAGGGTTATGATATGGTTTAGGTTTAGGGTTAGGTTTACCTTTAGGGTTAGTGTTAGAGTTTAGGGTGAGATTTAGTCTTAGGGTTATGATTAGGGTTAGGGTTAAGGTTAGAAGTTGGTGTTAAGGTTAGGGTTACGGTTAGGGCTAGGATTATTGTTATAGGATAGGGTTAGGTTAGGGTTAGGATTTGGTTTCGGGTTAGGTTTAGATTTTGGGTTAGGGTTTGTGTTATGGTTAGGGTTTGGTTTTACAGTTTAGGGTTAGGGTTAGGGTAAGTGTTAGGGTTAGAGTTTAGGATTAGTGTTAGGGTTAGGGTAATGGTTAGGGTTAGGGTTAGGGTTAGGGGGGTTAGGTTTTGTGTAGGGTTTTGGGTTAGGGTAAGGGCTAGGGTTAGGGTTAGAGGTTAGCTTTAGTGTTAGGGTTTCAGTTAGGTTTAGGTTCAGTGTTAGGGATAGTGTAAGGGTTAGGGTTAGAGTTAGAAGTTAGTGTTAGGGCTAGGGTTAGTGTTATTGATAGGGTTAGGGTTTCGGTATGGGTTAGTTTTTGAGTGTTAGGGTTAGGGTTATGGTTAGGCTTTGTTTAGGGATAGGTTTAGTGTTAGATATTAGGGTTAGGTTTAAGGTTTAGGGTTAAGTGTAAAAGTTAGGGTTAGTGTTAGTCTTTGGTTTAGGGTTATGGTTATAGGTAGGGAGGGTTAGGGTTAAAGTTATGTTTAGGGTTACGGTTAGTGTTCAGTTTAGGGTTAGGTTTAGGCTTAGGGTTAAGTTTAGGATAGGGATTAGAGGGAGGTTTGGGTTAGCGTTAGGGTGAGGGTTATGGTTAGGGTTTAGGGTTAGCATTAGTGTTAGTGTTAGGGTTATGGTTAGGTTTAGGGTTTGGGTTAGGGTTAGGGGTTAGGTGTTAAGGATATGGTTAAGGTTATGTTTAGGGTTACGTTTAGTGTTGGTGTTACATTTAGGGTTATGGCTAGTTTTAGTGTTAGGGTTAAGATTAGGGTTAGGGATAACGGATAGGGTTAGTGTTAGAGTTAGGGGCTAGTTTTACATTTAGTGTTAGGGTTATGGTAAGGGTTAAGGTTAGGGTTATGGATTAGTGTTAGTATTCTGCTTAGGGTTAAAACCAGGGTTACGGATAGGGTTAGCATTATGGTTAGGGTTAAGGTTAGGTTTAGGTTTATGGTTCGGTTTATGGTTAGGTTTATGTTAGCGTTTAGAGTTAGAGATTAGGGTTAGAGTTAGCGTTAGGGTTAAAGTTTAGGGTAAAGGTAAAGTTTAGGGTTATGGTTAGGGTTAGGGTTAGATTAGGGTTAGGTTTAGGGTCAGGTTTACGGATAGGGTTGGGGTTAGTGTTAAGATTAAGGTTATGGTTATGGTTAGTTTTAGTGTTAGGGTTAGTGTTAGGGTTAGGGTTAGGTTTTAGGATTTGGTTTAGTGTTAGGGTTAGGTTTTGTGTTAGGTTTAGTGTTAGGTTTAGGGTTATGATATGGTTTAGGTTTAGGGTTAGGGTTACGTTTAGGGTTAGTGTTAGAGTTTAGGGTGAGATTTAGTCTTAGGGTTATGATTAAGTCTAGGGTTAACGTTAGAAGTTAGTGTAAGGGTTAGGGCTACGGTTAGGTTAGGGTTATTGTTATGGGTTAGGGTTAGGGTTAGGGTTAGGATTTAGGTTAGGGTTAGGTTTAGATTTTGGGTTAGGGTTTGTGTTAGGGTTAGGGTTTGGTTTTACAGTTTATGGTTAGGGTTAGGGTAAGTGTTAGTGTTAGAGTTTAGGATTAGTGTTAGTGTTAAGGTAATGGTTAGGGTTAGGGTTAGGGTTAGGGTTAGGGTTAGGTTTACGGTTACGTTTAAGGTTAGGGTTAGGGGCAGGTTAGGGTTAGGTTTAGGTGTTAAGTGTTAGGGATAGTGTCAGGGTTAGGCTTCGGAAGACTGATAGGTTCAGGGTTACTATTAGGTTTAGGGTTAGGTTTAGGGTTCGTGTTTTGGTTAGGTTTATGGGTTAGGTGATAAGAATATGGTTATAGTTAGGGTTAGGTTTACAGTTATGTTTAGGGTTATGGTTAGGGTTAGTGTTATTGTTAGAGCTAGGCTTAGGGATTAGGGATAAGGTTAGGGTCAGGCTTAGGGGTTAGTGTTACGGTTAGGGTTAGGGTTATTGTAAAGGTTAATGTTAGGGTTATGGACTAGGTTTACTGTTCTGGTTAGGGTTAGAGTTAGAAATTAGGGTTAGGGTTAGGCTTAGGGTTAGTGTTAGGCTCAGTATTATGATTAGGGTTAGGGATAGTTTTAGGTTTAGGGTTAGGTTTATTGTCTGGGTTAGGGTTGGGGACAGGGTTAGCATTAGCTTTAGGTTTAATGATAGGGTTATGGTTAGGGTTAGGTGTTAGTGTTAATTTTAGGGTTAGGGTTAGGGTTTCGGGTTAGGGTTAGTTTTAGCGTTAGGTTTAGGGCTAGGGTTAGGGTTAGGGTTAGGGTTAGTAGGTTAGGATTAATGTTAGGGTTAGGTTTAGCTTTAGGTTTTCCGGGTTAGTGTTTGGGTTAGGGTTAGGGTTAGGGTTAGGGATTAGGGACAGGGTTAGAGTGAGTTTAGGGTTAGGGTTAGGGTTATTGATTAGGGTTAGGTTTACAGTTAGAGTTAGTTTTAGGCTCATTTCTAGGATTAGGGTTAGGGATAGTTTTAGGGCTAGGGTTCGGTTTGTTGATAGGTTTAGGGTTAGGGACAAGGTTAGCATTAGGTTTACGGTTAGGGATAGGGTTAGGGTTAGGGTTAGGGGTTAGGGTTAGGTGTAGGTGTTAGTGTTAGGGTTCGGTTTAATATTAGGGTTAAGGTTAGTGTTAGAAGGTTAGGATTAGAACTAGGTTTGTGTTATGATTAGGGTTAGGGTTTTGGAGTTAGTGTTTGGGTTATGGTTATAGTTAGGGTTAGCGATTAGGGATAGGGTTTAGGTTTAGGGTTAGGTTTAGGCTTATCGTTAGGGTTAGGGATTAGGGTTAGTTTTAGAGTTAGGTTTAGGGTTATTAATTTGTGTTCGTGTTAGTTTTAGGGTTAAGGTTAGGCTTAGGGTTACGGTTAGGGTTATGGTTAGGTTTAGGGTTAGGTTTAGGGTTAAGTTTAGGATTAGCGTTCGGGTTAGGTTTAGGGTTAGGGTTTCGGAGTTAGTGTTTGGGTTAGGGTTAGGGTTAGGGGTAGGGATTAGGGATAGGGTTACAGTTAGTTTTAGGGTTTGTGTTAGGGTTACGGTTATGGATTAGTGTTAAGTTTACAGTTAGAGTTAGCGTTAGGCTCAGTTCTAGGATTAGGTTTAGGGATAGTTTTAGGTCTAGGGTTTAGTTTGTTGATAGGGTTAGAGTTAGGGACAGGGTTAGCATTAGATTTAAGGTGAGGGATAGGGTTAGGGTTAGGGTTAGGTGTTAGGGTTAGGGTTAGGTTTAGGGTTAGTGTTACGATTAGGGTTAGGGTCAGGGCTATAAGGTTAGGATTAGAGCTAGGGTTAGGGTTATGGTTACAGTGAGGTTTTGTGTTATGATTAGGGTTAGGGTTTTGGTGTTCGTGTTTGGATTATGGTTATGGTTAGGGTTAGCGATTAGGGATAGGGTTACCGTGAGTGTTAGGGTTAGGGTTAGGGTTAGGGTTAGGGTTAATGTTAGGTTTAGGGTTAGGGTTAGTTTTAGGGTTAGTGTGAGGTTTAGGTTTAGGGTTAGGGTTAGGTGTTAGGGTTAGGGTTAGGTGTTAGTGTTAGTGTTAGGATTAGGGTTAGTGTCAGGGCTAGAAGGTTAGGATTAGAGCTAGGGTTAGGGTTATGATTACAGTGAGGTTTTGTGTTATGATTAGGGTTAGGGTTTTGGTGTTAATGTTTGGGTTATGGTTATGGTTATGGTTAGCGATTAGGGATAGGGTTACGGTGAGTGTTAGGGTTAGGGTTAGGTTTAGGGTTAGGGTTAATGTTAGGTTTAGGGTTAGGGTTAGTTTTAGGGTTAGTGTGAGGTTTAGGGTTAGGGTTAGGGTTAGGTTTTGCGTAGGGTTTTGGGTTAGGGTAAGGCTAGGGTTAGGGTTAGAGGTTAGCTTTAGGGTTAGGTTTTCAGTTAGGGTTAGTTTTAGTGTTAGGGATAGTGTAAGTGTTAGGGTTAGAGTTAGAAGTTAGGGTTAGGGCTAGGGTTAGTGTTATTGATAGGGTTAGGGTTTCGGTATGGGTTAGTTTAGTGTTAGGGTTAGGGTTATGGTTAGGCTTTGTTTAGGGATAGGTTTAGTGTTAGATGTTAGTGTTAGGTTTAAGGTTTAGTTTTAAGTGTTAAAGTTAAGGTTACTGTTAGACTTTGGTTTAGGGTTATGGTTATAGGTAGGGAGGGTTACGGTTAAGGTTATGTTTAGCGTTACGGTTATTGTTCAGTTTAGGGTTAGGTTTAGGGTTAGCGTTAGGTTTAGCATAGGGATTAGAGGTAGGTTTTGGGTTAGCGTTAGGGTGAGGCTTATGGTTAGGGTTTAGGGTTAGCAGTAGTATTAGTGTTAGGGTTATGGTTAGGTTTAGGGTTTGGGTTAGGGTTAGGGGTTAGGTGTTAAGGATATGGTTAAGGTTATGTTTAGGGTTACGTTTAGTGTTGGTGTTACATTTAGGGTTACGTCTAGTTTTAGTGTTAGAGTTAGGATTAGGGTTAGGGGTTACGGATAGTGTTAGTGTTAGGGTTAGGGGCTAGTTTTACATTTAGTGTTAGGGTTATGGTAAGGGTTAAGGTTAGTGTTATGGATTAGTGTTAGTATTCGGCTTAGGGTTAAAACTAGGGTTACAGTTTAGGTTAGCGTTATGGTTATGGTTAAGGTTAGGTTTAGATTTAGGGTTCGGTTTAGGGTTAGGTTTATTGTTAGCGTTTAGAGTTAGAGATTAGTGTTAGGGTTAGCGTTAGGGTTAGAGTTTAGGGTAAGGGTAAGTGTTAGCGTTATGGTTAGGGTTAGGGTTAGATTAGGGTTAGGTTTAGGGTCAGGTTTAGGGATAGGGTTGGGGTTAGGGTTAAGGTTAATGTTAGGGTTATGGTTAGTTTTAGGGTTAGGGTTAGTGTTAGGGTTAGGGTTAGGTTTTAATGTTAGGTTTAGTGTTAGGTTTAGGTTTTGGGTTAGGTTTAGTGTTAGGTTTAGGGTTATGATATGCTCTAGGTTTAGGGTTAGGGTTACATTTAGGGTTAGTGTTAGAGTTTAGGGTGAGACTTAGTCTTAGGGTTATGATTATGGTTAGGGTTAAGGTTAGAAGTTAGTGTTAGGGTTAGGGTTACGGTTAGGGTTAGGGTTATTGTTAAGGGTTAGGGTTAGGGTTAGGGTTATTGTTATGGCTTAGGGTTAGGGTTAGGGTTAGGATTTTTTTTCGGGTTAGGTTTAGATTTTGGGTTAGGGTTTTTGTTAGGGTTAGGGTTTGGTTTTACAGTTTAGGGTTAGGGTTAGGGTGTTAAGGTTAGAGTTTAGGATTAGTGATAGTGTTAGTGTAATGGTTAGGGTTAGGGATAGGGTTAGGGTTAGGGTTAGGGTTAGGTTTATGGTTACGTTTAAGGTTAGGGTTAGGGGCAAGTTAGGTTTAGGTTTAGGGGTTAGGTGTTAGGGATAGGGTCAGTGTTTGGCTTCGGAAGACTGATAGATTCAGGGTTACTATTAGGTTTAGGGTTAGGTTTAGGGTTCGGGTTTTGGTTAGGGTTATGGGTTAGGTGATAAGAATATGGTTATGGTTAGGGTTAGGTTTACAGTTATGTTTAGGGTTATGGTTAGGGTTAGTGTTATTGTTAGAGCTAGGCTTAGGGATTAGGGATAAGGTTAGGGTCAGGCTTAGGGGTTAATGTTACGGTTAGGGTTAGGGTTACTGTAAAGGTTAATGTTAGGGTTATGGACTAGGGTTACTGTTCTGGTTAGGGTTAGAGTTAGAAATTAGGGTTAGGGTTAGGCTTAGGGTTAGTGTTAGGCTCAGTATTATGATTAGGGTTAGGGATAGTTTTAGGTTTAGGGTTAGGTTTTTGTCTGGGTTAGGGTTAGGGACAGGGTTAGCATTAAGTTTAGGTTTAATGATAGGGTTGTGGTTAGGGTTAGGTGTTAGTGTTAGGCTTCGGGTTAGGGTTAGGGTTTCGGGTTAGGGTTAGTTTTAGCATTAGCGTTAGGGCTAGGGTTAGGGTTAGGGTTAGAAAGTCAGGATTAATGTTAGGGTTAGGTTTATGGTTAGGGTTTCGGGGTTACTGTTTGGGTTAGGGTTAGAGTTAGAGTTAGGAATTAGGGACAGGGTTAGAGTGAGTTTATGGCTAGGGTTAGGGTTAGGGTTATGGATTACTGTTACGTTTACAGATAGAGTTAGTTTTAGGCTCATTTCTAGGATTAGGGTTAGGGATAGATTTAGGGCTAGGGTTCGGTTTATTGATAGTTTTAGGGTTAGGGATAGCATTAGCATTAGGTTTACGGGTAGGGATAGGGTTAGGGGTTAGGGTTAGGGTTAGGGGTAGGTGTTAGGGTTAGGGTTATGGGTAGGTGTTAGTGTTAGGGTTCGGGTTAGGATTAGGGTTAGGTTTAGAGTTAGAAGGTTAGGATTCGAGCTAGGGTTAGGGTTAGGGTTACGGTGAGGTTTTGTGTTATGCTTAGAATTAGGGTTTTGGTGTTAGTTTTTGGGTTATGGTTATGGTTACGGTTAGCGATTAGGGATAGGGTTTAGGTTTTGGGTTAGGGTTAGGCTTATCGTAAGGGTTAGGGATTAGGGTTAGTGTTAGAGTTAGGTTTAGGGTTATGAATTTGTGTTCGTGTTAGTGTTAGGGTTAGGGTTAGTCTTAGGGATACCGTTAGGGTTATGGTTAGGTTTAGGGTTAGGGTTAGGATTAAGTTTAGGATTAGGGTTCGGGTTAGGTTTAGGGTTAGGGTTTCGGGGTTAGTGTTTGGGTTAGGGTTAGGGTTAGGTTTATGGATTAGGGATAGGGTTAGAGTGAGTTTCAAGGTTTGGGTTAGGGTTTTGGTTATGGATTAGCATTAAGTTTACAGTTAGAGTTAGCGTTAGGCTCAGTTCTAGGATTAGGTTTAGGGATAGTTTTAGGGCTAGGGTTTAGTTTATTGATAGGGTTAGGGTTAGGGATAGGGTTAGCATTAGGTTTACGGTTAGGGATAGGGTTATGGTTAGGGTTAGGTGTTTGGGTTAGGCTAAGGTGTTAGGGTTAGGGTTAGGATTAGGGTTAGGGTCAGGGCTAGAAGGTTAGGATTAGAGCTAGGGTTAGGGTTAGGGTTAGAGTGAGATTTTGTGTTATGATTAGGGTTAGGGTTTTGGTGTTAGTGTTTGGGTTATGGTTATTGTTAGGGTTAGCGATAGGGATAGGGTTAGGGTGAGTGTTAGGGTTAGGGTTAGGGTTAGGGTTAGGGTTAGGGTTAATGTTAGGTTTAGGTTTAGAGTTAGGTTTAGGGTTAGTGTGAGGTTTAGGGTTAGGGTTAGGGTTAGGTTTTGCGTAGGGGTTTGGGTTAGGGTAAGGGCTAGGGTTAGGGTTAGAGGTTAGCTTTAGGGTTAGGGTTTCAGTTAGGGTTAGGTTTAGTGTTAGGGATAGTGTAGGGGTTAGGGTTAGAGTTAGAAGTTAGGGTTAGGGTTAGGGTTAGTGTCATTGATAGGGTTAGGGTTTCGGTATGGGTTAGTTTTAGAGTGTTAGGGTTAGGGTTATGGTTAGGCTTTGTTTAGGGATAGGTTTAGTGTTAGATGTTAGGTTTAGGTTTAAGGTTTAGGGTTAAGTGTTAAAGATAGGGTTAGTGTTAGACTTTGGTTTAGGGTTATGGTTATAGTTAGCGAGGGTTAGGGTTAAGGTTATGTTTAGTGTTACGGTTAGTGTTCGGTTTAGGGTTAGGTTTAGGGTTAGGGTTAGGTTTGGGATAGGGATTAGAGGTAGGTTTTGGGTTAGCGTTAGGGTGAGGGTTATGGTTAGGGTTTAGGGTTAGCATTAGTGTTAGTGTTAGGGTTATGGTTAGGTTTAGGTTTTGGGTTAGGGCTAGGGGTTAGGTGTTAAGGATATTGTTAAGGTTATGTTTAGGGTTACGTTTAGTGTTGGTGTTACATTTAGGGTTATGGCTAGTTTTAGTGTTAGGGTTAGGATTAGGGTTAGGGATTATGGATATGATTAGTGTTAGGGTTAGGGGCTAGTTTTGCATTTAGTGTTAGGGTTATGGTAAGGGTTAAGTTTAGGGTTATGGATTAGTGTTTGTATTCGGCTTAGGGTTAAAACTAGGGTTACGGTTAGGGTTAGCGTTATGGTTAGGGTTAAGTTTAGGTTTAGGTTTATGGTTCGGTTTAGGGTTAGGTTTATTGTTATCTTTTAGAGTTAGAGATTATGGTTATGGTTAGCGTTAGGGTTAGAGTATAGGGTAAGGGTAAGGGTTACTGTTATGGTTAGGGTTAGGGTTAGATTAGGGTTAGGTTTAGGGTCAGGTTTAGGGATAGGGTTGGGGTTAGGGTTAAGCTTAAGGTTAGGGTTATGGTTAGTTTTAGGGTTATGCTTAGTTTTAGGGTTAGGGTTAGGTTTTAGGGTTAGGTTTAGTGTTAGGGTTAGGTTTTGGGTTAGGTTTAGTGTTAGGTTTAGGGTTATGATATGGTTTAGGTTTAGGGGTAGGGTTACGTTTAGGGTTAGTGTTAGAGTTTAGGGTGAGATTTAGTCTTAGGGTTATGATTAGGGTTAGGGTTAAGGTTAGAAGTTAGTGTTAGGGTTAGGGTTATGGTTAGGGTTAGGGTTATTGTTATGGGTTAGGGTTAGGGTTAGGGTAATGGTTAGTGTTAGGGTTAATGTTAGGATTTGGTTTCGGGTTAGGTTTAGATTTTGGGTTAGCGTTTTTGTTAGGGTTAGGGTTTGGTTTTACAGTTTAGGGTTAGGGTTAGGGTAAGTGTTAGGGTTAGAGTTTAGGATTAGTGTTAGTGTTCCTGTAATGGTTAGGGTTAGGGTTAGGGTTAGGTTTACGGTTACGTTTAAGGTTAGGGTTAGGGGCAGGTTAGGGTTAGGTTTAGGTGTTAGGTGTTAGGGATAGGGCCAGGGTTAGGCTTCGGAAGACTGATAGGTTCAGGGCTACTATTAGGTTTAGGGTTAGGTTTAGGGTTCGGGTTTTGGTTAGGGTTATGGGTTAGGTGATAAGAATATGGTTATGGTTAGGGTTAGGTTTACAGTTATGTTTAGGGTTATGGTTATGGTTAGTGTTATTGTTAGAGCTAGGCTTAGGGATTAGGAATAAGGTTAGGGTCAGGCTTAGGGGTTAGTGTTACGGTTAGGGTTAGGGTTATTGTAAAGGTTAATGTTAGACTTATGAACTAGCGTTACTGTTCTGGTTAGGGTTAGAGTTAGAAATTAGGGTTAGGGTTAGGCTTAGGGTTAGTATTAGGCTCAGTATTATGATTAGGTTTAGGGATAGTTTTAGGTTTAGGGTTAGGTTTATTGTCTGGGTTAGGGTTAGGGACAGGATTACCATTATTTTTAGGTTTAATGATAGGGTTATGTTTAGGGTTAGGTGTTAGTGTTAGGCTTAGGGTTAGGGTTAGGGATTCGGGTTAGGGTTAGTTTTAGCGATAGGGTTAGGGCTAGGGTTAGGGTTAGGGTTAGAAAGTTAGGATTAATGTTAGGATTAGCTTTGGGTTAGGGTTTCGGGGTTAGTGTTTGGGTTATGGTTAGGGTTAGGGTTAGGGATTAGGGATAGGGTTAGAGTGTGTTTAGGGGTAGGGTTAGGGTTAGAGTTATGGATTAGGGTTAGGTTTACAGTTAGAGTTAGTTTTAGGCTCAGTTCTAGGATTAGGGTGAGGGATAGTTTTAGGGCTAGGGTTCGGTTTATTGATAGGTTTAGGGTTAGGGATAGGGTTAGCATTAGGTTTACGGTTAGGGATAGGGTTAGGGTTAGGGTTAGGGGTTAGGGTTAGGGGTAGGTGTTAGTGTTAGGGTTCGTGTTAGAATTAGGGTTAGGTTTAGAGTTAGAAGGTTAGGATTAGAGCTAGGGTTAGGGTTAGTGTTACGGTGAGGTTTTGTGTTACGATTAGAATTAGGGTTTTGGTGTTAGTGTTTCGGTTATGGTTATGGTTACGGTTAGCGATTAGGGATAGGGTTTAGGTTTTGGGTTAGGGTTAGGCTTATCGTAAGGGTTAGGGATTAGGGTTAGCGTTAGAGTTAGGTTTAGGGTTATGAATTTGTGTTCGTGTTAGTGTTAGGTTTAGGGTAAGGCTTAGGGTTACGGTTAGTGTTATGGTTAGGTTTTGGGTTAGGGTTAGGGTTAAGTTTAGGATTAGGGTTCGGGTTAGGTTTAGGGTTAGGGATTCGGGGTTAGTGTTTGGGTTAGGGTTAGGTTTAGGGTTAGGGATTAGGGATAGGGTTAGAGTGAGTTTTATGGTTTGGGTTAGGGTTATGTTTATGGATTAGCGTTAAGTTTACAGTTAGAGTTAGCGTTAGGCTCAGTTCTAGGATTAGGTTTAGGGATAGTTTTAGGGCTAGGGTTTAGTTTATTGATAGGGTTAGGGTTAGGGATAGGGTTAGCATTAGGTTTACGGTTAGCGACAGTTTTAGGGTTAGGGTTAGGTGTAAGTGTTAGGTGTTAGGGTTAGGTTTAGGATTAGGGTTAGGGTCAGGGCTAGATGGTTAGGATTAGAGCTAGGGTTAGGGTTAGGGTTACGGTGAGGTTTTGTGTTATGATTAGGGTTAGAGTTTTGGTGTTAGTGTTTGGGTTATGATTATGGTTAGGGTTATCGATTAGGGATAGGGTTAGGGTGAGTGTTATGGTTATGGTTAGGGTTAGGGTTAGGTTTAATGTTAGGTTTAGGGTTAGGGTTAGGTTTAGGGTTAGTGTGAGGTTTAGGGTTAGGGTTGGGGTTAGGTTTTGCGTAGGGTTTTGGTTAGGGTAAGGGCTAGGGTTAGGGTTAGATGTTAGGTTTAGGGTTAGGGTTTCAGTTAGGGTTAGGTTCAGTGTTAGGGATAGTGTAAGGGTTTTGGTTAGAGTTAGAAGTTAGGGTTAGGGCTACGGTTAGTGTTATTGATAGGGTTAGGGTTTCGGTATGTGTTAGTTTTTGAGTGTTAGGAGTAGGGTTATGGTTAGGCTTTGTTTAGGGATATGATTAGTGTTAGATGTTAGGTTTAGGTTTAAGGTTTAGGGTTAAGTGTTAAAGTTAGGGTTAGTGTTAGACTTTGGTTTAGGGTTATGGTTATAGTTAGGGAGGGTTAGGTTTAAGGTTATGTTTAGTGTTACGGTTAGTGTTCGATTTAGGGTTAGGTTTAGGGTTAGGGTTAGGTTTAGGATAGGGATTAGAGGTAGGTTTTGGGTTAGCATTAGGGTGAGGGTTATGGTTAGGGTTTAGGGTTAGCATGAATGTTAGTGTTAGGGTTATGGTGAGCTTTAGGGTTTGGGTTAGGCTTATGCGTTAGGTGTTAAGGATATGGTTAAGGTTATGTTTAGTGTTACGTTTAGTGTTGGTGTTAAATTTAGGGTTATGGCTAGTTTTAGTGTTAGGGTTAGGATTAGGGTTAGGGATTACGGATAGTGTTAGTGTTAGGGTTAGGGGCTAGTTTTACATTTAGTGTTAGGGTTATGGTAAGGGTTAAGGTTAGGGTTATGGATTAGTGTTAGTATTCGGCTTAGTGTTAAAACTAGGGTTACGGTTTAGGTTAGCGTTATGGTTATGATTAAGGTTAGGTTTAGATATATGGTTCGGTTTAGTGTTAGGTTTATTGTTAGCGTTTAGAGTTAGAGATTAGGGTTAGGGTTAGCGTTAGGGTTAGAGTTTAGGGTAAGGGTAAGGGTTAGCGTTATGGTTAGGGTTAGGGTTAGATTAGGGTTAGATTTAGGGTCACGTTTAGGGATAGCGTTGGGGTTAGGGTTAAGGTTAAGGTTAGGGTTATGGTTAGTTTTAGGGTTAGGGTTAGTGTTAGTGTTAGGGTTAGGTTTTAATGTTAGTTTTAGTGTTAGGGTTAGGTTTTGGGTTAGGTTTAGTGTTAGGTTTAGGGTTATGATATGCTCTAGGTTTAGGGTTAGGGTTACGTTTAGGGCTAGTGTTAGAGTTTAGGGTGAGATTTAGTCTTAGGGTTATGATTAGGGTTAGGGTTAAGGTTAGAAGTTAGTGTTAGGGTTAGGGTTACGGTTAGGGTTAGGGTTATTGTTATGGGTTAGGGTTAGGGTTAGGGTTACGATTTGGTTTCGGGTTAGGTTTAGATTATGGGTTAGGTTTTGTGTTATGGTTAGGGTTTGCTTTTACAGTTTAGGGTTAGGGTTAGGGTGTTAGGGTTAGAGTTTAGGATTAGTGTTAGTGTTAGTGTAATGGTTAGGGTTAGGGTTAGGGATAGGGTTAGGTTTACGGTTACGTTTAAGGTTAGGGTTAGGGGCAGGATAGGGTTAGGTTTAGGGGTTAGGTGTTAGGGATAGGGTCAGGGTTAGGCTTCGGAAGACTGATAGGTTCAGGGTTACTATTAGGTTTAGGGTTAGGTTTAGGGTTTGGGTTTTGGTTAGGGTTATGAGTTAGGTGATAAGAATATGGTTATGGTTAGGGTTAGGTTTACCGTTATGTTTAGGGTTATGATTAGGGTTAGTGTTATTGTTAGAACTAGGCTTAGGGATTAGGGATAAGGTTAGGGTCAGGCTTAGGGGTTAGTGTTTGGGTTAGGGTTAGGGTTAGGGATTAGGGATAGGGTTAGAGTGAGTTTAGGGGTAGGGTTAGGGTTAGGGTTATGGATTACTGTTACGTTTACAGTTAGAGTTAGTTTTAGGCTCAGTTCTAGGATTAAGGTTAGGGATAGTTTTAGGGCTAGGGTTCGGTTTATTGATAGGTTTAGGGTTAGGGATAGGGTTAGCATTAGGTTTACGTTTAGGGATAGGGTTAGGGTTAGGGTTAAGGGTTAGGGTTAGGGGTAGGTGTTAGTGTTAGGGTTCGGTTTAATATTAGGGTTAAGGTTAGTGTTAGAAGGTTAGGATTAGAGATAGGGTTGTGTTATGACTAGGGTTAGGGTTTTGGAGTTAGTGTTTGGGTTATGGTTATATTTAGGGTTAGTGATTAGGGATAGGGTTTAGTTTTAGGGTTAGGTTTAGGCTTATCGTTAGGGTTAGGGAGTAGGGTTAGGTTTAGAGTTAGGTTTAGGGTTATGAATTTGGGTTCGTGTTAGTTTTAGGGTTAAGGTTAGGCTTAGGGTTACGGTTAGGGTTATGGTTAGGTTTAGGGTTAGGTTTAGGGTGAAGTTTAGGATTAGCGTTCGGGTTAGGTTTAGGGTTAGGGTTTCGGAATTAGTGTTTGGGTTAAGGTTAGGGTTAGGGGTAGGGATTAGGGATAGGGTTAGATTTAGTTTTAGGGTTTGTGTTAGGGTTATGGTTATGGATTAGTGTTAAGTTTACAGTTAGAATTAGCGTTAGGCTCAGTTCTAGGATTAGGTTTAGGGATAGTTTTAGGACTAGGGTTTAGTTTGTTGATAGGGTTAGGGTTAGGGACAGGGTTAGCATTAGATTTAAGGTGAGGGATAGGGTTAGGGTTAGGGTTAGGTGTTAGGGTTAGGGTTAGGTGTTAGGTTTAGTGTTAGGATTAGGTTTAGGGTCAGGGCTATAAGGTTAGGATTAGAGCTAGGGTTAGGGTTATGGTTACAGTGAGGTTTTGTGTTATGATTAGGGTTAGGGTTTTGGTGTTCGTGTTTGGGTTATGGTTATGGTTAGGGTTAGCGATTAGGGATAGGGTTACCGTGAGTGTTAGGGTTAGGGTTAGGGTTAGGGTTAGGGTTAATGTTAGGTTTAGGGTTAGGGTTAGTTTTAGGGTTAGTGTGAGGTTTAGGGTTAGGTTTAGGGTTAGGTGTTAGGGTTAGGGTTAGGTGTTAGGGTTAGTGTTAGGATTAGGGTTAGGGTCAGGGCTAGAAGGTTAGGATTAGAGCTAGGGTTAGGGTTATGATTACAGTGAGGTTTTGTGTTATGATTAGGGTTAGGGTTTTGGTGTTAGTGTTTGGGTTATGGTTATGGTTATGGTTAGCGATTAGGGATAGGGTTACGGTGAGTGTTAGGGTTAGGGTTAGGGTTAGGGTTAGGGTTAGGGTTAATGTTAGGTTTAGGGTTAGGGTTAGTTTTAGAGTTAGTGTGAGTTTTAGGGTTAGCATTAGGGTTAGGTTTTGCGTAGGGGTTTGGGTTAGGGTAAGGCTAGGGTTAGGGTTAGAGGTTAGCTTTAGGGTTAGGGTTTCAGTTAGGGTTAGTTTTAGTGTTAGGGATAGTGTAAGTGTTAGGGTTAGAGTTAGAAGTTAGGGTTAGGGCTAGGGTTAGTGTTATTGATAGGGTTAGGGTTTCGGTATGGGTTAGTTTTAGTGTTAGGGTTAGGGTTATGGTTAGGCTTTGTTTAGGGATAGGTTTAGTGTTAGATGTTAGTGTTAGGTTTAAGGTTTAGTTTTAAGTGTTAAAGTTAAGGTTACTGTTAGACTTTGGTTTAGGGTTATGGTTATAGGTAGGGAGGGTTACGGTTAAGGTTATGTTTAGGGTTACGTTTATTGTTCAGTTTAGGGTTAGGTTTAGGGTTAGGGTTAGGTTTAGGATAGGGATTAGAGGTAGGTTTTGGGTTAGCGTTAGGGTGAGGCTTATGGTTAGGGTTTAGGGTTAGCAGTAGTATTAGTGTTAGGGTTATGGTTAGGTTTAGGGTTTGGGTTAGGGTTAGGGGTTAGGTGTTAAGGATATGGTTAAGGTTATGTTTAGGGTTACGTTTAGTGTTGGTGTTACATTTAGGGTTACGGCTAGTTTTAGTGTTAGTGTTAGGATTAGGGTTAGGGATTACGGATAGGGTTAGTGTTAGGGTTAGGGGCTAGTTTTACATTTAGTGTTAGTTTTATGGTAAGGGGTAAGGTTAGGGTTATGGATTATTGTTAGTATTCGGCTTAGGGTTAAAACTAGGGATACGGTTAGGCTTAGCGTTATGATTAGGTTTAAGGTTAGGTTTAGGTTTATGGTTCGGTTTAGGGTTACGTTTATTGTTAGCGTTTAGTGTTAGAGATTAGGGTTAGGTTTAGCGTTAGTGTTAGAGTTTAGGGTAAGGGTAAGGTTTAGGGTTTATCGTTAGGGTTAGGGTTAGATTAGGGTTAGGTTTAGGGTCAGGTTTAGGGATAGGGTTGGGGTTAGGATTAAGGTTAAAGTTAGGGTTATGGTTAGTTTTAGGGTTAGGGTTAGTGTTAGGGTTAGGGTTAGGTTTTAGTGTTAGGTTTAGTGTTAGGGTTAGATTTTGGGTTAGGTTTAGTGTTAGGTTTAGGGTTATGATATGGTTTAGGTTTAGGGTTAGGGTTACGTTTAAGTTTAGTGTTAGAGTTTAGTTTGAGATTTAGTCTTAGGGTTATGATTAGGGTTAAGGTTAAGGTTAGAAGTTAGTGTTAAGGTTAGGGTTACGGTTAGGGTTAGAGTTATTGTAATGGGTTAGGGTTAGGGTTAGGGTTAGGGTTAGGATTTGGTTTCGGGTTAGGTGTAGATTTTGGGTTATGTTTTGTGTTAGGGTTAGGGTTTGGTTTTACAGTTTAGGGTTAGGGTTAGGGTAAGTGTTAGTGTTAGAGTTTAGGATTAGTGTTAGTGTTAGGGTAATGGTTAGGTTTAGGGTTAGGGTTAGGGTTAGGGTTAGTTTTACGGTTACGTTTAAGTTTAGGGTTAGGGGCAGTTTAGGGTTAGGTTTAGGGGTTAGGTGTTAGGGATAGGGTCAGGGTTAGGCTTCGGAAGACTGATAGGTTCAGGGTTACTATTAGGTTTAGGGTTAGGTTTACGGTTCGGGTTTTGTTTAGGGTTATGAGTTAGGTGATAAGAATACGGTTATGGTTAGGGTTAGGTTTACAGTTAAGTTTAGGGTTATGGTTAGGGTTAGTGTTATTGTTAGAGCTAGGCTTAGGGATTAGGGATAAGGTTAGGGTCAGGCTTAGGGGTTAGTGTTACGGTTAGGGTTAGGGTTATGGACTAGGGTTACTGTTCTGGTTAGTGTTAGATTTAGAAATTAGGGTTAGGGTTAGGCTTAGGGTTAGTGTTAGGCTCAGTATTATGATTAGGGTTAGGGATAGTTTTAGGTTTAGGGTTAGGTTTATTGTCTGGGTTAGGGTTGGGGACAGTGTTAACATTAGCTTTAGGTTTAATGATAGGGTTATGGTTAGGGTTAGGTGTTAGTGTGAGTCTTAGGGTTAGGGTTAGGGTTTCGGGTTAGGGTTAGTTTTAGCGTTAGGTGTAGGGCTAGGGTTAGGGTTAGGGTTAGTAGGTTAGGATTAATGTTAGGGTTAGGTTTAGCGTTAGGGTTTTGGGGTTAGTGTTTGGGTTAGGGTTAGGGTTAGGGTTAGGGATTAGGGATAGGGTTAGAGTGAGTTTAGGGGTAGGGTTAGGGTTAGGGTTATTGATTAGGGTTAGGTTTACAGTTAGAGTTAGTTTTAGGCTCAGTTCTAGGATTAGGGTTAGGGATAGTTTTAGGGCTAGGGTTCATTTTATTGATAGGTTTAGGGTTAGGGATAGGGTTAGCATTAGGTTTACGGTTAGGGATAGGGTTAGGGTTAGGTTTAGGGGTTAGGGTTAGGGGTAGGTGTTAGTGTTAGTGTTCGGTTTAATATTAGGGTTAGGGTTAGAGTTAGAAGGTTAGGATTAGAGGTAGGGTTGTGTTATGATTAGGGTTAGGGTTTTGGAGTTAGTATTTGGGTTATGGTTATAGTTAGTGTTAGCGATTAGGGATAGGGTTTGGGTTTACGGTTAGGTTTAAGCTTATCGTTAGGGTTAGGGATTAGGGTTAGGTTTAGAGTTAGGTTTAGGGTTATGAGTTTGGGTTCGTGTTAGTTTTAGGGTTAAGGTTAGGCTTAGGGTTACGGTTAGGGTTATGGTTAGGTTTAGGGTTAGGTTTAGGGTTAAGTTTAGGATTAGGGTTTGGGTTAGGTTTAGGGTTAGGGTTTCGGAGTTAGTGTTTGGGTTAGGGTTAGGGTTAGGGGTAGGGATTAGGGATAGGGTTAGATTTAGTTTTAGGGTTTGTGTTAGGGTTATGGTTATGGATTAGTGTTAAGTTTACAGTTAGAATTAGCGTTAGGCTCAGTTCTAGGATTAGGTTTAGGGATAGTTTTAGGACTAGGGTTTAGTTTGTTGATAGGGTTAGGGTTAGGGACAGGGTTAGCATTAGATTTAAGGTGAGGGATAGGGTTAGGGTTAGGGTTAGGTGTTAGGGTTAGGGTTAGGTGTTAGGTTTAGTGTTAGGATTAGGTTTAGGGTCAGGGCTATAAGGTTTGGATTAGAGCTAGGGTTAGGGTTATGGTTACAGTGAGGTTTTCTGTTATGATTAGGGTTAGGGTTTTGGTGTTCGTGTTTGGGTTATGGTTATGGTTAGGGTTAGCGATTAGGGATAGGGTTACCGTGAGTGTTAGGGTTAGGGTTAGGGTTAGGGTTAGGGTTAATGTTAGGTTTAGGGTTAGGGTTAGTTTTAGGGTTAGTGTGAGGTTTAGGGTTAGGGTTAGGGTTAGGTGTTAGGGATAGGGTTAGGGTTAGGGTTAGGTGTTAGTGTTAGGGTTAGGTGTTAGGGTTAGTGTTAGGATTAGGGTTAGGGTCAGGGCAAGAAGGTTAGGATTAGAGCTAGTTTTATGGTTAGGGTTATGGTGAGGGTTTGTGTTATGATTAGTGTTAGGGTTTTGGTGTTAGTGTTTGGGTTATGGTTATGGTGAGGGTTAGCGATTAGGGATAGGGTTAGGGTGAGTGTTAGGGTTACGGTTAGGGTTAGGGTTAGGGTTAAGGTTAGGTTTAGGGTTAGGTTTAGGTTTAGGGTTAGTGTGAGGTTTAGGGTTAGGGTTAGGGTTAGGTTTAGGATAGGGATTAGAGGTAGGTTTTGGGTTAGCATTAGGGTGAGGGTTTTGGTTAGGGTTTAGGGTTAGCATTAGTGTTAGTGTTAGGGTTATGGTTAGGTTTAGAGTTTGGGTTAGGGTTAGGGGTTAGGTGTTAAGGATATGGTTAAGGTGATGTTTATGGTTACGTTCAGTGTTGGTGTTACATTTAGGGTTACGGCTAGTTTTAGTGTTAGGGTTAGGATTAGGGTTAGGGATTACGGATAGGGTTAGTGTTAGGGTTAGGGGCTAGTTTTACATTTAGTGTTAGGGTTATGGTAAGGGTTAAGGTTAGGGTTATGGATTAGTGTTAGTATTCGGCTTAGGGTTAAAACCAGGGTTATGGATAGGGTTAGCATTATGGTTAGGGTTAAGGTTAGGTTTAGGTTTAGGGTTCGGTTTAGGATTAGGTTTATTGTTAGCGTTTAGAGTTAGAGATTAGGGTTATGGTTAGCGTTAGGGTTAGAGTTTAGGGTAAAGGTAAAGTTTAGGGTTATGGGTAGGGTTAGTGTTAGATTAGGGTTAGGTTTAGGGTCAGGTTTAGGTTTAGTGTTAGGTTTAGGGTTATGATATGGTTTAGGTTTATTGGTAGGGTTGCGTTTAGGGTTAGTGTTAGAGTTTAGGGTGAGATTTAGTCTTAGGGTTATGATTAGGGTTAGGGTTAAAGTTAGAAGTTAGTGTTAGGGTTAGGGTTAAGGTTAGGGTTAGGGTTATTGTTATGGGTTAGGGTTAAGGTTAAGGTTAGGATTATGGTTAGTTTTAGGGTTAGGCTTAGTGTTATGGTTAGGGTTAGGTTTAAGTGTTAGGTTAATTTTAGGGTTAGGTTTTGGGTTATTTTAGTGTTAGGTTTAGGGTTATGATATGGTTTAGGTTTAGGGTTAGGGTTACGTTTAGGGTTAGTGTTAGAGTTTAGGGTGAGATTTAGTCTTAGGGTTATGATTAGGGTTAGGGTTAAGGTTAGAAGTTAGTGTTAGGGTTAGGGCTACGGTTAGGTTAGGGTTATTGTTATGGGTTAGGGTTAGGGTTAGGGTTAGGATTTAGGTTAGGGTTAGGTTTAGATTTTGGGTTAGGGTTTGTGTTAGGGTTAGGGTTTGGTTTTAAAGTTTAGGGTTAGGGTTAGGTTAAGTGTTAGTGTTAGAGTTTAGGATTAGTGTTAGTGTTAAGGTAATGGTTAGGGTTAGGGTTAGGGTTAGGGTTAGGGTTAGGGTTAGGTTTACAGTTACGTTTAAGGTTAGGGTTAGGGGCAGGTTAGGGTTAGGTTTAGGGGTTAGGTGTTAGGGATAGTGTCAGGGTTACGCTTCGGAAGACTGATAGGTTCAGGGTTACTATTAGGTTTAGGGTTCGGGTTTTGGTTAGGGTTATGGTTTAGGTGATAAGAATATGGTGATAGTTAGGGTTAGGGTTACCGTTATGTTTAGGGTTATGGTTAGGGTTAGTGTTATTGTTAGAGCTAGGCTTAGGGATTAGGGATAAGGTTAGGGTCAGGCTTAGGGGTTAGTGTTACGGTTAGGTTAGGGATATCATAAAGGTTAATGTTAGGGTTATGGACTGGGGTTACTGTTCTGGTTAGGGTTAGAGTTAGAAATTAGGGTTAGGGTGAGGCTTAGGGTTAGTGTTAGGCTCAGTATTATGATTAGGGTTAGGGATAGTTTTAGGTTTAGGGTTAAGTTTATTGTCTGGGTTAGGTTTGGGGACAGGGTTAGCATTAGCTTTAGGTTTAATGATAGGGTTATGGTTAGGGTTAGGTGTTAGTGTTAGTCGTAGGGTTAGGGTTAGGGTTTCGGGTTAGGGTTAGTTTTAGCGTTAGATTTAGGGCTAGGGTTAGGGTTAGGGTGAGTAGTTTAGGATTGATGTTAGGGTTAGGTTTAGCTTTAGGGTTTCGGGGTTATTGTTTGGGTTAGGGTTAGGGTTAGGGTTAGGGATTAGGGATAGGGTTAGAGTGAGTTTAGAGTTAGGGTTAGGGTTAGGGTTATTGATTAGGGTTAGGTTTACAGTTAGAGTTAGTTTTAGGCTCATTTCTAGGATTAGGGTTAGGGATAGTTTTAGGGCTAGGGTTCGGTTTATTGATAGGTTTAGGGTTAGGGATAGGGTTAGCATTAGGTTTACGGTTAGGGATAGGGTTAGGGTTAGGGTTAGGGGTTAGTGTTAGGGGTAGGTGTTAGTGTTAGGGTTCGGTTTAATATTAGGGTTAGGGTTAGAGTGAGAAGGTTAGGATTAGAGGTAGGGTTGTGTTATGATTAGGGTTAGGGTTTTGGAGTTAGTGTTTGGGTTATGGTTATAGTTAGGGTTAGCGATTAGGGATAGGGTTTAGGTTTAGGGTTAGGTTTAGGCTTATCGTTAGGGTTAGGGATTAGGGTTAGGTTTAGAGTTAGGTTTAGGGTTATGAGTTTGGGTTCGTGTTAGTTTTAGGGTTAAGGTTAAGCTTAGGGTTACGGTTAGGGTTATGGTTAGGTTTAGGGTTAGGTTTAGGGTTAAGTTTAGGATTAGGGTTCGTGTTAGGTTTAGGGTTAGGGTTTCGGAGTTAGTGTTTGGGTAGGGTTAGGGTTAGGGGTAGGGATTAGGGATAGGGTTAGAGTTAGTTTTAGGGTTTGGGTAGGGTTATGGTTATGGATTAGTGTTAAGTTTACAGTTAGAGTTAGCGTTAGGCTCAGTTCTAGGATTAGGTTTAGGGATAGTTTTAGGACTAGGGTTTAGTTTATTGATAGGGTTAGGGTTAGGGATAGGGTTAGCATTAGGTTTAAGGTGAGGAATAGGGTTAGGGTTAGGGTTAGGGTTAGGTGTTAGGGTTAGGGTTAGGTGTTAGGGTTAATGTTAGGATTAGGGTTAGGGTCAGGGCTAGAAGGTTAGGATTAGAGCTAGGGTTAGGGTTATGGTTACAGTGAGGTTTTGTGTTATGATTAGGGTTAGGGTTTTGGTGTTAGTGTTTGGATTATGGTTAAGGTTAGGGTTAGCGATTAGGGATAGGGTTACGGTGAGTGTTAAGGTTAGGGTTAGGGTTAGGGTTAATGTTAGGTTTAGGGTTAGGGTTAGTTTTAGGGTTAGTGTGAGTTTTAGGGTTAGCATTAGGGTTAGGTTTTGCGTAGGGGTTTGGGTTAGGGTAAGGCTAGGGTTAGGGTTAGAGGTTAGCTTTAGGGTTAGGGTTTCAGTTAGGGTTAGTTTTAGTGTTAGGGATAGTGTAAGGGTTAGGGTTAGAGTTAGAAGTTAGGGTTAGGGCTAGGGTTAATGTTATTGATAGGGTTAGGGTTTCCGTATGGGTTAGTTTTAGTGTTAGGGTTAGGGTTATGGTTAGGCTTTGTTTAGGGATAGGTTTAGTGTTAGATGTTAGGGTTAGGTTTAAGGTTTAGTTTTAAGTGTTAAAGTTAAGGTTACTGTTAGACTTTGGTTTAGGGTTATGGTTATAGGTAGGGAGGGTTAGGGTTAAGGTTATGTTTAGGGTTACGGTTATTGTTCAGTTTAGGGTTAGGTTTAGGGTTAGGGTTAGGTTTAGGATAGGGATTAGAGGTAGGTTTTGGGTTAGCGTTAGGGTGAGGCTTATGGTTAGGGTTTAGGGTTAGCAGTAGTATTAGTGTTAGGGTTATGGTTAGGTTTAGGGTTTGGGTTAGGGTTAGGGGTTAGGTGTTAAGGATATGGTTAAGGTTATGTTTAGGGTTACGTTTAGTGTTGGTGTTACATTTAGGGTTACGGCTAGTTTTAGTGTTAGTGTTAGGATTAGGGTTAGGGATTACGGATAGGGTTAGTGTTAGGGTTAGGGGCTAGTTTTACATTTAGTGTTAGTTTTATGGTAAGGGGTAAGGTTAGGGTTATGGATTATTGTTAGTATTCGGCTTAGGGTTAAAACTAGGGATACGGTTAGGCTTAGCGTTATGATTAGGTTTAAGGTTAGGTTTAGGTTTATGGTTCGGTTTAGGGTTACGTTTATTGTTAGCGTTTAGTGTTAGAGATTAGGGTTAGGTTTAGCGTTAGTGTTAGAGTTTAGGGTAAGGGTAAGGTTTAGGGTTTATCGTTAGGGTTAGGGTTAGATTAGGGTTAGGTTTAGGGTCAGGTTTAGGGATAGGGTTGGGGTTAGGATTAAGGTTAAAGTTAGGGTTATGGTTAGTTTTAGGGTTAGGGTTAGTGTTAGGGTTAGGGTTAGGTTTTAGTGTTAGGTTTAGTGTTAGGGTTAGATTTTGGGTTAGGTTTAGTGTTAGGTTTAGGGTTATGATATGGTTTAGGTTTAGGGTTAGGGTTACGTTTAAGTTTAGTGTTAGAGTTTAGTTTGAGATTTAGTCTTAGGGTTATGATTAGGGTTAAGGTTAAGGTTAGAAGTTAGTGTTAAGGTTAGGGTTACGGTTAGGGTTAGAGTTATTGTAATGGGTTAGGGTTAGGGTTAGGGTTAGGGTTAGGATTTGGTTTCGGGTTAGGTGTAGATTTTGGGTTATGTTTTGTGTTAGGGTTAGGGTTTGGTTTTACAGTTTAGGGTTAGGGTTAGGGTAAGTGTTAGTGTTAGAGTTTAGGATTAGTGTTAGTGTTAGGGTAATGGTTAGGTTTAGGGTTAGGGTTAGGGTTAGGGTTAGTTTTACGGTTACGTTTAAGTTTAGGGTTAGGGGCAGTTTAGGGTTAGGTTTAGGGGTTAGGTGTTAGGGATAGGGTCAGGGTTAGGCTTCGGAAGACTGATAGGTTCAGGGTTACTATTAGGTTTAGGGTTAGGTTTACGGTTCGGGTTTTGTTTAGGGTTATGAGTTAGGTGATAAGAATACGGTTATGGTTAGGGTTAGGTTTACAGTTAAGTTTAGGGTTATGGTTAGGGTTAGTGTTATTGTTAGAGCTAGGCTTAGGGATTAGGGATAAGGTTAGGGTCAGGCTTAGGGGTTAGTGTTACGGTTAGGGTTAGGGTTATGGACTAGGGTTACTGTTCTGGTTAGTGTTAGATTTAGAAATTAGGGTTAGGGTTAGGCTTAGGGTTAGTGTTAGGCTCAGTATTATGATTAGGGTTAGGGATAGTTTTAGGTTTAGGGTTAGGTTTATTGTCTGGGTTAGGGTTGGGGACAGTGTTAACATTAGCTTTAGGTTTAATGATAGGGTTATGGTTAGGGTTAGGTGTTAGTGTGAGTCTTAGGGTTAGGGTTAGGGTTTCGGGTTAGGGTTAGTTTTAGCGTTAGGTGTAGGGCTAGGGTTAGGGTTAGGGTTAGTAGGTTAGGATTAATGTTAGGGTTAGGTTTAGCGTTAGGGTTTTGGGGTTAGTGTTTGGGTTAGGGTTAGGGTTAGGGTTAGGGATTAGGGATAGGGTTAGAGTGAGTTTAGGGGTAGGGTTAGGGTTAGGGTTATTGATTAGGGTTAGGTTTACAGTTAGAGTTAGTTTTAGGCTCAGTTCTAGGATTAGGGTTAGGGATAGTTTTAGGGCTAGGGTTCATTTTATTGATAGGTTTAGGGTTAGGGATAGGGTTAGCATTAGGTTTACGGTTAGGGATAGGGTTAGGGTTAGGTTTAGGGGTTAGGGTTAGGGGTAGGTGTTAGTGTTAGTGTTCGGTTTAATATTAGGGTTAGGGTTAGAGTTAGAAGGTTAGGATTAGAGGTAGGGTTGTGTTATGATTAGGGTTAGGGTTTTGGAGTTAGTATTTGGGTTATGGTTATAGTTAGTGTTAGCGATTAGGGATAGGGTTTGGGTTTACGGTTAGGTTTAAGCTTATCGTTAGGGTTAGGGATTAGGGTTAGGTTTAGAGTTAGGTTTAGGGTTATGAGTTTGGGTTCGTGTTAGTTTTAGGGTTAAGGTTAGGCTTAGGGTTACGGTTAGGGTTATGGTTAGGTTTAGGGTTAGGTTTAGGGTTAAGTTTAGGATTAGGGTTTGGGTTAGGTTTAGGGTTAGGGTTTCGGAGTTAGTGTTTGGGTTAGGGTTAGGGTTAGGGGTAGGGATTAGGGATAGGGTTAGATTTAGTTTTAGGGTTTGTGTTAGGGTTATGGTTATGGATTAGTGTTAAGTTTACAGTTAGAATTAGCGTTAGGCTCAGTTCTAGGATTAGGTTTAGGGATAGTTTTAGGACTAGGGTTTAGTTTGTTGATAGGGTTAGGGTTAGGGACAGGGTTAGCATTAGATTTAAGGTGAGGGATAGGGTTAGGGTTAGGGTTAGGTGTTAGGGTTAGGGTTAGGTGTTAGGTTTAGTGTTAGGATTAGGTTTAGGGTCAGGGCTATAAGGTTTGGATTAGAGCTAGGGTTAGGGTTATGGTTACAGTGAGGTTTTCTGTTATGATTAGGGTTAGGGTTTTGGTGTTCGTGTTTGGGTTATGGTTATGGTTAGGGTTAGCGATTAGGGATAGGGTTACCGTGAGTGTTAGGGTTAGGGTTAGGGTTAGGGTTAGGGTTAATGTTAGGTTTAGGGTTAGGGTTAGTTTTAGGGTTAGTGTGAGGTTTAGGGTTAGGGTTAGGGTTAGGTGTTAGGGATAGGGTTAGGGTTAGGGTTAGGTGTTAGTGTTAGGGTTAGGTGTTAGGGTTAGTGTTAGGATTAGGGTTAGGGTCAGGGCAAGAAGGTTAGGATTAGAGCTAGTTTTATGGTTAGGGTTATGGTGAGGGTTTGTGTTATGATTAGTGTTAGGGTTTTGGTGTTAGTGTTTGGGTTATGGTTATGGTGAGGGTTAGCGATTAGGGATAGGGTTAGGGTGAGTGTTAGGGTTACGGTTAGGGTTAGGGTTAGGGTTAAGGTTAGGTTTAGGGTTAGGTTTAGGTTTAGGGTTAGTGTGAGGTTTAGGGTTAGGGTTAGGGTTAGGTTTAGGATAGGGATTAGAGGTAGGTTTTGGGTTAGCATTAGGGTGAGGGTTTTGGTTAGGGTTTAGGGTTAGCATTAGTGTTAGTGTTAGGGTTATGGTTAGGTTTAGAGTTTGGGTTAGGGTTAGGGGTTAGGTGTTAAGGATATGGTTAAGGTGATGTTTATGGTTACGTTCAGTGTTGGTGTTACATTTAGGGTTACGGCTAGTTTTAGTGTTAGGGTTAGGATTAGGGTTAGGGATTACGGATAGGGTTAGTGTTAGGGTTAGGGGCTAGTTTTACATTTAGTGTTAGGGTTATGGTAAGGGTTAAGGTTAGGGTTATGGATTAGTGTTAGTATTCGGCTTAGGGTTAAAACCAGGGTTATGGATAGGGTTAGCATTATGGTTAGGGTTAAGGTTAGGTTTAGGTTTAGGGTTCGGTTTAGGATTAGGTTTATTGTTAGCGTTTAGAGTTAGAGATTAGGGTTATGGTTAGCGTTAGGGTTAGAGTTTAGGGTAAAGGTAAAGTTTAGGGTTATGGGTAGGGTTAGTGTTAGATTAGGGTTAGGTTTAGGGTCAGGTTTAGGTTTAGTGTTAGGTTTAGGGTTATGATATGGTTTAGGTTTATTGGTAGGGTTGCGTTTAGGGTTAGTGTTAGAGTTTAGGGTGAGATTTAGTCTTAGGGTTATGATTAGGGTTAGGGTTAAAGTTAGAAGTTAGTGTTAGGGTTAGGGTTAAGGTTAGGGTTAGGGTTATTGTTATGGGTTAGGGTTAAGGTTAAGGTTAGGATTATGGTTAGTTTTAGGGTTAGGCTTAGTGTTATGGTTAGGGTTAGGTTTAAGTGTTAGGTTAATTTTAGGGTTAGGTTTTGGGTTATTTTAGTGTTAGGTTTAGGGTTATGATATGGTTTAGGTTTAGGGTTAGGGTTACGTTTAGGGTTAGTGTTAGAGTTTAGGGTGAGATTTAGTCTTAGGGTTATGATTAGGGTTAGGGTTAAGGTTAGAAGTTAGTGTTAGGGTTAGGGCTACGGTTAGGTTAGGGTTATTGTTATGGGTTAGGGTTAGGGTTAGGGTTAGGATTTAGGTTAGGGTTAGGTTTAGATTTTGGGTTAGGGTTTGTGTTAGGGTTAGGGTTTGGTTTTAAAGTTTAGGGTTAGGGTTAGGTTAAGTGTTAGTGTTAGAGTTTAGGATTAGTGTTAGTGTTAAGGTAATGGTTAGGGTTAGGGTTAGGGTTAGGGTTAGGGTTAGGGTTAGGTTTACAGTTACGTTTAAGGTTAGGGTTAGGGGCAGGTTAGGGTTAGGTTTAGGGGTTAGGTGTTAGGGATAGTGTCAGGGTTACGCTTCGGAAGACTGATAGGTTCAGGGTTACTATTAGGTTTAGGGTTCGGGTTTTGGTTAGGGTTATGGTTTAGGTGATAAGAATATGGTGATAGTTAGGGTTAGGGTTACCGTTATGTTTAGGGTTATGGTTAGGGTTAGTGTTATTGTTAGAGCTAGGCTTAGGGATTAGGGATAAGGTTAGGGTCAGGCTTAGGGGTTAGTGTTACGGTTAGGTTAGGGATATCATAAAGGTTAATGTTAGGGTTATGGACTGGGGTTACTGTTCTGGTTAGGGTTAGAGTTAGAAATTAGGGTTAGGGTGAGGCTTAGGGTTAGTGTTAGGCTCAGTATTATGATTAGGGTTAGGGATAGTTTTAGGTTTAGGGTTAAGTTTATTGTCTGGGTTAGGTTTGGGGACAGGGTTAGCATTAGCTTTAGGTTTAATGATAGGGTTATGGTTAGGGTTAGGTGTTAGTGTTAGTCGTAGGGTTAGGGTTAGGGTTTCGGGTTAGGGTTAGTTTTAGCGTTAGATTTAGGGCTAGGGTTAGGGTTAGGGTGAGTAGTTTAGGATTGATGTTAGGGTTAGGTTTAGCTTTAGGGTTTCGGGGTTATTGTTTGGGTTAGGGTTAGGGTTAGGGTTAGGGATTAGGGATAGGGTTAGAGTGAGTTTAGAGTTAGGGTTAGGGTTAGGGTTATTGATTAGGGTTAGGTTTACAGTTAGAGTTAGTTTTAGGCTCATTTCTAGGATTAGGGTTAGGGATAGTTTTAGGGCTAGGGTTCGGTTTATTGATAGGTTTAGGGTTAGGGATAGGGTTAGCATTAGGTTTACGGTTAGGGATAGGGTTAGGGTTAGGGTTAGGGGTTAGTGTTAGGGGTAGGTGTTAGTGTTAGGGTTCGGTTTAATATTAGGGTTAGGGTTAGAGTGAGAAGGTTAGGATTAGAGGTAGGGTTGTGTTATGATTAGGGTTAGGGTTTTGGAGTTAGTGTTTGGGTTATGGTTATAGTTAGGGTTAGCGATTAGGGATAGGGTTTAGGTTTAGGGTTAGGTTTAGGCTTATCGTTAGGGTTAGGGATTAGGGTTAGGTTTAGAGTTAGGTTTAGGGTTATGAGTTTGGGTTCGTGTTAGTTTTAGGGTTAAGGTTAAGCTTAGGGTTACGGTTAGGGTTATGGTTAGGTTTAGGGTTAGGTTTAGGGTTAAGTTTAGGATTAGGGTTCGTGTTAGGTTTAGGGTTAGGGTTTCGGAGTTAGTGTTTGGGTAGGGTTAGGGTTAGGGGTAGGGATTAGGGATAGGGTTAGAGTTAGTTTTAGGGTTTGGGTAGGGTTATGGTTATGGATTAGTGTTAAGTTTACAGTTAGAGTTAGCGTTAGGCTCAGTTCTAGGATTAGGTTTAGGGATAGTTTTAGGACTAGGGTTTAGTTTATTGATAGGGTTAGGGTTAGGGATAGGGTTAGCATTAGGTTTAAGGTGAGGAATAGGGTTAGGGTTAGGGTTAGGGTTAGGTGTTAGGGTTAGGGTTAGGTGTTAGGGTTAATGTTAGGATTAGGGTTAGGGTCAGGGCTAGAAGGTTAGGATTAGAGCTAGGGTTAGGGTTATGGTTACAGTGAGGTTTTGTGTTATGATTAGGGTTAGGGTTTTGGTGTTAGTGTTTGGATTATGGTTAAGGTTAGGGTTAGCGATTAGGGATAGGGTTACGGTGAGTGTTAAGGTTAGGGTTAGGGTTAGGGTTAATGTTAGGTTTAGGGTTAGGGTTAGTTTTAGGGTTAGTGTGAGTTTTAGGGTTAGCATTAGGGTTAGGTTTTGCGTAGGGGTTTGGGTTAGGGTAAGGCTAGGGTTAGGGTTAGAGGTTAGCTTTAGGGTTAGGGTTTCAGTTAGGGTTAGTTTTAGTGTTAGGGATAGTGTAAGGGTTAGGGTTAGAGTTAGAAGTTAGGGTTAGGGCTAGGGTTAATGTTATTGATAGGGTTAGGGTTTCCGTATGGGTTAGTTTTAGTGTTAGGGTTAGGGTTATGGTTAGGCTTTGTTTAGGGATAGGTTTAGTGTTAGATGTTAGGGTTAGGTTTAAGGTTTAGTTTTAAGTGTTAAAGTTAAGGTTACTGTTAGACTTTGGTTTAGGGTTATGGTTATAGGTAGGGAGGGTTAGGGTTAAGGTTATGTTTAGGGTTACGGTTATTGTTCAGTTTAGGGTTAGGTTTAGGGTTAGGGTTAGGTTTACGATAGGGATTAGAGGTAGGTTTTGGGTTAGCGTTTGGGTGAGGGTTATGGTTAGGGTTTAGGGTTAGCAGTAGTGTTAGTGTTAGGGTTATGGTTACGTTTAGGGTTTGGGTTAGGGTTAGGGGTTAGGTGTTAAGGATATGGTTAAGGTTATGTTTAGGGTTACGTTTAGTGTTGGTGGTACATTTAGGGTTACGGCTAGTTTTAGTGTTAGTGTTAGGATTAGGGTTAGGGGTTACGGATAGGGTTAGTTTTAGGGTTAGGGTTAGTTTTATATTTAGTGTTAGGGTTATGGTAAGGGGTAAGGTTAGGGTTATGGATTATTGTTAGTATTCGGCTTAGGGTTAAAACTAGGTTTACGGTTAGGCTTAGCGTTATGATTAGGTTTAAGGTTAGGTTTAGGTTTATGGTTCGGTTTAGGGTTACGTTTATTGTTAGCATTTAGTGTTAGAGATTAGGGTTAGGTTTAGCGTTAGTGTTAGAGTTTAGGGTAAGGGTAAGGTTTAGGGTTTATCGTTAGGGTTAGGGTTAGATTAGGGTTAGGTTTAGGGTCAGGTTTAGGGATAGGGTTGGGGTTAGGATTAAGGTTAAAGTTAGGGTTATGGTTAGTTTTAGGGTTAGGGTTAGTGTTAGGGTTAGGGTTAGGTTTTAGTGTTAGGTTTAGTGTTAGGGTTAGGTTTTGGGTTAGGTTTAGTGTTAGGTTTAGGGTTATGATATGGTTTAGGTTTAGGGTTAGGGTTACGTTTAAGTTTAGTGTTAGAGTTTAGGGTGAGATTTAGTCTTAGGGTTATGATTAGGGTTAAGGTTAAGGTTAGAAGTTAGTGTTAAGGTTAGGGTTACGGTTAGGGTTAGAGTTATTGTAATGGGTTAGGGTTAGGGTTAGGGTTAGGGTTAGGATTTGGTTTCGGGTTAGGTGTAGATTTTGGGTTATGGTTTGTGTTAGGGTTAGGGTTTGGTTTTACAGTTTAGGGTTAGGGTTAGGGTAAGTGTTAGTGTTAGAGTTTAGGATTAGTGTTAGTGTTAGGGTAATGGTTAGGTTTAGGGTTAGGGTTAGGGTTAGGGTTAGGTTTACGGTTACGTTTAAGTTTAGGGTTAGGGGCAGTTTAGGGTTAGGTTTAGGGGTTAGGTGTTAGGGATAGGGTCAGGGTTAGGCTTCGGAAGACTGATAGGTTCAGGGTTACTATTAGGTTTAGGGTTAGGTTTACGGTTCGGGTTTTGTTTAGGGTTATGAGTTAGGTGATAAGAATATGGTTATGGTTAGGGTTAGGTTTACAGTTATGTTTAGGGTTATGGTTAGGGTTAGTGTTATTGTTAGAGCTAGGCTTAGGGATTAGGGATAAGGTTAGGGTCAGGCTTAGGGGTTAGTGTTACGGTTAGGGTTAGGGTTATGGACTAGGGTTACTGTTCTGGTTAGGGTTAGAGTTAGAAATTAGGGTTAGTGTTAGGCTTAGGGTTAGTGTTAGGCTCAGTATTATGATTAGGGTTAGGGATAGTTTTAGGTTTAGGGTTAGGTTTATTGTCTGGGTTAGGGTTGGGGACAGTGTTAACATTAGCTTTAGGTTTAATGATAGGGTTATGGTTATGGTTAGGTGTTAGTGTGAGTCTTAGGGTTAGGGTTAGGGTTTCGGGTTAGGGTTAGTTTTAGCGTTAGGTGTAGGGCTAGGGTTAGGGTTAGGGTTAGTAGGTTAGGATTAATGTTAGGGTTAGGTTTAGCGTTAGGGTTTTGGGGTTAGTGTTTGGGTTAGGGTTAGGGTTAGGGTTAGGGATTAGGGATAGGGTTAGAGTGAGTTTAGGGGTAGGGTTAGGGTTAGGGTTATTGATTAGGGTTAGGTTTACAGTTAGAGTTAGTTTTAGGCTCAGTTCTAGGATTAGGGTTAGGGATAGTTTTAGGGCTAGGGTTCATTTTATTGATAGGTTTAGGGTTAGGGATAGGGTTAGCATTAGGTTTACGGTTAGGGATAGGGTTAGGGTTAGGTTTAGGGGTTAGGGTTAGGGGTAGGTGTTAGTGTTAGTGTTCGGTTTAATATTAGGGTTAGGGTTAGAGTTAGAAGGTTAGGATTAGAGGTAGGGTTGTGTTATGATTAGGGTTAGGGTTTTGGAGTTAGTGTTTGGGTTATGGTTATAGTTAGTGTTAGCGATTAGGGATAGGGTTTGGGTTTAGGGTTAGGTTTAAGCTTATCGTTAGGGTTAGGGATTAGGTTTAGGTTTAGAGTTAGGTTTAGGGTTATGAATTTGGGTTCGTGTTAGTTTTAGGGTTAAGGTTAGGCTTAGGGTTACGGTTAGGGTTATGGTTAGGTTTAGGTTTAGGTTTAGGGTTAAGTTTAGGATTAGCGTTCGGGTTAGGTTTAGGGTTAGGGTTTCGGAGTTAGTGTTTGGGTTAGGGTTAGGGTTAGGGGTAGGGATTAGGGATAGGGTTACAGTTAGTTTTAGGGTTTGTGTTAGGGTTACGGTTATGGATTAGTGTTAAGTTTACAGTTAGAGTTAGCGTTAGGCTCAGTTCTAGGATTAGGTTTAGGGATAGTTTTAGGTCTAGGGTTTAGTTTGTTGATAGGGTTAGGGTTAGGGACAGGGTTAGCATTAGATTTAAGGTGAGGGATAGGGTTAGGGTTAGGGTTAGGTGTTAGGGTTAGGGTTAGGTTTAGGGTTAGTGTTACGATTAGGGTTAGGGTCAGGGCTATAAGGTTAGGATTAGAGCTAGGGTTAGGGTTATGGTTACAGTGAGGTTTTGTGTTATGATTAGGGTTAGGGTTTTGGTGTTCGTGTTTGGATTATGGTTATGGTTAGGGTTAGCGATTAGGGATAGGGTTACCGTGAGTGTTAGGGTTAGGGTTAGGGTTAGGGTTAGGGTTAATGTTAGGTTTAGGGTTAGGGTTAGTTTTAGGGTTAGTGTGAGGTTTAGGTTTAGGGTTAGGGTTAGGTGTTAGGGTTAGGGTTAGGTGTTAGTGTTAGTGTTAGGATTAGGGTTAGTGTCAGGGCTAGAAGGTTAGGATTAGAGCTAGGGTTAGGGTTATGATTACAGTGAGGTTTTGTGTTATGATTAGTGTTAGGGTTTTGGTGTTAATGTTTGGGTTATGGTTATGGTTATGGTTAGCGATTAGGGATAGGGTTACGGTGAGTGTTAGGGTTAGGGTTAGGTTTAGGGTTAGGGTTAATGTTAGGTTTAGGGTTAGGGTTAGTTTTAGGGTTAGTGTGAGGTTTAGGGTTAGGGTTAGGGTTAGGTTTTGCGTAGGGTTTTGGGTTAGGGTAAGGCTAGGGTTAGGGTTAGAGGTTAGCTTTAGGGTTAGGTTTTCAGTTAGGGTTAGTTTTAGTGTTAGGGATAGTGTAAGTGTTAGGGTTAGAGTTAGAAGTTAGGGTTAGGGCTAGGGTTAGTGTTATTGATAGGGTTAGGGTTTCGGTATGGGTTAGTTTAGTGTTAGGGTTAGGGTTATGGTTAGGCTTTGTTTAGGGATAGGTTTAGTGTTAGATGTTAGTGTTAGGTTTAAGGTTTAGTTTTAAGTGTTAAAGTTAAGGTTACTGTTAGACTTTGGTTTAGGGTTATGGTTATAGGTAGGGAGGGTTACGGTTAAGGTTATGTTTAGCGTTACGGTTATTGTTCAGTTTAGGGTTAGGTTTAGGGTTAGCGTTAGGTTTAGCATAGGGATTAGAGGTAGGTTTTGGGTTAGCGTTAGGGTGAGGCTTATGGTTAGGGTTTAGGGTTAGCAGTAGTATTAGTGTTAGGGTTATGGTTAGGTTTAGGGTTTGGGTTAGGGTTAGGGGTTAGGTGTTAAGGATATGGTTAAGGTTATGTTTAGGGTTACGTTTAGTGTTGGTGTTACATTTAGGGTTACGTCTAGTTTTAGTGTTAGAGTTAGGATTAGGGTTAGGGGTTACGGATAGTGTTAGTGTTAGGGTTAGGGGCTAGTTTTACATTTAGTGTTAGGGTTATGGTAAGGGGTAAGGTTAGGGTTATGGATTAGTGTTAGTATTCGGCTTAGAGTTAAAACTAGGGTTACGGTTAGGGTTAGCGTTATGGTTAGCTTTAAGGTTAGGTTTAGGTTTATGGATTGTTTTAGGGTTACGTTTATTGTTAGCGTTTAGAGTTAGAGATTAGGGTTAGGTTTAACGTTAGTGTTAGAGTTTAGGGTAAGGGTAACTTTTAGGGTTTATCGTTAGGGTTAGGGTTAGATTAGGGTTAGGTTTAGGGTCAGGTTTAGGGATAGGGTTGGGGTTAGGGTTAAAGTTAAAGTTAGGGTTATGGTTAGTTTTAGGGTTAGGGTTAATGTTAGGGTTAGGGTTAGGTTTTAGTGTTAGGTTTAGTGTTAGGGTTAGGTTTTGGGTTAGGTTTAGTGTTAGGTTTAGGGTTATGATATGGTTTAGGTTTAGGGTTAGGGTTACGTTTAGGGTTAGTGTTAGAGTTTAGGGTGAGATTTAGTCTTAGGGTTATGATTAGGGTTAAGGTTAAGGTTAGAAGTTAGTGTTGAGGTTAGGGTTACGGTTAGGGTTAGAGTTATTGTTATGGGTTAGGGTTAGGGTTAGGGTTAGGATTTGGTTTCGGGTTAGGTTTAGATTTTGGGTTATGGTTTGTGTTAGGATTAGGGTTTGGTTTTACAGTTTAGGGTTAGGGTTAGGGTAAGTGTTAGGGTTAGAGTTTAGGATTAGTGTTAGTGTTAGGGTAATGGTTAGGGTTAGGGTTAGGGTTAGGGTTAGGTTTACGGTTACATTTAAGGTTAGGGTTAGGGGCAGTTTAAGGTTAGGTTTAGGGGTTAGGTGTTAGGGATAGGGTCAGGGTTAGGCTTCGGAAGACTGATAGGTTCAGGGTTACTATTCGGTTTAGTGTTAGGTTTAGGGTTCGGGTTTTGTTTAGGGTTATGGGTTTGGTGATAAAAATATGGTTATGGTTAGGGTTAGGTTTACAGTTATGTTTAGGGTTATGGTTAGGGTTAGTGTTATTGTTAGAGCTAGGCTTAGGGATTAGGGATAAGGTTAGGGTCAGGCTTAGGGGTTAGTGCTACGGTTAGGGTTAGGGTTATTGTAAATGTTAATGTTAGGGTTATGGACTAGGGTTACTGTTCTGGTTAGTGTTAGAGTTAGAAATTAGGGTTAGGGTTAGGCTTAGGGTTAGTGTTAGGCTCAGTATTATGATTAGGGTTAGGGATAGTTTTAGGTTTAGGGTTAGGTTTATTGTCTGGGTTAGGGTTAGGGACAGGGTTAGCATTAAGTTTAGGTTTAATGATAGGGTTATGATTTGGGTTAGGTGTTAGTGTTAGGTTTAGGGTTACGGTTAGGGTTTCGGGATAGGGTTCTTTGTAGCGTTAGGTTTAGGGCTAGGGTTAGGGTTAGGGTTAGAAGGTTAGGATTAATGTTAGGATTAGGTTTAGGGTTAGGGTTTCGGGGTTAGTGTTTGGGTTAGGGTTAGTGTTAGTGTTAGGGATTAGGGATAGGGTTAGAGTGAGTTTAGGGTTAGGGTTATGGATTAGGGTTAGGTTTACAGTTAGAGTTAATTTTAGGCTCAGTTCTAGGATTAGGGATAGGGATAGTTTTAGGGCTAGGGTTCGGTTTATTGATAGGTTTACGGTTAGGGATAGGGTTAGGGTTAGGTTTAGGTGTTAGGGTTAGGGTTAGGTGTTAGGGTTAGGTTTAGGATTAGGGTTAGGGTTAGTGTTAGAAGGTTAGGATTAGAGCTAGGGTTAGGGTTAGGTTTACGGTGGGGTTTTGTGTTATGATTAGGGTTAGGGTTTTGGTGTTAGTGTTTGGGATATGGTTATGGTTAGGGTTAGTGATTAGGGATAGGGTTAGGGTGAGTGTTAGGGTTACGGTTAGGGTTAGGGTTAGGGTTAAGGTTAGGTTTAGGGTTAGGGTTAGGGTTAGGGTTAGGGTTAGGGTTAATGTTAGGTTTAGGGTTAGGGTTAGGTTTAGGGTTAGTGTGAGGTTTAGGGTTAGGTTTAGTGTTAGGTTTGGCGTAGGGTTTTGGGTTAGGGTAAGGGCTAGGTTTAGGGTTAGAGGTTAGCTTTAGGGTTAGGGTTTCAGTTAGGGTTAGGTTTAGTGTTAGGGATAGTGTAAGTGTTAGGGTTAGAGTTAGAAATTAGGGTTAGGGCTTGGGTTAGTGTTATTGATAGGGTTAGGGTTACGGTATGGGTTAGTGTTACTGTTAGGGTTAGGGTTATGGTTAGGCTTTGTTTAGGGATAGTTTTAGTGTTAGATGTTAGGGTTAGCGTTAAGGTTTAGGTTTAAGTGTTAAAGTTAAGGTGAGTGTTAGACTTTGGTTTAGGGTTATGGTTACAGGAAGGGAGGGTTAGGGTTAAGGTTATGTTTAGGGTTACGGTTAGTGTTCGGTTTAGGGTTAGGTTTAGGGTTAGGGTTAGGTTTAAGATAGGGATTAGAGGTAGGTTTTGGGTTAGCGTTAGGGTGAGGGTTGTGGTTAGGGTTTAGGGTTTGCATTAGTGTTAGTGTTCCGGTTGTGGTTAGGTTTAGGGTTTGCGTTAGGGTTAGGGGTTAGGTGTTAAGGATATGGTTAAGGTTATGTTTAGGGTTACGTTTAGTGTTGTTGTTACATTTAGGGTTACGGCTAGTTTTAGTGTTAGGGTTAGGATTAGGGTTGGGTATTACGGATAGGGTTAGTGTTAAGGTTAGGGGCTAGATTTACATTTAGTGTTAGGGTTATGGTAAGGGTTAAGGTTAGGGTTATGTAGGATTAGTGTTAGTATTCGGTTAGGGTTAAAACTAGGGTTACAGTTAGGGTTAGCGTTATGGTTAGGGTTAAGTTTAGGTTTAGGTTTATGGTTCGGTTTAGGGTTAGGTTTATTGTTAGCGTTTAGAGTTAGAGATTAGGGTTAAGGTTAGCATTAGGTTTAGAGTTTAGGGTAAGGGTAAGGGTTAGGGTTATGGTTAGGGTTAGGGTTAGATTAGGGTTAAGTTTAGGGTCAGGTTTACGGATAGGGTTGGGGTTAGGGTTAAGGTTAAAATTAGGGTTATGGTTAGTTTTAGGGTTAGGGTTAGTGTTAGGGTTAGGGTTAGGTTTTAGGGTTAGGTTTAGTGTTAGGTTTAGGTTTTGGGTTAGCTTTAGAGTTAGCTTTAGGGTTATGATATGGTTTAGGTTTAGGGTTAGGGTTACGTTTCGGGTTAGTGTTAGAGTTTAGGGTGAGATTTAGTCTTAGGTTTATGATTAGGGTTAAGGTTAAGGTTAGAAGTTAGTGTTAGGTTTAGGGTTACGGTTAGGGTTAGAGTTATTGTTATGGGTTAGGGTTAGGGTTAGGGTTAGGATTTAGGTTAGGGTTAGGTTTAGATTTTGGGTTATGGTTTGTGTTAGGGTTAGGGTTTGGTTTTACCGTTTAGGGTTAGGATTAGGGTAAGTGTTAGGTTTAGAGTTTAGGATTAGTGTTAGTGTTAGGATAATGGTTAGGGTTAGGGTTAGGGTTAGGTTTACGGTTAGGTTTAAGGTTAGGGTTAGGGGCAGTTTAGGGTTAAGTTTAGGGGTTAGGTGTTAGGGATAGGGTCAGGGTTAGGCTTCGGAAGACTGATAGGTTCAGGGTTACTATTAGGTTTAGGGTTAGGTTTAGGGTTCGGGTTTTGTTTAGGGTTATGAGTTAGGTGATAAGAATATGGTTATGGTTAGGGTTAGGTTTACAGTTATGTTTAGGGTTATGGTTAGGGTTAGTGTTTTTGTTAGAGCTAGGTTAGGGATTAGGGATAAGGTTAGGGTCAGGCTTAGGGGTTAGTGTTACGGTTAGGGTTAGGGTTATTGTAAAGGTTAATGTTAGGGTTATGGACTAGGGTTACTGTTCTGGTTAGGGTTAGAGTTAGAAATTAGGGTTAGGGTTAGGCTTAGGGTTAGTATTAGGCTCAGTATTATGATTAGGGTTAGGGATAGTTTTAGGTTTAGGGTTAGGTTTATTGTCTGGGTTAGGGTTAGGGACAGGGTTAGCATTAAGTTTAGGTTTAATGATAGGGTTATGGTTAGGGTTAGGTGTTAGTGTTAGGTTTAGGGTTACAGTTAGGGTTTCGGGTTAGGGTTATTTTTAGCGTTAGGGTTAGGGCTAGGGTTAGGGTTAGGGTTAGTAGGTTAGGATTAATGTTAGGATTAGGTTTAGGGTTAGGGTTTCCGTGTTAGTGTTTGGGTTAGTGTTAGTGTTAGGGTTAGGGATTAGTTATAGGGTTAGAGTGAGTTTAGGGTTGGGGTTAGGGTTAGGGTTATGGATTAGGGTTAGGTTTACAGTTAGAGTTAATTTTAGGCTCAGTTCTAGGATTAGGGATTGGGATAGTTTTAGGGCTAGTGTTTGGTTTATTGATAGGTTTAGGGTTAGGGATAGGATTAGCATTAGGTTTACGGTTAGGGATAGGGTTAGGGTTAGGGTTAGGGGTTAGGGTTAGGGTTAGGGGTAGGTGTTAGTGTTAGGGTTCGGGTTAGGATTAGGGTTAGGTTTAGAGTTAGAAGGTTAGGATTAGAGCTAGGGTTAGGGTTAGGGTTATGGTGAGGATTTGTGTTATGATTAGAATTAGGGTTTTGGTGTTAGTGTTTGGGTTATGGTTATGGTTACGGTTAGCGATTAGGGATAGGGTTTAGGTTTTGGGTTAGGGTTAGGCTTATCCTAAGGTTTAGGGATTAGGGTTAGGGTTAGAGTTAGGTTTAGGGTTTTGAATTTGTGTTCATGTTAGTGTTAGGGTTAGGGTTAGTCTTAGGGTTACGGTTAGGGTTATGGTTAGATTTAGGATTAGGGTTAGGGTTAAGTTTAGGATTAGGGTTCGGGTTAGTTTAGGGTTAGGGTTTCGGGGCTAGTGTTTGTGTTAGGTTTAGGGTTAGGGTTAGGGATTAGGGAAAGAGTTAGAGTGAGTTTAAGGTTTGGGTTAGGGTTATGGTTATGGATTAGCGTTAAGCTTACAGTTAGAGTTAGCGTTAGGCTCACTTCTAGGATTAGGTTTAGGGATAGATTTAGGACTAGGGTTTAGTTTATTGAGTTTAGTTTAGTGTATTTAGTTTAGTTTATTAGGGTTAGGATTAGGGATAGGGTTAGCATTATGTTTACGGTTAGGGATAGGGTTAGGGTTAGGGTTAGGTGTTAGTGATAGGGGTAGGTGTTAGTGTTAGGGTTAGGATTAGGGTTAGGGTCAGGGCTAGAAGGTTAGGATTAGAGCTAGGGTTAGGGTTAGGGTTACGGTGAGGATTTGTGTTATGATTAGGGTTAGGGTTTTGGTGTTAGTGTTTGGGTTATGGTTATGGTTAGGGTTAGCGATTAGGGATAGGGTTAGGGTGAGTGTTAGGGTTAGGGTTAGGGTTAATGTTAGGTTTAGGGTTAGGGTTAGGTTTAGGGTTAGTGTGAGGTTTAGGGTTAGTGTTTTGCGTAGGGGTTTGGGTTATGTTAAGGGCAAGGTTTAGGGTTAGAGGTTAGCTTTAGGGTTAGGGTTTCAGTTAGGGTTAGGTTCAGTGTTAGGGATAGTGTAAGGGTTTGTGTTAGAGGTAGAAGTTAGGGTTAGGGCTAGGGTTAGTGTTATTGATAGGGTTAGGGTTTCGGTATGGGTTAGTTTTTGAGTGTTAGGGTTAGGGTTATGGTTAGGCTTTGTTTTGGGATAGGTTTAGTGTTAGATGTTAGGGTTAGGTTTAAGGTTAAGGTTAAGTGTTATAGTTAGGGTTAGTGTTAGACTTTGGTTTAGGGTTATGGTTATAGGTAGAGAGGTTTAGGGTTAAGGTTATGTTTAGGTTTACGGTTAGTGTTCGGTTTAGGGTTAGGTTTAGGGTTGGGGTTAGGTTTAGGAAAGGGATTAGAGGTAGGTTTTGGGTTAGCGTTAGGGTGAGGGTTATGGTTAGGGTTTAGGGTTAGCATGAATGTTAGTGTTAGGGTTATGGTGAGGTTTAGGGTTTGGGTTAGGGTTGGGGTTAGGTGTTAAGGATATGGTTAAGGTTATGTTTAGGGTTACGTTTAGTGTTGGTGTTACATTTAGGGTTATGGCTAGTTTTAGTGTTAGGGTTAGGATTAGGGTAAGGGATTACGGATAGGGTTAGTGTTAGGGTTAGGGGCTAGTTTTACATTTAGTGTTAGGGTTATGGTAAGGGTTAAGGTTAGGGTTATGGATTAGTGTTAGTATTCGGCTTAGGGTTAAAACTAGGGTTACAGTTTAGGTTAGCGTTATGGTTATGGTTAAGGTTAGGTTTAGATTTAGGGTTCGGTTTAGGGTTAGGTTTATTGTTAGCGTTTAGAGTTAGAGATTAGTGTTAGGGTTAGCGTTAGGGTTAGAGTTTAGGGTAAGGGTAAGTGTTAGCGTTATGGTTAGGGTTAGGGTTAGATTAGGGTTAGGTTTAGGGTCAGGTTTAGGGATAGGGTTGGGGTTAGGGTTAAGGTTAATGTTAGGGTTATGGTTAGTTTTAGGGTTAGGGTTAGTGTTAGGGTTAGGGTTAGGTTTTAATGTTAGGTTTAGTGTTAGGTTTAGGTTTTGGGTTAGGTTTAGTGTTAGGTTTAGGGTTATGATATGCTCTAGGTTTAGGGTTAGGGTTACATTTAGGGTTAGTGTTAGAGTTTAGGGTGAGACTTAGTCTTAGGGTTATGATTATGGTTAGGGTTAAGGTTAGAAGTTAGTGTTAGGGTTAGGGTTACGGTTAGGGTTAGGGTTATTGTTAAGGGTTAGGGTTAGGGTTAGGGTTATTGTTATGGGTTAGGGTTAGGGTTAGGGTTAGGATTTTTTTTCGGGTTAGGTTTAGATTTTGGGTTAGGGTTTTTGTTAGGGTTAGGGTTTGGTTTTACAGTTTAGGGTTAGGGTTAGGGTGTTAAGGTTAGAGTTTAGGATTAGTGATAGTGTTAGTGTAATGGTTAGGGTTAGGGATAGGGTTAGGGTTAGGGTTATTGTTAGGTTTATGGTTACGTTTAAGGTTAGGGTTAGGGGCAAGTTAGGTTTAGGTTTAGGGGTTAGGTGTTAGGGATAGGGTCAGTGTTTGGCTTCGGAAGACTGATAGATTCAGGGTTACTATTAGGTTTAGGGTTAGGTTTAGGGTTCGGGTTTTGGTTAGGGTTATGGGTTAAGTGATAAGAATATGGTTATGGTTAGGGTTAGGTTTACAGTTATGTTTAGGGTTATGGTTAGGGTTAGTGTTATTGTTAGAGCTAGGCTTAGGGATTAGGGATAAGGTTAGGGTCAGGCTTAGGGGTTAATGTTACGGTTAGGGTTAGGGTTACTGTAAAGGTTAATGTTAGGGTTATGGACTAGGGTTACTGTTCTGGTTAGGGTTAGAGTTAGAAATTAGGGTTAGGGTTAGGCTTAGGGTTAGTGTTAGGCTCAGTATTATGATTAGGGTTAGGGATAGTTTTAGGTTTAGGGTTAGGTTTTTGTCTGGGTTAGGGTTAGGGACAGGGTTAGCATTAAGTTTAGGTTTAATGATAGGGTTGTGGTTAGGGTTAGGTGTTAGTGTTAGGCTTCGGGTTAGGGTTAGGGTTTCGGGTTAGGGTTAGTTTTAGCATTAGCGTTAGGGCTAGGGTTAGGGTTAGGGTTAGAAAGTCAGGATTAATGTTAGGGTTAGGTTTATGGTTAGGGTTTCGGGGTTACTGTTTGGGTTAGGGTTAGAGTTAGAGTTAGGAATTAGGGACAGGGTTAGAGTGAGTTTATGGCTAGGGTTAGGGTTAGGGTTATGGATTACTGTTACGTTTACAGATAGAGTTAGTTTTAGGCTCATTTCTAGGATTAGGGTTAGGGATAGATTTAGGGCTAGGGTTCGGTTTATTGATAGTTTTAGGGTTAGGGATAGCATTAGCATTAGGTTTACGGGTAGGGATAGGGTTAGGGGTTAGGGTTAGGGTTAGGGGTAGGTGTTAGGGTTAGGGTTATGGGTAGGTGTTAGTGTTAGGGTTCGGGTTAGGATTAGGGTTAGGTTTAGAGTTAGAAGGTTAGGATTCGAGCTAGGGTTAGGGTTAGGGTTACGGTGAGGTTTTGTGTTATGCTTAGAATTAGGGTTTTGGTGTTAGTTTTTGGGTTATGGTTATGGTTACGGTTAGCGATTAGGGATAGGGTTTAGGTTTTGGGTTAGGGTTAGGCTTATCGTAAGGGTTAGGGATTAGGGTTAGTGTTAGAGTTAGGTTTAGGGTTATGAATTTGTGTTCGTGTTAGTGTTAGGGTTAGGGTTAGTCTTAGGGATACCGTTAGGGTTATGGTTAGGTTTAGGGTTAGGGTTAGGATTAAGTTTAGGATTAGGGTTCGGGTTAGGTTTAGGGTTAGGGTTTCGGGGTTAGTGTTTGGGTTAGGGTTAGGGTTAGGTTTATGGATTAGGGATAGGGTTAGAGTGAGTTTCAAGGTTTGGGTTAGGGTTTTGGTTATGGATTAGCATTAAGTTTACAGTTAGAGTTAGCGTTAGGCTCAGTTCTAGGATTAGGTTTAGGGATAGTTTTAGGGCTAGGGTTTAGTTTATTGATAGGGTTAGGGTTAGGGATAGGGTTAGCATTAGGTTTACGGTTAGGGATAGGGTTATGGTTAGGGTTAGGTGTTTGGGTTAGGCTAAGGTGTTAGGGTTAGGGTTAGGATTAGGGTTAGGGTCAGGGCTAGAAGGTTAGGATTAGAGCTAGGGTTAGGGTTAGGGTTAGAGTGAGATTTTGTGTTATGATTAGGGTTAGGGTTTTGGTGTTAGTGTTTGGGTTATGGTTATTGTTAGGGTTAGCGATAGGGATAGGGTTAGGGTGAGTGTTAGGGTTAGGGTTAGGGTTAGGGTTAGGGTTAGGGTTAATGTTAGGTTTAGGTTTAGAGTTAGGTTTAGGGTTAGTGTGAGGTTTAGGGTTAGGGTTAGGGTTAGGTTTTGCGTAGGGGTTTGGGTTAGGGTAAGGGCTAGGGTTAGGGTTAGAGGTTAGCTTTAGGGTTAGGGTTTCAGTTAGGGTTAGGTTTAGTGTTAGGGATAGTGTAGGGGTTAGGGTTAGAGTTAGAAGTTAGGGTTAGGGTTAGGGTTAGTGTCATTGATAGGGTTAGGGTTTCGGTATGGGTTAGTTTTAGAGTGTTAGGATTAGGGTTATGGTTAGGCTTTGTTTAGGGATAGGTTTAGTGTTAGATGTTAGGTTTAGGTTTAAGGTTTAGGGTTAAGTGTTAAAGATAGGGTTAGTGTTAGACTTTGGTTTAGGGTTATGGTTATAGTTAGCGAGGGTTAGGGTTAAGGTTATGTTTAGTGTTACGGTTAGTGTTCGGTTTAGGGTTAGGTTTAGGGTTAGGGTTAGGTTTGGGATAGGGATTAGAGGTAGGTTTTGGGTTAGCGTTAGGGTGAGGGTTATGGTTAGGGTTTAGGGTTAGCATTAGTGTTAGTGTTAGGGTTATGGTTATGTTTAGGTTTTGGGTTAGGGCTAGGGGTTAGGTGTTAAGGATATTGTTAAGGTTATGTTTAGGGTTACGTTTAGTGTTGGTGTTACATTTAGGGTTATGGCTAGTTTTAGTGTTAGGGTTAGGATTAGGGTTAGGGATTATGGATATGATTAGTGTTAGGGTTAGGGGCTAGTTTTGCATTTAGTGTTAGGGTTATGGTAAGGGTTAAGTTTAGGGTTATGGATTAGTGTTTGTATTCGGCTTAGGGTTAAAACTAGGGTTACGGTTAGGGTTAGCGTTATGGTTAGGGTTAAGTTTAGGTTTAGGTTTATGGTTCGGTTTAGGGTTAGGTTTATTGTTATCTTTTAGAGTTAGAGATTATGGTTATGGTTAGCGTTAGGGTTAGAGTATAGGGTAAGGGTAAGGGTTACTGTTATGGTTAGGGTTAGGGTTAGATTAGGGTTAGGTTTAGGGTCAGGTTTAGGGATAGGGTTGGGGTTAGGGTTAAGCTTAAGGTTAGGGTTATGGTTAGTTTTAGGGTTATGCTTAGTTTTAGGGTTAGGGTTAGGTTTTAGGGTTAGGTTTAGTGTTAGGGTTAGGTTTTGGGTTAGGTTTAGTGTTAGGTTTAGGGTTATGATATGGTTTAGGTTTAGGGGTAGGGTTACGTTTAGGGTTAGTGTTAGAGTTTAGGGTGAGATTTAGTCTTAGGGTTATGATTAGGGTTAGGGTTAAGGTTAGAAGTTAGTGTTAGGGTTAGGGTTATGGTTAGGGTTAGGGTTATTGTTATGGGTTAGGGTTAGGGTTAGGGTAATGGTTAGTGTTAGGGTTAATGTTAGGATTTGGTTTCGGGTTAGGTTTAGATTTTGGGTTAGCGTTTTTGTTAGGGTTAGGGTTTGGTTTTACAGTTTAGGGTTAGGGTTAGGGTAAGTGTTAGGGTTAGAGTTTAGGATTAGTGTTAGTGTTCCTGTAATGGTTAGGGTTAGGGTTAGGGTTAGGTTTATGGTTACGTTTAAGGTTAGGGTTAGGGGCAGGTTAGGGTTAGGTTTAGGTGTTAGGTGTTAGGGATAGGGCCAGGGTTAGGCTTCGGAAGACTGATAGGTTCAGGGCTACTATTAGGTTTAGGGTTAGGTTTAGGGTTCGGGTTTTGGTTAGGGTTATGGGTTAGGTGATAAGAATATGGTTATGGTTAGGGTTAGGTTTACAGTTATGTTTAGGGTTATGGTTATGGTTAGTGTTATTGTTAGAGCTAGGCTTAGGGATTAGGAATAAGGTTAGGGTCAGGCTTAGGGGTTAGTGTTACGGTTAGGGTTAGGGTTATTGTAAAGGTTAATGTTAGACTTATGAACTAGCGTTACTGTTCTGGTTAGGGTTAGAGTTAGAAATTAGGGTTAGGGTTAGGCTTAGGGTTAGTATTAGGCTCAGTATTATGATTAGGTTTAGGGATAGTTTTAGGTTTAGGGTTAGGTTTATTGTCTGGGTTAGGGTTAGGGACAGGATTACCATTATTTTTAGGTTTAATGATAGGGTTATGTTTAGGGTTAGGTGTTAGTGTTAGGCTTAGGGTTAGGGTTAGGGATTCGGGTTAGGGTTAGTTTTAGCGATAGGGTTAGGGCTAGGGTTAGGGTTAGGGTTAGAAAGTTAGGATTAATGTTAGGATTAGCTTTGGGTTAGGGTTTCGGGGTTAGTGTTTGGGTTAGGGTTAGGGTTAGGGTTAGGGATTAGGGATAGGGTTAGAGTGTGTTTAGGGGTAGGGTTAGGGTTAGAGTTATGGATTAGGGTTAGGTTTACAGTTAGAGTTAGTTTTAGGCTCAGTTCTAGGATTAGGGTGAGGGATAGTTTTAGGGCTAGGGTTCGGTTTATTGATAGGTTTAGGGTTAAGGATAGGGTTAGCATTAGGTTTACGGTTAGGGATAGGGTTAGGGTTAGGGTTAGGGGTTAGGGTTAGGGGTAGGTGTTAGTGTTAGGGTTCGTGTTAGAATTAGGGTTAGGTTTAGAGTTAGAAGGTTAGGATTAGAGCTAGGGTTAGGGTTAGTGTTACGGTGAGGTTTTGTGTTACGATTAGAATTAGGGTTTTGGTGTTAGTGTTTCGGTTATGGTTATGGTTACGGTTAGCGATTAGGGATAGGGTTTAGGTTTTGGGTTAGGGTTAGGCTTATCGTAAGGGTTAGGGATTAGGGTTAGCGTTAGAGTTAGGTTTAGGGTTATGAATTTGTGTTCGTGTTAGTGTTAGGTTTAGGGTAAGGCTTAGGGTTACGGTTAGTGTTATGGTTAGGTTTTGGGTTAGGGTTAGGGTTAAGTTTAGGATTAGGGTTCGGGTTAGGTTTAGGGTTAGGGATTCGGGGTTAGTGTTTGGGTTAGGGTTAGGTTTAGGGTTAGGGATTAGGGATAGGGTTAGAGTGAGTTTTATGGTTTGGGTTAGGGTTATGTTTATGGATTAGCGTTAAGTTTACAGTTAGAGTTAGCGTTAGGCTCAGTTCTAGGATTAGGTTTAGGGATAGTTTTAGGGCTAGGGTTTAGTTTATTGATAGGGTTAGGGTTAGGGATAGGGTTAGCATTAGGTTTACGGTTAGCGACAGTTTTAGGGTTAGGGTTAGGTGTAAGTGTTAGGTGTTAGGGTTAGGTTTAGGATTAGGGTTAGGGTCAGGGCTAGATGGTTAGGATTAGAGCTAGGGTTAGGGTTAGGGTTACGGTGAGGTTTTGTGTTATGATTAGGGTTAGAGTTTTGGTGTTAGTGTTTGGGTTATGATTATGGTTAGGGTTATCGATTAGGGATAGGGTTAGGGTGAGTGTTATGGTTATGGTTAGGGTTAGGGTTAGGGTTAATGTTAGGTTTAGGGTTAGGGTTAGGTTTAGGGTTAGTGTGAGGTTTAGGGTTAGGGTTGGGGTTAGGTTTTGCGTAGGGTTTTGGTTAGGGTAAGGGCTAGGGTTAGGGTTAGATGTTAGGTTTAGGGTTAGGGTTTCAGTTAGGGTTAGGTTCAGTGTTAGGGATAGTGTAAGGGTTTTGGTTAGAGTTAGAAGTTAGGGTTAGGGCTACGGTTAGTGTTATTGATAGGGTTAGGGTTTCGGTATGTGTTAGTTTTTGAGTGTTAGGGGTAGGGTTATGGTTAGGCTTTGTTTAGGGATAGGATTAGTGTTAGATGTTAGGTTTAGGTTTAAGGTTTAGGGTTAAGTGTTAAAGTTAGGGTTAGTGTTAGACTTTGGTTTAGGGTTATGGTTATAGTTAGGGAGGGTTAGGTTTAAGGTTATGTTTAGTGTTACGGTTAGTGTTCGATTTAGGGTTAGGTTTAGGGTTAGGGTTAGGTTTAGGATAGGGATTAGAGGTAGGTTTTGGGTTAGCATTAGGGTGAGGGTTATGGTTAGGGTTTAGGGTTAGCATGAATGTTAGTGTTAGGGTTATGGTGAGCTTTAGGGTTTGGGTTAGGCTTATGCGTTAGGTGTTAAGGATATGGTTAAGGTTATGTTTAGTGTTACGTTTAGTGTTGGTGTTAAATTTAGGGTTATGGCTAGTTTTAGTGTTAGGGTTAGGATTAGGGTTAGGGATTACGGATAGTGTTAGTGTTAGGGTTAGGGGCTAGTTTTACATTTAGTGTTAGGGTTATGGTAAGGGTTAAGGTTAGGGTTATGGATTAGTGTTAGTATTCGGCTTAGTGTTAAAACTAGGGTTACGGTTTAGGTTAGCGTTATGGTTATGATTAAGGTTAGGTTTAGATATATGGTTCGGTTTAGTGTTAGGTTTATTGTTAGCGTTTAGAGTTAGAGATTAGGGTTAGGGTTAGCGTTAGGGTTAGAGTTTAGGGTAAGGGTAAGGGTTAGCGTTATGGTTAGGGTTAGGGTTAGATTAGGGTTAGATTTAGGGTCACGTTTAGGGATAGCGTTGGGGTTAGGGTTAAGGTTAAGGTTAGGGTTATGGTTAGTTTTAGGGTTAGGGTTAGTGTTAGTGTTAGGGTTAGGTTTTAATGTTAGTTTTAGTGTTAGGGTTAGGTTTTGGGTTAGGTTTAGTGTTAGGTTTAGGGTTATGATATGCTCTAGGTTTAGGGTTAGGGTTACGTTTAGGGCTAGTGTTAGAGTTTAGGGTGAGATTTAGTCTTAGGGTTATGATTAGGGTTAGGGTTAAGGTTAGAAGTTAGTGTTAGGGTTAGGGTTACGGTTAGGGTTAGGGTTATTGTTATGGGTTAGGGTTAGGGTTAGGGTTACGATTTGGTTTCGGGTTAGGTTTAGATTATGGGTTAGGTTTTGTGTTATGGTTAGGGTTTGCTTTTACAGTTTAGGGTTAGGGTTAGGGTGTTAGGGTTAGAGTTTAGGATTAGTGTTAGTGTTAGTGTAATGGTTAGGGTTAGGGTTAGGGATAGGGTTAGGTTTACGGTTACGTTTAAGGTTAGGGTTAGGGGCAGGATAGGGTTAGGTTTAGGGGTTAGGTGTTAGGGATAGGGTCAGGGTTAGGCTTCGGAAGACTGATAGGTTCAGGGTTACTATTAGGTTTAGGGTTAGGTTTAGGGTTTGGGTTTTGGTTAGGGTTATGAGTTAGGTGATAAGAATATGGTTATGGTTAGGGTTAGGTTTACCGTTATGTTTAGGGTTATGATTAGGGTTAGTGTTATTGTTAGAACTAGGCTTAGGGATTAGGGATAAGGTTAGGGTCAGGCTTAGGGGTTAGTGTTTGGGTTAGGGTTAGGGTTAGGGATTAGGGATAGGGTTAGAGTGAGTTTAGGGGTAGGGTTAGGGTTAGGGTTATGGATTACTGTTACGTTTACAGTTAGAGTTAGTTTTAGGCTCAGTTCTAGGATTAAGGTTAGGGATAGTTTTAGGGCTAGGGTTCGGTTTATTGATAGGTTTAGGGTTAGGGATAGGGTTAGCATTAGGTTTACGGTTAGGGATAGGGTTAGGGTTAGGGTTAGGGGTTAGGGTTAGGGGTAGGTGTTAGTGTTAGGGTTCGGTTTAATATTAGGGTTAAGGTTAGTGTTAGAAGGTTAGGATTAGAGATAGGGTTGTGTTATGACTAGGGTTAGGGTTTTGGAGTTAGTGTTTGGGTTATGGTTATAGTTAGGGTTAGTGATTAGGGATAGGGTTTAGTTTTAGGGTTAGGTTTAGGCTTATCGTTAGGGTTAGGGAGTAGGGTTAGGTTTAGAGTTAGGTTTAGGGTTATGAATTTGGGTTCGTGTTAGTTTTAGGGTTAAGGTTAGGCTTAGGGTTACGGTTAGGGTTATGGTTAGGTTTAGGGTTAGGTTTAGGGTGAAGTTTAGGATTAGCGTTCGGGTTAGGTTTAGGGTTAGGGTTTCGGAATTAGTGTTTGGGTTAAGGTTAGGGTTAGGGGTAGGGATTAGGGATAGGGTTAGATTTAGTTTTAGGGTTTGTGTTAGGGTTATGGTTATGGATTAGTGTTAAGTTTACAGTTAGAGTTAGCGTTAGGCTCAGTTCTAGGATTAGGTTTAGGGATAGTTTTAGGACTAGGGTTTAGTTTGTTGATAGGGTTAGGGTTAGGGACAGGGTTAGCATTAGATTTAAGGTGAGGGATAGGGTTAGGGTTAGGGTTAGGTGTTAGGGTTAGGGTTAGGTGTTAGGTTTAGTGTTAGGATTAGGTTTAGGGTCAGGGCTATAAGGTTAGGATTAGAGCTAGGGTTAGGGTTATGGTTACAGTGAGGTTTTGTGTTATGATTAGGGTTAGGGTTTTGGTGTTCGTGTTTGGGTTATGGTTATGGTTAGGGTTAGCGATTAGGGATAGGGTTACCGTGAGTGTTAGGGTTAGGGTTAGGGTTAGGGTTAGGGTTAATGTTAGGTTTAGGGTTAGGGTTAGTTTTAGGGTTAGTGTGAGGTTTAGGGTTAGGGTTAGGGTTAGGTGTTAGGGTTAGGGTTAGGTGTTAGGGTTAGTGTTAGGATTAGGGTTAGGGTCAGGGCTAGAAGGTTAGGATTAGAGCTAGGGTTAGGGTTATGATTACAGTGAGGTTTTGTGTTATGATTAGGGTTAGGGTTTTGGTGTTAGTGTTTGGGTTATGGTTATGGTTATGGTTAGCGATTAGGGATAGGGTTACGGTGAGTGTTAGGGTTAGGGTTAGGGTTAGGGTTAGGGTTAGGGTTAATGTTAGGTTTAGGGTTAGGGTTAGTTTTAGAGTTAGTGTGAGTTTTAGGGTTAGCATTAGGGTTAGGTTTTGCGTAGGGGTTTGGGTTAGGGTAAGGCTAGGGTTAGGGTTAGAGGTTAGCTTTAGGGTTAGGGTTTCAGTTAGGGTTAGTTTTAGTGTTAGGGATAGTGTAAGTGTTAGGGTTAGAGTTAGAAGTTAGGGTTAGGGCTAGGGTTAGTGTTATTGATAGGGTTAGGGTTTCGGTATGGGTTAGTTTTAGTGTTAGGGTTAGGGTTATGGTTAGGCTTTGTTTAGGGATAGGTTTAGTGTTAGATGTTAGTGTTAGGTTTAAGGTTTAGTTTTAAGTGTTAAAGTTAAGGTTACTGTTAGACTTTGGTTTAGGGTTATGGTTATAGGTAGGGAGGGTTACGGTTAAGGTTATGTTTAGGGTTACGGTTATTGTTCAGTTTAGGGTTAGGTTTAGGGTTAGGGTTAGGTTTAGGATAGGGATTAGAGGTAGGTTTTGGGTTAGCGTTAGGGTGAGGCTTATGGTTAGGGTTTAGGGTTAGCAGTAGTATTAGTGTTAGGGTTATGGTTAGGTTTAGGGTTTGGGTTAGGGTTAGGGGTTAGGTGTTAAGGATATGGTTAAGGTTATGTTTAGGGTTACGTTTAGTGTTGGTGTTACATTTAGGGTTACGGCTAGTTTTAGTGTTAGTGTTAGGATTAGGGTTAGGGATTACGGATAGGGTTAGTGTTAGGGTTAGGGGCTAGTTTTACATTTAGTGTTAGTTTTATGGTAAGGGGTAAGGTTAGGGTTATGGATTATTGTTAGTATTCGGCTTAGGGTTAAAACTAGGGATACGGTTAGGCTTAGCGTTATGATTAGGTTTAAGGTTAGGTTTAGGTTTATGGTTCGGTTTAGGGTTACGTTTATTGTTAGCGTTTAGTGTTAGAGATTAGGGTTAGGTTTAGCGTTAGTGTTAGTGTTTAGGGTAAGGGTAAGGTTTAGGGTTTATCGTTAGGGTTAGGTTTAGGGTCAGGTTTAGGAATAGGGTTGGGGTTAGGATTAAGGTTAAAGTTAGGGTTATGGTTAGTTTTAGGGTTAGGGTTAGTGTTAGGGTTAGGGTTAGGTTTTAGTGTTAGGTTTAGTGTTAGGGTTAGATTTTGGGTTAGGTTTAGTGTTAGGTTTAGGGTTATGATATGGTTTAGGTTTAGGGTTAGGGTTACGTTTAGGGTTAGTGTTAGAGTTTAGGGTGAGATTTAGTCTTAGGGTTATGATTAGGGTTAAGGTTAAGGTTAGAAGTTAGTGTTAAGGTTAGGGTTACGGTTAGGGTTAGAGTTATTGTAATGGGTTAGGGTTAGGGTTAGGGTTAGGGTTAGGATTTGGTTTCGGGTTAGGTGTAGATTTTGGGTTATGGTTTGTGTTAGGGTTAGGGTTTGGTTTTACAGTTTAGGGTTAGGGTTAGGGTAAGTGTTAGTGTTAGAGTTTAGGATTAGTGTTAGTGTTAGGGTAATGGTTAGGTTTAGGGTTAGGGTTAGGGTTAGGGTTAGTTTTACGGTTACGTTTAAGTTTAGGGTTAGGGGCAGTTTAGGGTTAGGTTTAGGGGTTAGGTGTTAGGGATAGGGTCAGGGTTAGGCTTCGGAAGACTGATAGGTTCAGGGTTACTATTAGGTTTAGGGTTAGGTTTACGGTTCGGGTTTTGTTTAGGGTTATGAGTTAGGTGATAAGAATATGGTTATGGTTAGGGTTAGGTTTACAGTTAAGTTTAGGGTTATGGTTAGGGTTAGTGTTATTGTTAGAGCTAGGCTTAGGGATTAGGGATAAGGTTAGGGTCAGGCTTAGGGGTTAGTGTTACGGTTAGGGTTAGGGTTATGGACTAGGGTTACTGTTCTGGTTAGTGTTAGATTTAGAAATTAGGGTTAGGGTTAGGCTTAGGGTTAGTGTTAGGCTCAGTATTATGATTAGGGTTAGGGATAGTTTTAGGTTTAGGGTTAGGTTTATTGTCTGGGTTAGGGTTGGGGACAGTGTTAACATTAGCTTTAGGTTTAATGATAGGGTTATGGTTAGGGTTAGGTGTTAGTGTGAGTCTTAGGGTTAGGGTTAGGGTTTCGGGTTAGGGTTAGTTTTAGCGTTAGGTGTAGGGCTAGGGTTAGGGTTAGGGTTAGTAGGTTAGGATTAATGTTAGGGTTAGGTTTAGCGTTAGGGTTTTGGTGTTAGTGTTTGGGTTAGGGTTAGGGTTAGGGTTAGGGATTAGGGATAGGGTTAGAGTGAGTTTAGGGGTAGGGTTAGGGTTAGGGTTATTGATTAGGGTTAGGTTTACAGTTAGAGTTAGTTTTAGGCTCAGTTCTAGGATTAGGGTTAGGGATAGTTTTAGGGCTAGGGTTCATTTTATTGATAGGTTTAGGGTTAGGGATAGGGTTAGCATTAGGTTTACGGTTAGGGATAGGGTTAGGGTTAGGTTTAAGGGTTAGGGTTAGGGGTAGGTGTTAGTGTTAGTGTTCGGTTTAATATTAGGGTTAGGGTTAGAGTTAGAAGGTTAGGATTAGAGGTAGGGTTGTGTTATGATTAGGGTTAGGGTTTTGGAGTTAGTATTTGGGTTATGGTTATAGTTAGTGTTAGCGATTAGGGATAGGGTTTGGGTTTACGGTTAGGTTTAAGCTTATCGTTAGGGTTAGGGATTAGGGTTAGGTTTAGAGTTAGGTTTAGGGTTATGAGTTTGGGTTCGTGTTAGTTTTAGGGTTAAGGTTAGGCTTAGGGTTACGGTTAGGGTTATGGTTAGGTTTAGGGTTAGGTTTAGGGTTAAGTTTAGGATTAGGGTTTGGGTTAGGTTTAGGGTTAGGGTTTCGGAGTTAGTGTTTGGGTTAGGGTTAGGGTTAGGGGTAGGGATTAGGGATAGGGTTAGATTTAGTTTTAGGGTTTGTGTTAGGGTTATGGTTATGGATTAGTGTTAAGTTTACAGTTAGAATTAGCGTTAGGCTCAGTTCTAGGATTAGGTTTAGGGATAGTTTTAGGACTAGGGTTTAGTTTGTTGATAGGGTTAGGGTTAGGGACAGGGTTAGCATTAGATTTAAGGTGAGGGATAGGGTTAGGGTTAGGGTTAGGTGTTAGGGTTAGGGTTAGGTGTTAGGTTTAGTGTTAGGATTAGGTTTAGGGTCAGGGCTATAAGGTTTGGATTAGAGCTAGGGTTAGGGTTATGGTTACAGTGAGGTTTTCTGTTATGATTAGGGTTAGGGTTTTGGTGTTCGTGTTTGGGTTATGGTTATGGTTAGGGTTAGCGATTAGGGATAGGGTTACCGTGAGTGTTAGGGTTAGGGTTAGGGTTAGGGTTAGGGTTAATGTTAGGTTTAGGGTTAGGGTTAGTTTTAGGGTTAGTGTGAGGTTTAGGGTTAGGGTTAGGGTTAGGTGTTAGGGATAGGGTTAGGGTTAGGGTTAGGTGTTAGTGTTAGGGTTAGGTGTTAGGGTTAGTGTTAGGATTAGGGTTAGGGTCAGGGCAAGAAGGTTAGGATTAGAGCTAGTTTTATGGTTAGGGTTATGGTGAGGGTTTGTGTTATGATTAGTGTTAGGGTTTTGGTGTTAGTGTTTGGGTTATGGTTATGGTGAGGGTTAGCGATTAGGGATAGGGTTAGGGTGAGTGTTAGGGTTACGGTTAGGGTTAGGGTTAGGGTTAAGTTTAGGTTTAGGGTTAGGTTTAGGTTTAGGGTTAGTGTGAGGTTTAGGGTTAGGGTTAGGGTTAGGTTTAGGATAGGGATTAGAGGTAGGTTTTGGGTTAGCATTAGGGTGAGGGTTTTGGTTAGGGTTTAGGGTTAGCATTAGTGTTAGTGTTAGGGTTATGGTTAGGTTTAGAGTTTGGGTTAGGGTTAGGGGTTAGGTGTTAAGGATATGGTTAAGGTGATGTTTATGGTTACGTTCAGTGTTGGTGTTACATTTAGGGTTACGGCTAGTTTTAGTGTTAGGGTTAGGATTAGGGTTAGGGATTACGGATAGGGTTAGTGTTAGGGTTAGGGGCTAGTTTTACATTTAGTGTTAGGGTTATGGTAAGGGTTAAGGTTAGGGTTATGGATTAGTGTTAGTATTCGGCTTAGGGTTAAAACCAGGGTTATGGATAGGGTTAGCATTATGGTTAGGGTTAAGGTTAGGTTTAGGTTTAGGGTTCGGTTTAGGATTAGGTTTATTGTTAGCGTTTAGAGTTAGAGATTAGGGTTATGGTTAGCGTTAGGGTTAGAGTTTAGGGTAAAGGTAAAGTTTAGGGTTATGGGTAGGGTTAGTGTTAGATTAGGGTTAGGTTTAGGGTCAGGTTTAGGTTTAGTGTTAGGTTTAGGGTTATGATATGGTTTAGGTTTATTGGTAGGGTTGCGTTTAGGGTTAGTGTTAGAGTTTAGGGTGAGATTTAGTCTTAGGGTTATGATTAGGGTTAGGGTTAAAGTTAGAAGTTAGTGTTAGGGTTAGGGTTAAGGTTAGGGTTAGGGTTATTGTTATGGGTTAGGGTTAAGGTTAAGGTTAGGATTATGGTTAGTTTTAGGGTTAGGCTTAGTGTTATGGTTAGGGTTAGGTTTAAGTGTTAGGTTAATTTTAGGGTTAGGTTTTGGGTTATTTTAGTGTTAGGTTTAGGGTTATGATATGGTTTAGGTTTAGGGTTAGGGTTACGTTTAGGGTTAGTGTTAGAGTTTAGGGTGAGATTTAGTCTTAGGGTTATGATTAGGGTTAGGGTTAAGGTTAGAAGTTAGTGTTAGGGTTAGGGCTACGGTTAGGTTAGGGTTATTGTTATGGGTTAGGGTTAGGGTTAGGGTTAGGATTTAGGTTAGGGTTAGGTTTAGATTTTGGGTTAGGGTTTGTGTTAGGGTTAGGGTTTGGTTTTAAAGTTTAGGGTTAGGGTTAGGTTAAGTGTTAGTGTTAGAGTTTAGGATTAGTGTTAGTGTTAAGGTAATGGTTAGGGTTAGGGTTAGGGTTAGGGTTAGGGTTAGGGTTAGGTTTACAGTTACGTTTAAGGTTAGGGTTAGGGGCAGGTTAGGGTTAGGTTTAGGGGTTAGGTGTTAGGGATAGTGTCAGGGTTACGCTTCGGAAGACTGATAGGTTCAGGGTTACTATTAGGTTTAGGGTTCGGGTTTTGGTTAGGGTTATGGTTTAGGTGATAAGAATATGGTGATAGTTAGGGTTAGGGTTACCGTTATGTTTAGGGTTATGGTTAGGGTTAGTGTTATTGTTAGAGCTAGGCTTAGGGATTAGGGATAAGGTTAGGGTCAGGCTTAGGGGTTAGTGTTACGGTTAGGTTAGGGATATCGTAAAGGTTAATGTTAGGGTTATGGACTGGGGTTACTGTTCTGGTTAGGGTTAGAGTTAGAAATTAGGGTTAGGGTGAGGCTTAGGGTTAGTGTTAGGCTCAGTATTATGATTAGGGTTAGGGATAGTTTTAGGTTTAGGGTTAAGTTTATTGTCTGGGTTAGGTTTGGGGACAGGGTTAGCATTAGCTTTAGGTTTAATGATAGGGTTATGGTTAGGGTTAGGTGTTAGTGTTAGTCGTAGGGTTAGGGTTAGGGTTTCGGGTTAGGGTTAGTTTTAGCGTTAGATTTAGGGCTAGGGTTAGGGTTAGGGTGAGTAGTTTAGGATTGATGTTAGGGTTAGGTTTAGCTTTAGGGTTTCGGGGTTATTGTTTGGGTTAGGGTTAGGGTTAGGGTTAGGGATTAGGGATAGGGTTAGAGTGAGTTTAGAGTTAGGGTTAGGGTTAGGGTTATTGATTAGGGTTAGGTTTACAGTTAGAGTTAGTTTTAGGCTCATTTCTAGGATTAGGGTTAGGGATAGTTTTAGGGCTAGGGTTCGGTTTATTGATAGGTTTAGGGTTAGGGATAGGGTTAGCATTAGGTTTACGGTTAGGGATAGGGTTAGGGTTAGGGTTAGGGGTTAGTGTTAGGGGTAGGTGTTAGTGTTAGGGTTCGGTTTAATATTAGGGTTAGGGTTAGAGTGAGAAGGTTAGGATTAGAGGTAGGGTTGTGTTATGATTAGGGTTAGGGTTTTGGAGTTAGTGTTTGGGTTATGGTTATAGTTAGGGTTAGCGATTAGGGATAGGGTTTAGGTTTAGGGTTAGGTTTAGGCTTATCGTTAGGGTTAGGGATTAGGGTTAGGTTTAGAGTTAGGTTTAGGGTTATGAGTTTGGGTTCGTGTTAGTTTTAGGGTTAAGGTTAAGCTTAGGGTTACGGTTAGGGTTATGGTTAGGTTTAGGGTTAGGTTTAGGGTTAAGTTTAGGATTAGGGTTCGTGTTAGGTTTAGGGTTAGGGTTTCGGAGTTAGTGTTTGGGTAGGGTTAGGGTTAGGGGTAGGGATTAGGGATAGGGTTAGAGTTAGTTTTAGGGTTTGGGTAGGGTTATGGTTATGGATTAGTGTTAAGTTTACAGTTAGAGTTAGCGTTAGGCTCAGTTCTAGGATTAGGTTTAGGGATAGTTTTAGGACTAGGGTTTAGTTTATTGATAGGGTTAGGGTTAGGGATAGGGTTAGCATTAGGTTTAAGGTGAGGGATAGGGTTAGGGTTAGGGTTAGGGTTAGGTGTTAGGGTTAGGGTTAGGTGTTAGGGTTAATGTTAGGATTAGGGTTAGGGTCAGGGCTAGAAGGTTAGGATTAGAGCTAGGGTTAGGGTTATGGTTACAGTGAGGTTTTGTGTTATGATTAGGGTTAGGGTTTTGGTGCTAGTGTTTGGATTATGGTTAAGGTTAGGGTTAGCGATTAGGGATAGGGTTACGGTGAGTGTTAAGGTTAGGGTTAGGGTTAGGGTTAATGTTAGGTTTAGGGTTAGGGTTAGTTTTAGGGTTAGTGTGAGTTTTAGGGTTAGCATTAGGGTTAGGTTTTGCGTAGGGGTTTGGGTTAGGGTAAGGCTAGGGTTAGGGTTAGAGGTTAGCTTTAGGGTTAGGGTTTCAGTTAGGGTTAGTTTTAGTGTTAGGGATAGTGTAAGGGTTAGGGTTAGAGTTAGAAGTTAGGGTTAGGGCTAGGGTTAATGTTATTGATAGGGTTAGGGTTTCCGTATGGGTTAGTTTTAGTGTTAGGGTTAGGGTTATGGTTAGGCTTTGTTTAGGGATAGGTTTAGTGTTAGATGTTAGGGTTAGGTTTAAGGTTTAGTTTTAAGTGTTAAAGTTAAGGTTACTGTTAGACTTTGGTTTAGGGTTATGGTTATAGGTAGGGAGGGTTAGGGTTAAGGTTATGTTTAGGGTTACGGTTATTGTTCAGTTTAGGGTTAGGTTTAGGGTTAGGGTTAGGTTTACGATAGGGATTAGAGGTAGGTTTTGGGTTAGCGTTAGGGTGAGGGTTATGGTTAGGGTTTAGGGTTAGCAGTAGTGTTAGTGTTAGGGTTATGGTTACGTTTAGGGTTTGGGTTAGGGTTAGGGGTTAGGTGTTAAGGATATGGTTAAGGTTATGTTTAGGGTTACGTTTAGTGTTGGTGGTATATTTAGGGTTACGGCTAGTTTTAGTGTTAGTGTTAGGATTAGGGTTAGGGATTACGGATAGGGTTAGTTTTAGGGTTAGGGTTAGTTTTATATTTAGTGTTAGGGTTATGGTAAGGGGTAAGGTTAGGGTTATGGATTATTGTTAGTATTCGGCTTAGGGTTAAAACTAGGTTTACGGTTAGGCTTAGCGTTATGATTAGGTTTAAGGTTAGGTTTAGGTTTATGGTTCGGTTTAGGGTTACGTTTATTGTTAGCATTTAGTGTTAGAGATTAGGGTTAGGTTTAGCGTTAGTGTTAGAGTTTAGGGTAAGGGTAAGGTTTAGGGTTTATCGTTAGGGTTAGGGTTAGATTAGGGTTAGGTTTAGGGTCAGGTTTAGGGATAGGGTTGGGGTTAGGATTAAGGTTAAAGTTAGTGTTATGGTTAGTTTTAGGGTTAGGGTTAGTGTTAGGGTTAGGGTTAGGTTTTAGTGTTAGGTTTAGTGTTAGGGTTAGGTTTTGGGTTAGGTTTAGTGTTAGGTTTAGGGTTATGATATGGTTTAGGTTTAGGGTTAGGGTTACGTTTAAGTTTAGTGTTAGAGTTTAGGGTGAGATTTAGTCTTAGGGTTATGATTAGGGTTAAGGTTAAGGTTAGAAGTTAGTGTTAAGGTTAGGGTTACGGTTAGGGTTAGAGTTATTGTAATGGGTTAGGGTTAGGGTTAGGGTTAGGGTTAGGATTTGGTTTCGGGTTAGGTGTAGATTTTGGGTTATGGTTTGTGTTAGGGTTAGGGTTTGGTTTTACAGTTTAGGGTTAGGGTTAGGGTAAGTGTTAGTGTTAGAGTTTAGGATTAGTGTTAGTGTTAGGGTAATGGTTAGGTTTAGGGTTAGGGTTAGGGTTAGGGTTAGGTTTACGGTTACGTTTAAGTTTAGGGTTAGGGGCAGTTTAGGGTTAGGTTTAGGGGTTAGGTGTTAGGGATAGGGTCAGGGTTAGGCTTCGGAAGACTGATAGGTTCAGGGTTACTATTAGGTTTAGGGTTAGGTTTACGGTTCGGGTTTTGTTTAGGGTTATGAGTTAGGTGATAAGAATATGGTTATGGTTAGGGTTAGGTTTACAGTTATGTTTAGGGTTATGGTTAGGGTTAGTGTTATTGTTAGAGCTAGGCTTAGGGATTAGGGATAAGGTTAGGGTCAGGCTTAGGGGTTAGTGTTACGGTTAGGGTTAGGGTTATGGACTAGGGTTACTGTTCTGGTTAGGGTTAGAGTTAGAAATTAGGGTTAGTGTTAGGCTTAGGGTTAGTGTTAGGCTCAGTATTATGATTAGGGTTAGGGATAGTTTTAGGTTTAGGGTTAGGTTTATTGTCTGGGTTAGGGTTGGGGACAGTGTTAACATTAGCTTTAGGTTTAATGATAGGGTTATGGTTAGGGTTAGGTGTTAGTGTGAGTCTTAGGGTTAGGGTTAGGGTTTCGGGTTAGGGTTAGTTTTAGCGTTAGGTGTAGGGCTAGGGTTAGGGTTAGGGTTAGTAGGTTAGGATTAATGTTAGGGTTAGGTTTAGCGTTAGGGTTTTGGGGTTAGTGTTTGGGTTAGGGTTAGGGTTAGGGTTAGGGATTAGGGATAGGGTTAGAGTGAGTTTAGGGGTAGGGTTAGGGTTAGGGTTATTGATTAGGGTTAGGTTTACAGTTAGAGTTAGTTTTAGGCTCAGTTCTAGGATTAGGGTTAGGGATAGTTTTAGGGCTAGGGTTCATTTTATTGATAGGTTTAGGGTTAGGGATAGGGTTAGCATTAGGTTTACGGTTAGGGATAGGGTTAGGGTTAGGTTTAGGGGTTAGGGTTAGGGGTAGGTGTTAGTGTTAGTGTTCGGTTTAATATTAGGGTTAGGGTTAGAGTTAGAAGGTTAGGATTAGAGGTAGGGTTGTGTTATGATTAGGGTTAGGGTTTTGGAGTTAGTGTTTGGGTTATGGTTATAGTTAGTGTTAGCGATTAGGGATAGGGTTTGGGTTTAGGGTTAGGTTTAAGCTTATCGTTAGGGTTAGGGATTAGGTTTAGGTTTAGAGTTAGGTTTAGGGTTATGAATTTGGGTTCGTGTTAGTTTTAGGGTTAAGGTTAGGCTTAGGGTTACGGTTAGGGTTATGGTTAGGTTTAGGGTTAGGTTTAGGGTTAAGTTTAGGATTAGTGTTTGGGTTAGGTTTAGGGTTAGGGTTTCGGAGTTAGTGTTTGGGTTAGGGTTAGGGTTAGGTTTAGGGATTAGGGATAGGGTTAGAGTGAGTTTTAGGGTTTGTGTTAGGGTTATGGTTATGGATTAGTGTTAAGTTTACAGTTAGATTTAGCGTTAGGTTCAGTTCTAGGATTAGGTTTAGGGATAGTTAGGACTAGGGTTTATTTTATTGATAGGGTTAGGGTTAGGGATAGGGTTAGCATTAGGTTACGGTTAGGGATAGGGTTAGGGTTAGGGTTAGGGATTAGGGATAGGGTTAGAGTGAGTATAGGGGTAGGGTTAGGGTTAGGGTTATAGATTAGGGTTAGGTTTACAGTTAGAGTTAGTTTTAGTCTCAGATCTAGGATTAGGGTGAGGGATAGTTTTAGGTCTAGGGTTCGGTTTATTTATAGGTTTAGGGTTAGGGATAGGGTTAGCATTAGATTTACGGTTAGGGATAGGGTTAGGGTTAGGGTTAGGTGTTAGGGTTAGGGTTAGGTGTTAGGGTTAGTGTTAGGATTAGGGTTAGGGTCAGTGCAAGAAGGTTAGGATTAGAGCTAGGTTTATGGTTAGGGTTACGGTGAGGTTTTGTGTTATGATTAGTGTTAGGGTTTTGGTGTTAGTGTTTGGGTTATGGTTATGGTTAGGGTTAGCGATTAGGGATAGTGTTAGGGTGAGTGTTAGGGTTACGGTAGGGTTAGGGTTAGGATTAAGGTTAGGTTTAGGGTTAGGGTTAGGTTTAGGGTTAGTGTGAGGTTTAGGGTTAGGGTTAGGGTTAGATTTTGCGTAGGGGTTTGGGTTAGGGTAAGGGCTAGGGTTAGGTTTAGAGGTTAGCTTTAGGGTTAGGGTTTCAGTTACGGTTAGGTTTAGTGTTAGGGATAGTGTAAGGGTTTGGGTTAGAGTTAGAAGTTAGGGTTAGGGCGAGGGTTAGTGTTATTGATAGGGTTAGGGTTTCGGTATGGTTTAGTTTTAGAGTGTTAGGGTTAGGCTTATGGTTAGGCTTTGTTTAGGGAGAGGTTTAGTGTTAGATGTTAGGGTTAGGTTTAAGGTTTAGGGTTAAGTGTTAAAGTTAGGGTTAGTGTTAGACTTTGGTTTAGGGTTATGGTTATAGGTAGGGAGGGTTAGGGTTAAGGTTATGTTTAGGGTTACGGTTAGTGTTCGGTTTAGGGTTAGGTTTAGGGTTAGGGTTAGGTTTAGGATAGGGATTAGCGGTAGGTTTTGGGTTAGCGTTAGGGTGAGGGTTATGGTTCGGGTTTAGGGTTAGCATTAGTGTTAGTGTTAGGGTTATGGTTAGGTTTAGGGTTTGGGTTAGGGTTAGGGGTTAGGTGTTAAGGATATGGTTAAGGTTATGTTTAGGGTTACGTTCAGTGTTGGTGTTACATTAAGGGTTACGGCTAGTTTTAGTGTTAGGGTTAGGATTAGGGTTAGGGATTACGGATAGGGTTAGTGTTAGGGTTAGGGGCTAGTTTTACATTTAGTGTTAGGGTTATGGTAAGGGTTAAGGTTAGGGTTATGGATTATTGTTAGTATTCGGCTTAGGGTTAAAACTAGGGTTACAGTTAGGGTTAGCGTTATGGTTAGGGATAAGGTTAGGTTTAGATTTAGGGTTCGGTTTAGGGTTAGGTTTATTGTTAGCGTTTAGAGTTAGAGATTAGGGTTATGGTTAGGGTTAGGGTTAGAGTTTAGAGTAAGGGTAAGGGTTACGGTTATGGTTAGGGTTAGGGTTAGATTAGGGTTAGGTTTAGGGTCAGGTTTAGGGATAGGGTTGGGGTTAGGGTTAAGGTTAAGGTTAGGGTTATGGTTAGTTTTAGGGTTAGGGTTAGTGTTGGGGTTAGGGTTAGGTTTTAGGGTTAGGTTTAGTGTTAGGGTTAGGTTTTGGGTTAGGTTTAGTGTTAGGTTTAGGGTTATGATATGGTTTAGGTTTAGGGTTATGGTTACGTTTAGGGTTAGTGTTAGAGTTTAGGGTGAGATTTAGTCTTAGGGTTATGATTAGGGTTAGGGTTAAGGTTAAAAGTTAGTGTTAGGGTTAGGGTTACGGTTAGGGTTAGGGTTATTGTTATGGGTTAGGATTAGGGTTAGGGTTAGGGTTAGGATTTAGGTTAGGGTTAGGTTTAGATTTTGGGTTAGGGTTTGTGTTAGGGTTAGGGTTTGGTTTTACAGTTTAGGGTTAGGGTTAGGGTAAGTGTTAGTGTTAGAGTTTAGGATTAGTGTTAGTGTTAGGGTAATGGTTAGGGTTAGGGATAGGGTTAGGGTTAGGGTTAGGGATTAGGGATAGGGTTAGCGTGAGTTTAGGGGTAGGGTTAGGGTTAGGGTTATGGATTAGGGTTAGGTTTACAGTTAGAGTTAGTTTTAGGCTCAGTTCTAGGATTAGGTTTAGGGATAGTTTTAGGGCTAGGGTTCGGTTTATTGATAGATTTAGGGTTAAGTATAGGGTTAGAATTAGGTTTATGGTTAGGGATAATTTTAGGGTTAGGGTTCGGTTTATTGATAGGTTTAGGGTTAGGGATAGGGTGGGCATTAGGTTTACGGTTAGGGATAGTGTTAGGATTTGGGTTAGGGGTTAGGGTTAGGGGTAGGTGTTAGTGTTAGGTTGGGGTTTAGGATTAGGGTAAGGTTTAGAGTTAGGAGGTTAGGAGTAGAACTATGGTTGTGTTACGATTAGGGTTAGGGTTTTGGAGTTAGTGTTTGGGTTATGGTTATACTTAGGGTTAGCGATTAGGGATAGGGTTTAGGTTTAGGGTTAGGTTTAGGCTTATCGTTAGGATTAGGGATTAGGGTTATGTTTAGAGTTAGGTTTAGGGTTATGAATTTGGGTTCGTGTTAGTTTTAGGGTTAAGGTTAGGCTTAGGGTTACGGTTAGGTTTATGGTTAGGTTTAGGGTTAGGTTTAGGGTTCAGTTTAGGATTAGGGTTCGGGTTAGGTTTAGGGTTAGGGTTTCGGGTTAGTGTTTGTGTTAGTGTTCGGGTTCGGGTTAGAATTAGGGTTAGGGTTAGAGTTAGATGGTTAGGATTAGAGCTAGGGTTAGTGTTAGGGTTACGGTGAGGTTTTGTGTTATGATTAGGGTTAGGGTTTTGGTGTTAGTGTTTGGGTTATGGTTATGGTTAGGGTTAGTGATTAGGGATAGGGTTAGGGTGAGTGTTAGGTTTACGCTTAGGGTTAGGGTTAGGATTAAGGTTAGGTTTAGGTTTAGGTTTAGGTTTAGGGTTAGTGTGAGGTTTAGGGTTAGGGTTAGGGTTAGGTTTGGCGTAGGGGTTTGGGTTAGGGTAAGGGCTAGGGTTACGGTTAGAGGTTAGCTTTAGGGTTAGGGTTTCAATTACGGTTATGTTTACTGTTAGGGATAGTGTAAGGGTTAGGGTTCGAGTTAGAAGTTAGGGTTAGGGCTAGGGTTATTGTTATTGATAGGGTTAGCGTTTCCGTATGGCTTAGTTTTAGAGTGTTAGGGTTAGGGTTATGGTTAGGCTTTGTTTAGGGAGAGGTTTAGTGTTAGATGTTAGGGTTAGGTTTAAGGTTTAGGGTTAAGTGTTAAAGTTAGGGTTAGTGTTAGACTTTGGTTTAGGTTTATGGTTATAGGTAGGGAGGGTTAGGGTTAAGGTTATGTTTAGGGTTACGGTTAGTGTTCGGGTTAGGGTTAGGTTTAGGGTTAGAGTTAGGTTTAGGATAGGGATTAGAGTTAGGTTTTGGGTTAGCGTTAGGGTGAGGGTTACGGTTAGGGTTTAGGGTTAGCATTAGTGTTAGTGTTAGGGTTATGGTGAGGTTTAGGGTTTGGGTTAGGGTTAGGGGTTAGGTGTTAAGGATATGGTTAAGGTTATGTTTAGGGTTACGTTTAGTGTTGGTGTTACATTTAGGGTTACGGCTAGTTTTAGTGTTAGGGTTAGGATTAGGGTTAGGGATTACGGATAGGGTTAGTGTTAGGGTTAGGGGCTAGTTTTACATTTAGTGTTAGGGTTATGGTAAGGGTTAAGGTTAGGGTTATGGATTATTGTTAGTATTCGGCTTAGGGTTAAAACCAGGGTTACGGATAGGGTTAGCATTATGGTTAGGGTTAAGGTTAGGTTTAGGTTTATGGTTCGGTTTAGGATTAGGTTTATTTTTAGCGTTTAGAGTTAGAGATTAGGGTTAGGGTTACCGTTAGGGTTAGAGTTTAGGGTAAAGGTAAAGTTTAGGGTTATGGTTAGGGTTAGGGTTAGATTAGAGTTAGGTTTAGGGTCAGGTTTAGGGATAGGGTTGGGGTTAGGGTTAAGGTTAAGGTTAGGGTTATGGTGAGTTTTAGAGTTAGGCTTAGTGTTAGGGTTAGGGTTAGGTTTTAGGATTAGGTTTAGTGTTAGGGTTAGGTTTTGGGTTAGGTTTAGTGTTAGGTTTAGGGTTATGATATGGTTTAGGTTTAGGGTTAGGGTTCCGTTTAGGGTTAGTGTTAGAGTTTAGGGTGAGATTTAGTCTTAGGGTTATGTTTAGGGTTAGGGTTAAGGTTAGAAGTTAGTGTTAGGGTTAGGCTACGGTTAGGTTAGGGTTATTGTTATGGGTTAGGGTTAGGGTTAGGGTTAGGATTTAGGTTAGGGGTAGGTTTAGATTTTGGGTTAGGGTTTGTGTTAGGGTTAGGGTTTGGTTTTAAAGTTTAGGGTTAGGGTTAGGGTAAGTGTTAGTGTTAGAGTTTAGGATTAGTGTTAGTGTTAAGGTAATGGTTAGGTTTAGGGTTAGGGTTAGGGTTAGGGTTAGGTTAACAGTTACGTTTAAGGTTAGGGTTAGGGGCAGGTTAGGGTTAGGTTTAGGGGTTAGGTGTTAGGGATAGTGTCAGGGTTAGGCTTCGGAAGACTGATAGGTTCAGGGTTACTATTAGGTTTAGGGTTAGGTATAGGGTTCGGGTTTTGGTTAGGGTTATGGGTTAGGTGATAAGAATATGGTGATAGTTAGGGTTAGGGTTACAGTTATGTTTAGGGTTATGGTTAGGGTTAGTGTTATTGTTAGAGCTAGGCTTAGGGATTAGGGATAAGGTTAGGGTCAGGCTTAGGGGTTAGTGTTACGGTTAGGTTAGGGATATCGTAAAGGTTAATGTTAGGGTTATGGACTGGGGTTACTGTTCTGGTTAGGGTTAGAGTTAGAAATTAGGGTTAGGGTGAGGCTTAGGGTTAGTGTTAGGCTCAGTATTATGATTAGGATTAGGGATAGTTTTAGGTTTAGTGTTAAGTTTATTGTCTGGGTTAGGTTTGGGGACAGGGTTAGCATTAGCTTTAGGTTTAATGATAGGGTTATGGTTAGGGTTAGGTGTTAGTGTTAGTCGTAGGGTTAGGGTTAGGGTTTCGGGTTAGGGTTAGTTTTAGCGTTAGGTTTAGGGCTAGGGTTAGGGTTAGGGTTAGTAGTTTAGGATTGATGTTAGGGTTAGGTTTAGCTTTAGGGTTTCGGGGTTATTGTTTGGGTTAGGGTTAGGGTTAGGGTTAGGGATTAGGGATAGGGTTAGAGTGAGTTTAGGGTTAGGGTTAGGGTTAGGGTTATTGATTAGGGTTAGGTTTACAGTTAGAGTTAGTTTTAGGCTCATTTCTAGGATTAGGGTTAGGGATAGTTTTAGGGCTAGGGTTCGGTTTATTGATAGGTTTAGGGTTAGGGATAGGGTTAGCATTAGGTTTACGGTTAGGGATAGGGTTAGGGTTAGGGTTAGGGGTTAGGGTTAGGGGTAGGTGTTAGTGTTAGGGTTCGGTTTAATATTAGGGTTAGGGTTAGAGTGAGAAGGTTAGGATTCGAGCTAGGGTTGTGTTATGATTAGGGTTAGGGTTTTGGAGTTAGTGTTTGGGTTATGGTTATAGTTAGGGTTAGCGATTAGGGATAGGGTTTAGTTCTAGGGTTAGGTTTAGGCTTATCGTTAGGGTTAGGGATTAGGGTTAGGTTTAGAGTTAGGTTTAGGGTTATGAATTTGGGTTCGTGTTAGTTTTAGGGTTAAGGTTAGGCTTAGGGTTACGGTTAGGGTTATGGTTAGGTTTAGGGTTAGGTTTAGGGTTAAGTTTAGAATTAGGGTTCGTGTTAGGTTTAGGGTTAGGGTTTCGGAGTTAGTGTTTGGGTAGGGTTAGGGTTAGGGGTAGGGATTAGGGATAGGGTTAGAGTTAGTTTTAGGGTTTGGGTAGGGTTATGGTTATGGATTAGTGTTAAGTTTACAGTTAGAGTTAGCGTTAGGCTCAGTTCTAGGATTAGGTTTAGGGATAGTTTTAGGACTAGGGTTTAGTTTATTGATAGGGTTAGGGTTAGGGATAGGGTTAGCATTAGGTTTAAGGTGAGGGATAGGGTTAGGGTTAGGGTTAGGTGTTAGGGTTAGGGTTAGGTGTTAGGGTTAATGTTAGGATTAGGGTTAGGGTCAGGGCTAGAAGGTTAGGATTAGAGCTAGGGTTAGGGTTATGGTTACAGTGAGGTTTTGTGTTATGATTAGGGTTAGGGTTTTGGTGTTAGTGTTTGGATTATGGTTAAGGTTAGGGTTAGCGATTAGGGATAGGGTTACGGTGAGTGTTAAGGTTAGGGTTAGGGTTAGGGTTAATGTTAGGTTTAGGGTTAGGGTTAGTTTTAGGGTTAGTGTGAGTTTTAGGGTTAGCATTAGGGTTAGGTTTTGTGTAGGGGTTTGGGTTAGGGTAAGGCTAGGTTTAGGGTTAGAGGTTAGCTTTAGGGTTAGGGTTTCAGTTAGGGTTAGTTTTAGTGTTAGGGATAGTGTAAGGGTTAGGGTTAGAGTTAGAAGTTAGGTTTAGGGCTAGGGTTAATGTTATTGATAGGGTTAGGGTTTCCGTATGGGTTAGTTTTAGTGTTAGGGTTAGGGTTATGGTTAGGCTTTGTTTAGGGATAGGTTTAGTGTTAGATGTTAGGGTTAGGTTTAAGGTTTAGTTTTAAGTGTTAAAGTTAAGGTTACTGTTAGACTTTGGTTTAGGGTTATGGTTATAGGTAGGGAGGGTTAGGGTTAAGGTTATGTTTAGGGTTACGGTTATTGTTCAGTTTAGGGTTAGGTTTAGGGTTAGGGTTAGGTTTACGATAGGGATTAGAGGTAGGTTTTGGGTTAGCGTTAGGGTGAGGGTTATGGTTAGGGTTTAGGATTAGCAGTAGTGTTAGTGTTAGGGTTATGGTTAGGTTTAGGGTTTGGGTTAGGGTTAGGGGTTAGGTGTTAAGGATATGGTTAAGGTTATGTTTAGGGTTACGTTTAGTGTTGGTGGTACATTTAGGGTTACGGCTAGTTTTAGTGTTAGTGTTAGGATTAGGGTTAGGGATTACGGATAGGGTTAGTGTTAGGGTTAGGGGCTAGTTTTACATTTAGTGTTAGGGTTATGGTAAGGGGTAAGGTTAGGGTTATGGATTATTGTTAGTATTCGGCTTAGGGTTAAAACTAGGGTTACGGTTAGGCTTAGCGTTATGATTAGGTTTAAGGTTAGGTTTAGGTTTATGGTTCGGTTTAGGGTTACGTTTATTGTTAGCGTTTAGTGTTAGAGATTAGGGTTAGGTTTAGCGTTAGTGTTAGAGTTTAGGGGAAGGGTAAAGTTTAGGGTTTATCGTTAGGGTTAGGGTTAGATTAGGGTTAGGTTTAGGGTCAGGTTTAGGGATAGGGTTGGGGTTAGGATTAAGGTTAAAGTTAGGGTTATGGTTAGTTTTAGGGTTAGGGTTAGTGTTAGGGTTAGGGTTAGGTTTTAGTGTTAGGTTTAGTGTTAGGGTTAGGTTTTGGGTTAGGTTTAGTGTTAGGTTTAGGGTTATGATATGGTTTAGGTTTAGGGTTAGGGTTACGTTTAAGTTTAGTGTTAGAGTTTAGGGTGAGATTTAGTCTTAGGGTTATGATTAGGGTTAAGGTTAAGGTTAGAAGTTAGTGTTAAGGTTAGGGTTACGGTTAGGGTTAGAGTTATTGTAATGGGTTAGGGTTAGGGTTAGGGTTAGGGTTAGGATTTGGTTTCGGGTTAGGTGTAGATTTTGGGTTATGGTTTGTGTTAGGGTTAGGGTTTGGTTTTACAGTTTAGGGTTAGGGTTAGGGTAAGTGTTAGTGTTAGAGTTTAGGATTAGTGTTAGTGTTAGGGTAATGGTTAGGTTTAGGGTTAGGGTTAGGGTTAGGGTTAGGTTTACGGTTACGTTTAAGTTTAGGGTTAGGGGCAGTTTAGGGTTAGGTTTAGGGGTTAGGTGTTAGGGATAGGGTCAATGTTAGGCTTCGGAAGACTGATACGTTCAGGGTTACTATTAGGTTTAGGGTTAGGTTTACGGTTCGGGTTTTGTTTAGGGTTATGAATTAGGTGATAAGAATATGGTTATGGTTAGGGTTAGGTTTACAGTTATGTTTAGGGTTATGGTTAGTGTTAGTGTTATTGTTAGAGCTAGGCTTAGGGATTAGGGATAAGGTTAGGGTCAGGCTTAGGGGTTAGTGTTACGGTTAGGGTTAGGGTTATGGACTAGGGTTACTGTTCTGGTTAGTGTTAGAGTTAGAAATTAGGGTTAGGGTTAGGCTTAGGGTTAGTGTTAGGCTCAGTATTATGATTAGGGTTAGGGATAGTTTTAGGTTTAGGGTTAGGTTTATTGTCTGGGTTAGGGTTGGGGACAGTGTTAACATTAGCTTTAGGTTTAATGATAGGGTTATGGTTAGGGTTAGGTGTTAGTGTGAGTCTTAGGGTTAGGGTTAGGGTTTCGGGTTAGGGTTAGTTTTAGCGTTAGGTGTAGGGCTAGGGTTAGGGTTAGGGTTAGTAGGTTAGGATTAATGTTAGGGTTAGGTTTAGCGTTAGGGTTTTGGGGTTAGTGTTTGGATTAGGGTTAGGGTTAGGGTTAGGGATTAGGGATAGGGTTAGAGTGAGTTTATGGGTAGGGTTAGGGTTAGGGTTATTGATTAGGGTTAGGGTTACAGTTAGAGTTACTTTTAGGCTCAGTTCTAGGATTAGGTTTAGGTATAGTTTTAGGGCTAGGGTTCATTTTATTGATAGGTTTAGGGTTAGGGATAGGGTTAGCATTAGGTTTACGGTTAGGGATAGGGTTAGGGTTAGGGTTAGGGGTTAGGGTTAGGGGTAGGTGTTAGTGTTAGTGTTCGGTTTAATATTAGGGTTAGGGTTAGAGTTAGAAGGTTAGGATTAGAGGTAGGGTTGTGTTATGATTAGGGTTAGGGTTTTGGAGTTAGTGTTTGGGTTATGGTTATAGTTAGTGTTAGCGATTAGGGATAGGGTTTGGGTTTAGGGTTAGGTTTAAGCTTATCGTTAGGGTTAGGGATTAGGGTTAGGTTTAGAGTTAGGTTTAGGGTTATGAATTTGGGTTCGTGTTAGTTTTAGGGTTAAGGTTAGGCTTAGGGTTACGGTTAGGGTTATGGTTAGGTTTAGGGTTAGGTTTAGGGTTAAGTTTAGGATTAGGGTTTGGGTTAGGTTTAGGGTTAGGGTTTCGGAGTTAGTGTTTGGGTTAGGGTTAGGGTTAGGTTTAGGGATTAGGGATAGGGTTAGAGTGAGTTTTAGGGTTTGTGTTAGGGTTATGGTTATGGATTAGTGTTAAGTTTACAGTTAGAGTTAGCGTTAGGCTCAGTTCTAGGATTAGGTTTAGGGATATTTAGGACTAGGGTTTAGTTTATTGATAGGGTTAGGATTAGGGATAGGGTTAGCATTAGGTTACGGTTAGGGATAGGTTTAGGGTTAGGGTTAGGGATTAGGGATAGGGTTAGACTGAGTTTAGGGGTAGGGTTAGGGTTAGGGTTATAGATTAGGGTTAGGTTTACCGTTAGAGTTAGTTTTAGTCTCAGATCTAGGATTAGGGTGAGGGATAGTTTTAGGTCTAGGGTTCGGTTTATTTATAGGTTTAGGTTTAGGGATAGGGTTAGCATTAGATTTACGGTTAGGGATAGGGTTAGGGTTAGGGTTAGGTGTTAGGGTTAGGGTTAGGGTTAGGTGTTAGGGTTAGTGTTAGGATTAGGGTTAGGGTCAGGGCAAGAAGGTTAGGATTAGAGCTAGGTTTATGGTTAGGGTTACGGTGAGGTTTTGTGTTATGATTAGTGTTAGGGTTTTGGTGTTAGTGTTTGGGTTATGGTTATGGTTAGGGTTAGCGATTAGGGATAGTGTTAGGGTGAGTGTTAGGGTTACGGTAGGGTTAGGGTTAGGATTAAGGTTAGGTTTAGGGTTAGGGTTAGGTTTAGGGTTAGTGTGAGGTTTAGGGTTAGGGTTAGGGTTAGATTTTGCGTAGGGGTTTGGGTTAGGGTAAGGGCTAGGGTTAGGTTTAGAGGTTAGCTTTAGGGTTAGGGTTTCAGTTACGGTTAGGTTTAGTGTTAGGGATAGTGTAAGGGTTAGGGTTAGAGTTAGAAGTTAGGGTTAGGGCGAGGGTTAGTGTTATTGATAGGGTTAGGGTTTCGGTATGGTTTAGTTTTAGAGTGTTAGGGTTAGGCTTATGGTTAGGCTTTGTTTAGGGAGAGGTTTAGTGTTAGATGTTAGGGTTAGGTTTAAGGTTTAGGGTTAAGTGTTAAAGTTAGGGTTAGTGTTAGACTTTGGTTTAGGGTTATGGTTATAGGTAGGGAGGGTTAGGGTTAAGGTTATGTTTAGGGTTACGGTTAGTGTTCGGTTTAGGGTTAGGTTTAGGTTTAGGGTTAGGTTTAGGATAGGGATTAGAGGTAGGTTTTGGGTTAGCGTTAGGGTGAGGGTTATGGTTCGGGTTTAGGGTTAGCATTAGTGTTAGTGTTAGGGTTATGGTTAGGTTTAGGGTTTGGGTTAGGGTTAGGGGTTAGGTGTTAAGGATATGGTTAAGGTTATGTTTAGGGTTACGTTCAGTGTTGGTGTTACATTAAGGATTACGGCTAGTTTTAGTGTTAGGGTTAGGATTAGGGTTAGGGATTACGGATAGGGTTAGTGTTAGGGTTAGGGGCTAGTTTTACATTTAGTGTTAGGGTTATGGTAAGGGTTAAGTTTAGGGTTATGGATTATTGTTAGTATTCGGCTTAGGGTTAAAACTAGGGTTACAGTTAGGGTTAGCGTTATGGTTAGGGATAAGGTTAGGTTTAGATTTAGGGTTCGGTTTAGGGTTAGGTTTATTGTTAGCGTTTAGAGTTAGAGATTAGGGTTATGGTTAGGGTTAGGGTTAGAGTTTAGAGTAAGGGTAAGGGTTACGGTTATGGTTAGGGTTAGGGTTAGATAAGGGTTAGGTTTAGGGTCAGGTTTAGGGATAGGGTTGGGGTTAGGGTTAAGGTTAAGGTTAGGGTTATGGTTAGTTTTAGGGTTAGGGTTAGTGTTGGGGTTAGGGTTAGGTTTTAGGGTTAGGTTTAGTGTTAGGGTTAGGTTTTGGGTTAGGTTTAGTGTTAGGTTTAGGGTTATGATATGGTTTAGGTTTAGGGTTATGGTTACATTTAGGGTTAGTGTTAGAGTTTAGGGTGAGATTTAGTCTTAGGGTTATGATTAGGGTTAGGGTTAAGGTTAAAAGTTAGTGTTTGGGTTAGGGTTACGGTTAGGGTTAGGGTTATTGTTATGGGTTAGGATTAGGGTTAGGGTTAGGGTTAGGATTTAGGTTAGGGTTAGGTTTAGATTTTGGGTTAGGGTTTGTGTTAGGGTTAGGGTTTGGTTTTACAGTTTAGGGTTAGGGTTAGGGTAAGTGTTAGTGTTAGAGTTTAGGATTAGTGTTAGTGTTAGGGTAATGGTTAGGGTTAGGGTTAGGGTTAGGGTTAGGGTTAGGGTTAGGGTTAGCATTAGGTTTACGGTTAGGGATAGGGTTAGGGTTAGGGTTAGGGATTAGGGATAGGGTTAGCGTGAGTTTAGGGGTAGGGTTAGGGTTAGGGTTATGGATTAGGGTTAGGTTTACAGTTAGAGTTAGTTTTAGGCTCAGTTCTAGGATTAGGTTTAGGGATAGTTTTAGGGCTAGGGTTCGGTTTATTGATAGATTTAGGGTTAAGGATAGGGTTAGCATTAGGTTTATGGTTAGGGATAGTTTTAGGGCTAGGGTTCGGTTTATTGATAGGTTTAGGGTTAGGAATCGGGTTAGCATTAGGTTTACGGTTAGGGATAGTGTTAGGATTTGGGTTAGGGGTTAGGGTTAGGGGTAGGTGTTAGTGTTAGGTTTGGGTTTAGGATTAGGGTAAGGTTTAGAGTTAGGAGGTTAGGAGTAGAACTAGGGTTGTGTTACGATTAGGGTTAGGGTTTTGGAGTTAGTGTTTGGGTTATGGTTATACTTAGGGTTAGCGATTAGGGATAGGGTTTAGGTTTAGGGTTAGGTTTAGGCTTATCGTTAGGATTAGGGATTAGGGTTATGTTTAGAGTTAGGTTTAGGGTTATGAATTTGGGTTCGTGTTATTTTTAGGGTTAAGGTTAGGCTTAGGGTTACGGTTAGGTTTATGGTTAGGTTTAGGGTTAGGTTTAGGGTTAAGTTTAGGATTAGGGTTCGGGTTAGGTTTAGGGTTAGGGTTTCGGGTTAGTGTTTGTGTTAGTGTTCGGGTTCGGGTTAGAATTAGGGTTAGGGTTAGAGTTAGATGGTTAGGATTAGAGCTAGGGTTAGGGTTAGGGTTATGGTGAGGTTTTGTGTTATGATTAGGGTTAGGGTTTTGGTGTTAGTGTTTGGGTTATGGTTATGGTTAGGGTTAGTGATTAGGGATAGGGTTAGGGTGAGTGTTAGGGTTACGGTTAGGGTTAGGGTTAGGGTTAAGGTTAGGTTTAGGGTTAGGTTTAGGTTTAGGGTTAGTGTTAGGTTTAGGGTTAGGGTTAGGGTTAGGTTTTGCGTAGGGGTTTGGGTTAGGGTAAGGGCTAGGGTTACGGTTAGAGGTTAGCTTTAGGGTTAGGGTTTCAATTACGGTTATGTTTAGTGTTAGGGATAGTGTAAGGGTTAGGGTTCGAGTTAGAAGTTAGGGTTAGTGCTAGGGTTATTGTTATTGATAGGGTTAGCGTTTCCGTATGGCTTAGTTTTAGAGTGTTAGGGTTAGGGTTATGGTTAGGCTTTGTTTAGGGAGAGGTTTAGTGTTAGATGTTAGGGTTAGGTTTAAGGTTTAGGGTTAAGTGTTAAAGTTAGGGTTAGTGTTAGACTTTGGTTTAGGGTTATGGTTATAGGTAGGGATGGTTAGGGTTAAGGTTATGTTTAGGGTTACGGTTAGTGTTCGGGTTAGGGTTAGGTTTAGGGTTAGAGTTAGGTTTAGGATAGGGATTAGAGGTAGGTTTTGGGTTAGCGTTAGGGTGAGGGTTATGGTTAGGGTTTAGGGTTAGCATTAGTGTTAGTGTTAGGGTTATGGTGAGGTTTAGGGTTTGGGTTAGGGTTAGGGGTTAGGTGTTAAGGATATGGTTAAGGTTATGTTTAGGGTTACGTTTAGTGTTGGTGTTACATTTAGGGTTACGGCTAGTTTTAGTGTTAGGGTTAGGATTAGGGTTAGGGATTACGGATAGGGTTAGTGTTAGGGTTAGGGGCTAGTTTTACATTTAGTGTTAGGGTTATGGTAAGGGTTAAGGTTAGGGTTATGGATTATTGTTAGTATTCAGCTTAGGGTTAAAACTAGGGTTACGGATAGGGTTAGCATTATGGTTAGGGTTAAGGTTAGGTTTAGGTTTCTGGTTCGGTTTAGGATCAGGTTTATTTTTAGCGTTTAGAGTTAGAGATTAGGGTTAGGGTTACCGTTAGGGTTAGAGTTTAGGGTAAAGGTAAAGTTTAGGGTTATGGTTAGGGTTAGGGTTAGATTAGAGTTAGGTTTAGGGTCAGGTTTAGGGATAGGGTTGGGGTTAGGGTTAAGGTTAAGGTTAGGGTTATTGTTAGTTTTAGAGTTAGGCTTAGTGTTAGGGTTAGGGTTAGGTTTTAGGATTAGGTTTAGTGTTAGGGTTAGGTTTTGGGTTAGGTTTAGTGTTAGGTTTAGGGTTATGATATGGTTTAGGTTTAGGGTTAGGGTTACGTTTAGGGTTAGTGTTAGAGTTTAGGGTGAGATTTAGTCTTAGGTTTATGTTTAGGGTTAGGGTTAAGGTTAGAAGTTAGTGTTAGGGTTAGGCTACGGTTAGGTTGGGGTTATTGTTATGGGTTAGGGTTAGGGTTAGGGTTAGGATTTAGGTTAGGGGTAGGTTTAGATTTTGGGTTAGGGTTTGTGTTAGGGTTAGGGTTTGGCTTTAAAGTTTAGGGTTAGGGTTAGGGTAAGTGTTAGTGTTAGGGTTTAGGATTAGTGTTAGTGTTAAGGTAATGGTTAGGGTTAGGGTTAGGGTTAGGGTTAGGGTTAGGTTTACGGTTACGTTTAAGGTTAGGGTTAGGGGCAGTTTAAGGTTAGGTTTAGGGGTTAGATGTTAGGTATAGTGTCAGGGTTAGACTTCGGAAGACTGATAGGTTCAGGGTTACTATAAGGTTTAGGGTTAGGTTTAGGGTTCGGGTTTTGGTTAGGGTTATGGGTTAGGTGATAAGAATATGGTTATAGTTAGGGTTAGGTTTACAGTTATGTTTAGGGTTATGGTTAGGGTTAGTGTTATTGTTAGAGCTAGGCTTAGGGATTAGGGATAAGGTTAGGGTCAGGCTTAGGGGTTAGTGTTACGGTTAGGTTAGGGATATTGTAAAGGTTAATGATAGGGTTATGGACTAGGGTTACTGTTCTGGTTAGGGTTAGAGTTAGAAATTAGGGTTAGGGTTAGGTTTAGGTTTAGTGTTAGGCTCAGTATTATGATTAGGGTTAGGGATAGTTTAAGGTTTAGGGTTAGGTTTATTGTCTGGGTTAGATTTGGGGACAGGGTTAGCATTAGCTTTAGGTTTAATGATAGGGTTATGGTTAGGGTTAGGTGTTAGTGTTAGTCTTAGGGTTAGGGTTAGGATTTCGGGTTAGGGTTAGTTTTAGCGTTAGTTTTAGGGCTAGGGTTAGGGTTAGGGTTAGTAGTTTAGGATTGATGTTAGGGTTAGGTTTAGCTTTAGGGTTTCGGGGTTAGTGTTTGGGTTAGGGTTAGGGTTAGGGTTAGGGATTAGGGATAGGGTTAGAGTGAGTTTAGGGTTAGGGTAAGGGTTAGGGTTATTGATTAGGGTTAGGTTTACAGTTAGAGTTAGTTTTAGGCTCATTTCTAGGATTAGGTTTAGGGATAGATTAGGGCTAGGGTTCGGTTTATTGTTAGGTTTAGGGTTAGGGATAGGGTTAGCATTAGGTTTACGGTTAGGGATAGGGTTAGGGTTAGGGTTAGGGATTAGGGTTAGTGGTAGGTGTTAGTGTTAGGGTTCGGGTTAGGATTAGGGTTAGGGTTAGAGTTAGAAGGTTAGGATTAGAGCTAGGGTTGTGTTATGATTAGGGTTAGGGTTTTGGAGTTAGTGTTTGGGTTATGGTTATAGTTAGGGTTAGGGATTAGGGATAGGTTTTAGGTTTAGGGTTAGGTTTAGGCTTATGGTTAGGGTTAGGGATTAGGGTTAGGTTTAGAGTAAGGTTTAGGGTTATGAATTTGGGTTCGTGTTAGTTTTAGGGTTAAGGTTAGGCTTAGGGTTACGTTTAGGGTTATGGTTAGGTTTAGGGTTAGGTTTAGGGTTAAGTTTAGGATTAGGGTTCGGGTTAGGTTTAGGGTTAGGGTTTCGGAGTTAGTGTTTGGGTTAGGGTTAGGGTTAGGTGTAGGGATTAGGGATAGGGTTAGAGTTAGTTTTAGGGTTTGGTTTAGGGTTATGGTTATGGATTAGTGTTAAGTTTACAGTTAGAGTTAGCGTTAGGCTCAGTTCTAGGATTAGGTTTAGGGAAAGTTTTAGGACTAGGGTTTAGTTTATTGATAGGGTTAGGGTTAGGGATAGGGTTAGCATTAGGTTTACGGTTAGGGATAGGGTTAGGGTTAGGGTTAGGTCTTAGGGTTAGGGTTAGGTGTTAGTGTTAGGGTTAGGGTTAGGATTAGGTTTAGGGTCAGGGCTAGAAGGTTAGTATTAGAGCTAGGGTTAGGGTTAGGGTTACGGTGAGCTTTTGTGTTATGATTAGTGTTAGGGTTTTGGTGTTAGTGTTTGGGTTATGGTTACGGTTAGGGTTAGCGATTAGGGATAGGGTTACGGTGAGTGTTAGTGTTAGGGTTAGGGTTAGGGTTAGGGTTAATGTTAGGTTTAGGGTTAGGGTTAGTTTTAGGGTTAGTGTGAGGTTTAGGGTTAGGGTTAGGGGTAGGTTTTGCGTAGGGTTTTGGGTTAGGGTAAGGCTAGGGTTAGGGTTAGAGGTTAGCTTTAGGGTTAGGGTTTCAGTTAGGGTTAGTTTTAGTGTTAGGGATAGTGTAAGGGTTAGGGTTAGAGTTAGAAGTTAGGGTTAGGGCTAGGGTTAGTGTTATTGATAGGGGTAGAGTTTCGGTATGGGTTAGTTTTAGTGTTAGGGTTAGGGTTATGGTTAGGCTTTGTTTAGGGATAGGTTAAGTGTTAAATGTTAGGGTTAGGTTTAAGATTTAATTTTAAGTGTTAAAGTTAAGGTTACTGTTAGACTTTGGTTTAGGGTTATGGTTATAGGTAGGGGGGGTTAGGGATAAGGGTTACGGTTAGGGTTAGCGTTTTGGTTAGGTTTAAGGTTAGGTTTAGGTTTATGGTTCGGTTTAGGGTTACATTTATTGTTAGCGTTTAGAGTTAGAGATTAGGGTTAGGTTTAGCGTTAGTGTTAAGAGTTTAGGGTAAGGGTAAGTTTTAGGGTTTATCGTTAGGGTTAGGGTTAGATTAGGGTTAGGTTTAGGGTCAGGTTTAGGGATAGAGTTTTGTTAGGGTTAAGGTTAAAGTTAGGGTTATGGTTAGTTTTAGGGTTAGGGTTAGTGTTAGGGTTAGGGTTATGTTTTTGTGTTAGGTTTAGTGTTAGGGTTAGGTTTTGGGTTAGGTTTAGTGTTAGGTTTAGGGTTATGATATGGTTTAGGTTTAGGGTTAGCGTTACGTTTAGGGTTAGTGTTAGAGTTTAGGGTGAGATTTAGTCTTAGGGTTATGATTAGGGTTAAGGTTAAGGTTAGAAGTTAGTGTTAACGTTAGGGTTATGGTTAGGGTTAGAGTTATTGTTATGGGTTAGGGTTAGGGTTAGGGTTAGGATTTTGTTTCGGGTTAGGTTTAGATTTTGGGTTATGGTTTGTGATAGGGTTAGGGTTTGGTTTTACAGTTTAGGGTTAGGGTTAGGGTAAGTGTTGGGGTTAGAGTTTAGGATTAGTGTTAGTGTTAGGGTAATGGTTAGGGTTAGGGTTAGGGTTAGGGTTAGGGATAGGTTTACGGTTATGTTTAAGTTTAGGGTTAGGGGCAGTTTAGGGTTAGGTTTAGGGGTTAGGTGTTAGGTATAGTGTCAGGTTTAGGCTTCGGAAGACTGATAGGTTCAGGGTTACTATTATGTTTAGGGTTAGGTTTACGGTTCGGGTTTTGTTTAGGGTTATGAGTTAGGTGATAAGAATATGGTTATGGTTAGGGTTAGGTTTACAGTTATGTTTAGGGTTATGGTTAGGGTTAGTGTTATTGTTAGAGCTAGGCTTAGGGATTAGGGATAAGGTTAGGGTCAGGCTTAGGGGTTAGTGTTACGGTTAGGGTTAGGGTTATTTTAAAGGTTAATGTTAGGGTTATGGATTAGGGTTACTGTTTTGGTTAGGGTTAGAGTTAGAAATTAGGGTTAGGGTTAGACTTAGGGTTAGTGTTAGGCTCAGTATTATGATTAGGGTTAGTGATAGTTTTAGGTTTAGGGTTAGGTTTTTGTCTGGGTTAGGGACAGGGATAGCATTAAGTTTAGGTTTAATGATAGGGTTATGTTTAGGGTTAGGTGTTAGTGTTAGGTTTAGGGTTACGGTTAGGCTTTCGGGGTTAGGGTTATTTTTAGCGTTAGGGTTAGGGCTAGGTTTAGGGTTAGGGTTAGAAGGTTAGGATTAATGTTAGGATTAGGTTTAGGGTTAGGGTTTCGGGGTTAGTGTTTGGGTTAGGGTTAGTGTTAGGGTTAGGGATTAGGGATAGGGTTAGAGTGAGTTTAGGTTTAGGGTTAGGGTTAGGATTATGGATTAGTGTTAGGTTTACAGTTAGAGTTAATTTTAGGCTCAGTTCTAGGATTAGGGATAGGGATAGTTTTAGGGCTAGGGTTCGGTTTATTGATAGGTTTACGGTTAGGGATAGGGTTAGGGTTAGGGTTAGGTGTTAGGGTTAGGGTTAGGTGTTAGGGTTAGGGTTAGGATTAGGGTTAGGGTTAGGGATAGAAGGTTAGGATTAGAGCTAGGGTTAGAGTTAGGGTTAAGGTGAGGTTTTGTGTTATGATTAGGGTTAGGGTTTTGGTGTTAGTGTTTGGGTTATGGTTATGGTTAGGGTTATCGATTAGGGATAGGGTTAGGGTGAGTGTTAGGGTTACAGTTAGGGTTAGGGTTAGGGTTAAGGTTAGGTTTAGGGTTAGGGTTAGGGTTAGGGTTAGGGTTAATGTTAGGTTTAGGGTTAGGGTTAGGTTTAGGGTTAGTGTGAGGTTTAGGGTTAGGGTTAGGGTTAGGTTTTGCGTAGGAGTTTGGGTCAGGGTATGGGTTAGGTTTAGGGTTAGAGGTTAGTTTTAGGGTTAGGGTTTCAGTTAGGGTTAGGTTTAGTGTTAGGAATAGTGTAAGTGTTAGGGTTAGAGTTAGAAGTTAGGGTTAGGGCTTGGGTTAGTGTTATTGATAGGGTTAGGGTTACGGTATGGGTTAGTGTTAGTGTTAGGGTTAGGGCTATGGTTAGGCTTTGTTTAGGGATAGTTTTAGTGTTAGATGTTAGGGTTAGCGTTAAGGTTTAGGTTTAAGTGTTAAAGTTAAGGTTAGTGGTAGACTTTGGTTTAGGGTTATGGTTATAGGAAGGGAGGGTTAGGGTTAAGGTTATGTTTAGGGTTACGGTTAGTGTTCCGTTTGGGGTTAGGTTTAGGCTTAGGGTTAGGTTTAAGATAGGGATTAGAGGTAGGTTTTGGGTTAGCGTTAGGGTGAGGGTTGTGGTTAGGGTTTAGGGTTAGCATTAGTGTCAGTGTTCAGGTTATGGTGAGGTTTAGGGTTTGGGTTAGGGTTAGGGGTTAGGTGTTAAGGATATGGTTAATGTTAGGTTTAGGGTTACGTTTAGTGTTGTTGTTACATTTAGGGTTACGGCTAGTTTTAGTGTTAGGGTTAGGATTAGGGTTAGGTATTACGGATAGGGTTAGTGTTAAGGTTAGGGGCTAGATTTACATTTAGTGTTAGGGTTATGGTAAGGGTTAAGTTTAGGGTTATGGATTAGTGTTAGTATTCGGCTTAGGGTTAAAACTAGGGTTACAGTTAGGGTTAGGGTTATGGTTAGGGTTAAGGTTAGGTTTAGGTTTATGGTTCGGTTTAGGGTTAGGTTTATTGTTAGCGTTTAGAGTTAGAGATTAGCATTAGGGTTAGAGTTAGGGTTAGAGTTTAGGTTAAGGGTAAGGTTTAGGGTTATGGTTAGGGTTAGGGTTAGATTAGGGTTAAGTTTAGGGTCAGGTTTAGGGATAGGGTTGGGGTTAGGTTTAAGGTTAAGGTTAGGGTTATGGTTAGTTTTAGGGTTAGGCTTAGTTTTAGGGTTAGGGTTAGGTTTTAGGATTAGGTTTAGTTTTAGGGTTAGGTTTTGGGTTAGGTTTAGGGTTAGGGTTAGGGTTAGGGTTAGCGTTAGGGTTAGGGTTATGATATGGTTTACGTTTAGGGTTAGGGTTACGGTTAGGGTTAGTGTTAGAGTTTAGGGTGAGATTTAGTCTTAGGGTTATGATTAGGGTTAGGGTTAAGGTTAGAAGTTAGTGTTAAGGTTAGGGTTACGGTTAGGGCTAGGATTATTGTTATAGGATAGGGTTAGGTTAGGGTTAGGATTCGGTTTCGGGTTAGGTTTAGATTTTGCGTTAGGGTTTGTGTTGGTTTTGGGTTTGGTTTTACAGTTTAGGGTTAGGGTTACGGTAAGTGTTAGGGTTAGAGTTTAGGATTAGTGTTAGTGTTAGGGTAATGGTTAGGGTTAGGGTTATGGTTAGGGTTAGGTTTACGGTTACGTTTAAGGTTAGGGTTAGGGGTAGGTTAGGGTTAGGTTTAGGGGTTAGGTGTTAGGGATAGGGTCAGTGTTAGGCTTCGGAAGACTGATAGATTCAGGGTTACTATTAGGTTTAGGGTTAGGTTTAGGGTTATGGTTATATGTAGGGAGGGTTAGGGTTAAGATTATGTTTAGGGTTACGGTTAGTGTTGGTTTAGGGTTAGGTTTAGGGTTAGGGTTAGGTTTAGGATACGGATTAGAGTTATGTTTTGGGTTAGCGTTAGGGTGAGGGTTATGGTTAGGGTTTATGGTTAGCATTAGTGCTAGTGTTAGTGTTATGGTTAGGTTTAGGGTTTGGGTTAGGGTTAGGGGTTAGGTGTTAAGGATATGGTTAAGGTTATGTTTAGGGTGACGTTTAGTGTTGGTGTTACATTTAGGGTTACGGCTAGTTTTAGTGTTAGGGTTAGGATTAGGGTTAGGGATTACGGATAGGGTTAGTGTTAGGGTTAGGGGCTAGTTTTACATTTAGTGTTAGGGTTATGGTAAGGGTTAAGGTTAGGGTTATGGATTAGTGTTAGTATTCGGCTTAGGGTTAAAACCAGGTTTATGGATAGGGTTAGCATTATGGTTAGGGTTAAGGTTAGGTTTAGGTTTAGGGTTCGGTTTAGGATTAGGTTTATTGTTAGCGTTTAGAGTTAGAGATTAGGGTTATGGTTAGCGTTAGGGTTAGAGTTTAGGGTAAAGGTAAAGTTTAGGGTTATGGGTAGGGTTAGGGTTAGATTAGGGTTAGGTTTAGGGTCAGGTTTAGGGATAGGGTTGGGGTTAGGGTTAAGGTTAAGGTTAGGGTTATGGTCAGTTTTAGAGTTAGGCTTAGTGTTAGGGTTAGGGTTAGGTTTTAGGATTAGGTTTAGTCTTATGGTTAGGTTTTGGGTTAGGTTTAGTGTTAGGTTTAGGGTTATGATATGGTTTAGGTTTAGGGTTAGGGTTACGTTTAGGGTTAGTGTTAGAGTTTAGGGTGAGATTTAGTCTTAGGGTTATGATTAGGGTTAGGGTTAAGGTTAGAAGTTAGTGTTAGGGTTAGGGTTACGGTTAGGTTAGGGTTATTGTTATGGGTTAGGGTTAGGTTTAGGGTTAGGATTTAGGTTATGGTTAGGTTTAGATTTTGGGTTAGGGTTTGTGTTACGGTTAGGGTTTGGTTTTAAAGTTTAGGGTTAGGGTTAGGTTAAGTGTTAGTGTTAGAGTTTAGGATTAGTGTTAGTGTTAAGGTAATGGTTAGGGTTAGGGAAAGGGTTAGGGTTAGGGTTAGGGTTAGGTTTACAGTTACGTTTAAGGTTAGGGTTAGGGGCAGGTTAGGGTTAGGTTTAGGGGTTAGGTGTTAGGGATAGTGTCAGGGTTAGGCTTCGGAAGACTGATAGGTTCAGGGTTACTATTAGGTTTACGGTTAGGTTTAGGGTTCGGGTTTTGGTTAGGGTTATGTGTAGGTGATAAGAATATGGTGATAGTTAGGGTTAGGGTTACAGTTATGTTTAGGGTTATGGTTAGGGTTAGTGTTATTGTTAGAGCTAGGCTTAGGGATTAGGGATAAGGTTAGGGTCAGGCTTAGGGGTTAGTGTTACGGTTAGGTTAGGGATATCGTAAAGGTTAATGTTAGGGTTATGGACTGGGTTTACTGTTCTGGTTAGGGTTAGAGTTAGAAATTAGGGTTAGGGTTAGGCTTAGGGTTAGTGTTAGGCTCAGTATTATGATTAGGGTTAGGGATAGTTTTAGGTTTAGGGTTAAGTTTATTGTCTGGGTTAGGTTTGGGGACAGGGTTAGCATTAGCTTTAGGTTTAATGATAGGGTTATGGTTAGGGTTAGGTGTTAGTGTTAGTCGTAGGGTTAGGGTTAGGGTTTCGGGTTAGGGTTAGTTTTAGCGTTAGGTTTAGGGCTAGGGTTAGGGTTAGGGTTAGTAGTTTAGGATTGATGTTAGGGTTAGGTTTAGCTTTAGGGTTTCGGGGTTAGTGTTTGGGTTAGGGTTAGGGTTAGGGTTAGGGATTAGGGATAGGGTTAGAGTGAGTTTAGGGTTAGGGTTAGGGTTAGGGTTATTGATTAGGGTTAGGTTTACAGTTAGAGTTAGTTTTAGGCTCATTTCTAGGATTAGGGTTAGGGATAGTTTTAGGGCTAGTGTTCGGTTTATTGATAGGTTTAGGGTTAGGGATAGGGTTAGCATTAGGTTTACGGTTAGGGATAGGGTTAGGGTTAGGGTTAGGGGTTAGGGTTAGGGGTAGGTGTTAGTGTTAGGGTTCGGTTTAATATTAGGGTTAGGGTTTGAGTGAGAAGGTTAGGATTAGAGCTAGGGTTGTGTTATGATTAGGGTTAGGGTTTTGGAGTTAGTGTTTGGGTTATGGTTATAGTTAGGGTTAGCGATTACGGATAGGGTTTAGTTTTAGGGTTAGGTTTAGGCTTATCGTTAGGGTTAGGGATTAGGGTTAGGTTTAGAGTTAGGTTTAGGGTTATGAATTTGGGTTCGTGTTAGTTTTAGGGTTAAGGTTAGGCTTAGGGTTACAGTTAGGGTTATGGTTAGGTTTAGGGTTAGGTTTAGGGTTAAGTTTAGGATTAGGGTTCGTGTTAGGTTTAGGGTTAGGGTTTCGGAGTTAGTGTTTGGGTAGGGTTAGGGTTAGGGGTAGGGATTAGGGATAGGGTTAGAGTTAGTTTTAGGGTTTGCTTTAGGGTTATGGTTATGGATTAGTGTTAAGTTTACAGTTAGAGTTAGCGTTAGGCTCAGTTCTAGGATTAGGTTTAGGGATAGTTTTAGGACTAGGGTTTAGTTTATTGATAGGGTTAGGGTTAGGGATAGGGTTAGCATTAGGTTTAAGGTGAGGGATAGGGTTAGGGTTAGGGTTAGGTGTTAGGGTTAGGGTTAGGATTAGGGTTAAGGTCAGGGCTAGAAGGTTAGGATTAGAGCTAGGGTTCGGGTTATGGTTACAGCGAGGTTTTGTGTTATGATTAGGGTTAGGGTTTTGGTGTTAGTGTTTGGGTTATGGTTAGGGTTAGGGTTAGCGATTAGGGATAGGGTTACGGTGAGTGTTAGGGTTAGGGTTAGGGTTAGGGTTAATGTTAGGTTTAGGGTTATGGTTAGTTTTAGGGTTAGTGTGAGGTTTAGGGTTAGCGTTAGGGTTAGGTTTTGCGTAGGGGTTTGGGTTAGGGTAAGGCTAGGGTTAGGGTTAGAGGTTAGCTTTAGGGTTAGGGTTTCAGTTAGGGTTAGTTTTAGTGTTAGGGATAGTGTAAGGGTTAGGGTTAGAGTTAGAAGTTAGGGTTAGGGCTAGGGTTAATGTTATTGATAGGGTTAGGGTTTCCGTATGGGTTAGTTTTAGTGTTAGGGTTAGGGTTATGGTTAGGCTTTGTTTAGGGATAGGTTTAGTGTTAGATGTTAGGGTTAGGTTTAAGGTTTAGTTTTAAGTGTTAAAGTTAAGGTTACTGTTAGACTTTGGTTTAGGGTTATGGTTATAGGTAGGGAGGGTTAGGGTTAAGGTTATGTTTAGGGTTACGGTTATTGTTCAGTTTAGGGTTAGGTTTAGGGTTAGGGTTAGGTTTAGGATAGGGATTAGAGGTAGTTTTTGGGTTAGCGTTAGTGTGAGGGTTATGGTTAGGGTTTAGGGTTAACAGTAGTGTTAGTGTTAGGGTTATGGTTAGGTTTAGGGTTTGGGTTAGGGTTAGGGGTTAGGTGTTAAGGATATGGTTAAGGTTATGTTTAGGGTTACGTTTAGGGTTGGTGGTACATTTAGGGTTACGGCTAGTTTTAGTGTTAAGGTTAGGATTAGGGTTAGGGATTACGGATAGGGTTAGTGTTAGGGTTAGGTTTAGTTTTATATTTAGTGTTAGGGTTATGGTAAGGGTTAAGGTTAGGGTTATGGATTATTGTTAGTATTCGGCTTAGGGTTAAAACTAGGGTTACGTTTAGGGTTAGCGTTATGATTAGGTTTAAGGTTAGGTTTAGGTTTATGGTTCGGTTTAGGGTTACGTTTATTGTTAGCGTTTAGAGTTAGAGATTAGGGTTAGGTTTAGCGTTAGTGTTAGAGTTTAGGGTAAGGGTAAGGCTTAGGGTTTATCGTTAGGGTTAGGGTTAGATTAGGGTTAGGTTTAGGGTCAGGTTTAGGATAGGGTTGGGGTTAGGGTTAAGGTTAAAGTTAGGGTTATGGTTAGTTTTAGGGTTAGGGTTAGTGTTAGGGTTAGGGTTAGGTTTTAGTGATAGGTTTAGTGTTAGGGTTAGGTTTTGGGTTAGGTTTAGTGTTAGGTTTAGGGTTAGGATATGGTTTAGGTTTACGGTTAGCGTTACGTTTAGGGTTAGTGTTAGAGTTTAGGGTGAGATTTAGTCTTAGGGTTATGATTAGGGTTAACGTTAAGGTTAAGGTTAGAAGTTAGTGTTAAGGTTAGGGTTACGGTTAGGGTTAGAGATATTGTAATGGGTTAGGGTTAGGGTTAGGGTTAGGATTTGGTTTCGGGTTAGGTGTAGATTTTGGGTTATCATTTGTGTTAGGGTTAGGGTTTGGTTTTACAGTTTAGGGTTAGGGTTAGGGTAAGTGTTAGTGTTAGAGTTTAGGATTAGTGTTAGTGTTAGGGTAATGGTTAGGGTTAGGGTTAGGGTTAGGGTTAGGTTTACGGTTACGTTTAAGTTTAGGGTTAGGGGCAGTTTAGTGTTAGGTTTAGGGGTTAGGTGTTAGGGATAGGGTCAGGGTTAGGCTTCGGAAGACTGATAGGTTCAGGGTTACTATTAGGTTTAGGGTTAGGTTTACGGTTCGGGTTTTGTTTAGGGTTATGAGTTAGGTGATAAGAATATGGTTATGGTTAGGGTTAGGTTTACAGTTATGTTTAGGGTTATGGTTAGGGTTAGTGTTATTGTTAGAGCTAGGCTTAGGGATTAGGGATAAGGTTAGGGTCAGGCTTAGGGGTTAGTGTTACGGTTAGGGTTAGGGTTATGGAGTAGGGTTACTGTTCTGGTTAGTGTTAGAGTTAGAAATTAGGGTTAGGGTTAGGCTTAGGGTTAGTGTTAGGCTCAGTATTATGATTAGGGTTAGGGATAGTTTTAGGTTTAGGGTTAGGTTTATTGTCTGGGTTAGGGTTGGGGACAGTGTTAACATTAGCTTTAGGTTTAATGATAGGGTTATGGTTAGGGTTAGGTGTTAGTGTGAGTCTTAGGGTTAGGGTTAGGGTTTCGGGTTAGGGTTAGTTTTAGCGTTAGGTGTAGGGCTAGGGTTAGGGTTAGGGTTAGTAGGTTAGGATTAATGTTAGGGTTAGGTTTAGCGTTAGGGTTTTGGGGTTAGTGTTTGGGTTAGGGTTAGGGTTAGGGTTAGGGATTAGGGATAGGGTTAGAGTGAATTTAGGGGTAGGGTTAGGGTTAGGGTTATTGATTAGGGTTAGGTTTACAGTTAGAGTTAGTTTTAGGCTCAGTTCTAGGATTAGGGTTAGGGATAGTTTTAGGGCTAGGGTTCATTTTATTGATAGGTTTAGGCTTAGGGATAGGGTTAGCATTAGGTTTACGGTTAGGGATAGGGTTAGGGTTAGGTTTAGGGGTTAGGGTTAGGGGTAGGTGTTAGTGTTAGTGTTCGGTTTAATATTAGGGTTAGGGTTAGAGTTAGAAGGTTAGGATTAGAGGTAGGGTTGTTTTTATGATTAGGGTTAGGCTTTTGGAGTTAGTGTTTGGGTTATGGTTATAGTTAGTGTTAGCGATTAGGGATAGGGTTTGGGTTTAGGGTTAGGTTTAAGCTTATCGTTAGGGTTAGGGATTAGGGTTAGGTTTAGAGTTAGGTTTAGGGTTATGAATTTGGGTTCGTGTTAGTTTTAGGGTTAAGGTTAGGCTTAGGGTTACGGTTAGGGTTACGATTAGGTTTAGGGTTAGGTTTAGGGTTAAGTTTAGGATTAGGGTTTGGGTTAGGTTTAGGGTTAGGGTTTCGGAGTTAGTGTTTGGGTTAGGGTTAGGGTTAGGTTTAGGGATTAGGGATAGGGTTAGAGTGAGTTTTAGGGTTTGTGTTAGGGTTATGGTTATGGATTAGTGTTAAGTTTACAGTGAGAGTTAGCGTTAGGCTCAGTTCTAGGATTAGGTTTAGGGATAGTTAGGACTAGGGTTTAGTTTATTGATAGGGTTAGGGTTAGGGATAGGGTTAGCATTAGGTTACGGTTAGGGATAGGGTTAGGGTTAGGGTTAGGGATTAGGGAAAGTGTTAGAGTGAGTTTAGGGGTAGGGTTAGGGTTAGGGTTATAGATTAGGGTTAGGTTTACAGTTAGAGTTAGTTTTAGTCTCAGATCTAGGATTAGGTTGAGGGATAGTTTTAGGTCTAGGGTTCGGTTTATTTATAGGTTTAGGGTTAGGGATAGGGTTAGCATTAGATTTACGGTTAGGGATAGGGTTAGGGTTAGGGTTAGGTGTTAGGGTTAGGGTTAGGTGTTAGGGTTAGTGTTAGGATTAGGGTTAGGGTCAGGGCAAGAAGGTTAGGATTAGAGCTAGGTTTATGGTTAGGGTTACGGTGAGGTTTTGTGTTATGATTAGTGTTAGGGTTTTGGTGTTAGTGTTTGGGTTATGGTTATGGTTAGGGTTAGCGATTAGGGATAGTGTTAGGGTGAGTGTTAGGGTTACGGTAGGGTTAGGGTTAGGATTAAGGTTAGGTTTAGGGTTAGGGTTAGGTTTAGGGTTAGTGTGAGGTTTAGGGTTAGGGTTAGGGTTAGATTTTGCGTAGGGGTTTGGGTTAGGGTAAGGGCTAGGGTTAGGTTTAGAGGTTAGCTTTAGGGTTAGGGTTTCAGTTACGGTTAGGTTTAGTGTTAGGGATAGTGTAAGGGTTAGGGTTAGAGTTAGAAGTTAGGGTTAGGGCGAGGGTTAGTGTTATTGATAGGGTTAGGGTTTCGGTATGGTTTAGTTTTAGAGTGTTAGGGTTAGGCTTATGGTTAGGCTTTGTTTAGGGAGAGGTTTAGTGTTAGATGTTAGGGTTAGGTTTAAGGTTTAGGGTTAAGTGTTAATGTTAGGGTTAGTGTTAGACTTTGGTTTAGGGTTATGGTTATAGGTAGGGAGGGTTAGGGTTAAGGTTATGTTTAGGGTTACGGTTAGTGTTCGGTTTAGGGTTAGGTTTAGGGTTAGGGTTAGGTTTAGGATAGGGATTAGAGGTAGGTTTTGGGTTAGCGTTAGGGTGAGGGTTATGGTTCGGGTTTAGGGTTAGCATTAGTGTTAGTGTTAGGGTTATGGTTAGGTTTAGGGTTTGGGTTAGGGTTAAGGGTTAGGTGTTAAGGATATGGTTCAGGTTATGTTTAGGGTTACGTTCAGTGTTGGTGTTACATTAAGGGTTACGGCTAGTTTTAGTGTTAGGGTTAGGATTAGGGTTAGGGATTACGGATAGGGTTAGTGTTAGGGTTAGGGGCTAGATTTACATTTAGTGTTAGGGTTATGGTAAGGGTTAAGGTTAGGGTTATGGATTATTGTTAGTATTCGGCTTAGGGTTAAAACTAGGGTTACAGTTAGGGTTAGCGTTATGGTTAGGGATAAGGTTAGGTTTAGATTTAGGGTTCGGTTTAGGGTTAGGTTTATTGTTAGCGTTTAGAGTTAGAGATTAGGGTTATGGTTAGGGTTAGGGTTAGAGTTTAGAGTAAGGGTAAGGGTTACGGTTATGGTTAGGGTTAGGGTTAGATTAGGGTTAGGTTTAGGGTCAGGTTTAGGGATAGGGTTGGGGTTAGGGTTAAGGTTAAGGTTAGGGTTATGGTTAGTTTTAGGGTTAGGGTTAGTGTTGGGGTTAGGGTTAGGTTTTAGGGTTAGGTTTAGTGTTAGGGTTAGGTTTTGGGTTAGATTTAGTGTTAGGTTTAGGGTTATGATATGGTTTAGGTTTAGGGTTATGGTTACGTTTAGGGTTAGTGTTAGAGTTTAGGGTGAGATTTAGTCTTAGGGTTATGATTAGTGTTAGGGTTAAGGTTAAAAGTTAGTGTTAGGGTTAGGGTTACGGTTAGGGTTAGGGTTATTGTTATGGGTTAGGATTAGGGTTAGGGTTAGGGTTAGGATTTAGGTTAGGGTTAGGTTTAGATTTTGGGTTAGGGTTTGTGTTAGGGTTAGGGTTTGGTTTTACAGTTTAGGGTTAGGGTTAGGGTAAGTGTTAGTGTTAGAGTTTAGGATTAGTGTTAGTGTTAGGGTAATGGTTAGGGTTAGGGTTAGGGTTAGGGTTAGGGTTAGGGTTAGCATTAGGTTTACGGTTAGGGATAGGGTTAGGGTTAGGGTTAGGGATTAGGGATAGGGTTAGCGTGAGTTTAGGGGTAGGGTTAGTGTTAGGGTTATGGATTAGGGTTAGGTTTACAGTTAGAGTTAGTTTTAGGCTCAGTTCTAGGATTAGGTTTAGGGATAGTTTTAGGCCTAGGGTTCGGTTTATTGATAGATTTAGGGTTAAGGATAGGGTTAGCATTAGGTTTATGGTTAGGGATAGTTTTAGGGCTAGGGTTCGGTTTATTGATAGGTTTAGGGTTAGGGATAGTGTGGGCATTAGGTTTACGGTTAGGGATAGTGTTAGGATTTGGGTTAGGGGTTAGGGTTATGGGTAGGTGTTAGTGTTAGGTTTGGGTTTAGGATTAGGGTAAGGTTTAGAGTTAGGAGGTTAGGAGTAGAACTGGGGTTGTGTTACGATTAGGGTTAGGGTTTTGGAGTTAGTGTTTGGGTTATGGTTATACTTAGGGTTAGCGATTAGGGATAGGGTTTAGGTTTAGGGTTAGGTTTAGGCTTATCGTTAGGATTAGGGATTAGGGTTATGTTTAGAGTTAGGTTTAGGGTTATGAATTTGGGTTCGTGTTAGTTTTAGGTTTAAGGTTAGGCTTAGGGTTACGGTTAGGTTTATGGTTAGGTTTAGGGTTAGGTTTAGGGTTAAGTTTAGGATTAGGTTTCGGGTTAGGTTTAGGGTTAGGGTTTCGGGTTAGTGTTTGTGTTAGTGTTCGGGTTCGGGTTAGAATTAGGGTTAGGGTTAGAGTTAGATGGTTAGGATTAGAGCTAGGGTTAGGGTTAGGGTTACGGTGAGGTTTTGTGTTATGATTAGGGTTAGGGTTTTGGTGTTAGTGTTTGGGTTATGGTTATGGTTAGGGTTAGTGATTAGGGATAGCGTTAGGGTGAGTGTTAGGGTTACGGTTAGGGTTAGGGTTAGGGTTAATGTTAGGTTTAGGGTTAGGGTTAGTTTTAGGGTTAGTGTGAGTTTTAGGGTTAGCATTAGGGTTAGGTTTTGCGTAGGGGTTTGGGTTAGGGTAAGGCTAGGGTTAGGGTTAGAGGTTAGCTTTAGGGTTAGGGTTTCAGTTAGGGTTAGTTTTAGTGTTAGGGATAGTGTAAGGGTTAGGGTTAGAGTTAGAAGTTAGGGTTAGGGCTAGGGTTAATGTTATTGATAGGGTTAGGGTTTCCGTATGGGTTAGTTTTAGTGTTAGGGTTAGGGTTATGGTTAGGCTTTGTTTAGGGATAGGTTTAGTGTTAGATGTTAGGGTTAGGTTTAAGGTTTAGTTTTAAGTGTTAAAGTTAAGGTTACTGTTAGACTTTGGTTTAGGGTTATGGTTATAGGTAGGGAGGGTTAGGGTTAAGGTTATGTTTAGGGTTACGGTTATTGTTCAGTTTAGGGTTAGGTTTAGGGTTAGGGTTAGGTTTAGGATAGGGATTAGAGGTAGTTTTTGGGTTAGCGTTAGTGTGAGGGTTATGGTTAGGGTTTAGGGTTAACAGTAGTGTTAGTGTTAGGGTTATGGTTAGGTTTAGGGTTTGGGTTAGGGTTAGGGGTTAGGTGTTAAGGATATGGTTAAGGTTATGTTTAGGGTTACGTTTAGGGTTGGTGGTACATTTAGGGTTACGGCTAGTTTTAGTGTTAGGGTTAGGATTAGGGTTAGGGATTACGGATAGGGTTAGTGTTAGCGTTAGGTTTAGTTTTATATTTAGTGTTAGGGTTATGGTAAGGGTTAAGGTTAGGGTTATGGATTATTGTTAATATTCGGCTTAGGGTTAAAACTAGGGTTACGTTTAGGGTTAGCGTTATGATTAGGTTTAAGGTTAGGTTTAGGTTTATGGTTCGGTTTAGGGTTACGTTTATTGTTAGCGTTTAGAGTTAGAGATTAGGGTTAGGTTTAGCGTTAGTGTTAGAGTTTAGGGTAAGGGTAAGGCTTAGGGTTTATCGTTAGGGTTAGGGTTAGATTAGGGTTAGGTTTAGGGTCAGGTTTAGGATAGGGTTGGGGTTAGGGTTAAGGTTAAAGTTAGGGTTATGGTTAGTTTTAGGGTTAGGGTTAGTGTTAGGGTTAGGGTTAGGTTTTAGTGATAGGTTTAGTGTTAGGGTTAGGTTTTGGGTTAGGTTTAGTGTTAGGTTTAGGGTTAGGATATGGTTTAGGTTTACGGTTAGCGTTACGTTTAGGGTTAGTGTTAGAGTTTAGGGTGAGATTTAGTCTTAGGGTTATGATTAGGGTTAAGGTTAAGGTTAAGGTTAGAAGTTAGTGTTAAGGTTAGGGTTATGGTTAGGGTTAGAGATATTGTAATGGGTTAGGGTTAGGGTTAGGGTTAGGATTTGGTTTCGGGTTAGGTGTAGATTTTGGGTTATCATTTGTGTTAGGGTTAGGGTTTGGTTTTACAGTTTAGGGTTAGGGTTAGGGTAAGTGTTAGTGTTAGAGTTTAGGATTAGTGTTAGTGTTAGGGTAATGGTTAGGGTTAGGGTTAGGGTTAGGGTTAGGTTTACGGTTACGTTTAAGTTTAGGGTTAGGGGCAGTTTAGTGTTAGGTTTAGGGGTTAGGTGTTAGGGATAGGGTCAGGGTTAGGCTTCGGAAGACTGATAGGTTCAGGGTTACTATTAGGTTTAGGGTTAGGTTTACGGTTCGGGTTTTGTTTAGGGTTATGAGTTAGGTGATAAGAATATGGTTATGGTTAGGGTTAGGTTTACAGTTATGTTTAGGGTTATGGTTAGGGTTAGTGTTATTGTTAGAGCTAGGCTTAGGGATTAGGGATAAGGTTAGGGTCAGGCTTAGGGGTTAGTGTTACGGTTAGGGTTAGGGTTATGGACTAGGGTTACTGTTCTGGTTAGTGTTAGAGTTAGAAATTAGGGTTAGGGTTAGGCTTAGGGTTAGTGTTAGGCTCAGTATTATGATTAGGGTTAGGGATAGTTTTAGGTTTAGGGTTAGGTTTATTGTCTGGGTTAGGGTTGGGGACAGTGTTAACATTAGCTTTAGGTTTAATGATAGGGTTATGGTTAGGGTTAGGTGTTAGTGTGAGTCTTAGGGTTAGGGTTAGGGTTTCGGGTTAGGGTTAGTTTTAGCGTTAGGTGTAGGGCTAGGGTTAGGGTTAGGGTTAGTAGGTTAGGATTAATGTTAGGGTTAGGTTTAGCGTTAGGGTTTTGGGGTTAGTGTTTGGGTTAGGGTTAGGGTTAGGGTTAGGGATTAGGGATAGTGTTAGAGTGAATTTAGGGGTAGGGTTAGGGTTAGGGTTATTGATTAGGGTTAGGTTTACAGTTAGAGTTAGTTTTAGGCTCAGTTCTAGGATTAGGGTTAGGGATAGTTTTAGGGCTAGGGTTCATTTTATTGATAGGTTTAGGCTTAGGGATAGGGTTAGCATTAGGTTTACGGTTAGGGATAGGGTTAGGGTTAGGTTTAGGGGTTAGGGTTAGGGGTAGGTGTTAGTGTTAGTGTTCGGTTTAATATTAGGGTTAGGGTTAGAGTTAGAAGGTTAGGATTAGAGGTAGGGTTGTTTTTATGATTAGGGTTAGGCTTTTGGAGTTAGTGTTTGGGTTATGGTTATAGTTAGTGTTAGCGATTAGGGATAGGGTTTGGGTTTAGGGTTAGGTTTAAGCTTATCGTTAGGGTTAGGGATTAGGGTTAGGTTTAGAGTTAGGTTTAGGGTTATGAATTTGGGTTCGTGTTAGTTTTAGGGTTAAGGTTAGGCTTAGGGTTACGGTTAGGGTTACGATTAGGTTTAGGGTTAGGTTTAGGGTTAAGTTTAGGATTAGGGTTTGGGTTAGGTTTAGGGTTAGGGTTTCGGAGTTAGTGTTTGGGTTAGGGTTAGGGTTAGGTTTAGGGATTAGGGATAGGGTTAGAGTGAGTTTTAGGGTTTGTGTTAGGGTTATGGTTATGGATTAGTGTTAAGTTTACAGTTAGAGTTAGCGTTAGGCTCAGTTCTAGGATTAGGTTTAGGGATAGTTAGGACTAGGGTTTAGTTTATTGATAGGGTTAGGGTTAGGGATAGGGTTAGCATTAGGTTACGGTTAGGGATAGGGTTAGGGTTAGGGTTAGGGATTAGGGAAAGGGTTAGAGTGAGTTTAGGGGTAGGGTTAGGGTTAGGGTTATAGATTAGGGTTAGGTTTACAGTTAGAGTTAGTTTTAGTCTCAGATCTAGGATTAGGTTGAGGGATAGTTTTAGGTCTAGGGTTCGGTTTATTTATAGGTTTAGGGTTAGGGATAGGGTTAGCATTAGATTTACGGTTAGGGATAGGGTTAGGGTTAGGGTTAGGTGTTAGGGTTAGGGTTAGGTGTTAGGGTTAGTGTTAGGATTAGGGTTAGGGTCAGGGCAAGAAGGTTAGGATTAGAGCTAGGTTTATGGTTAGGGTTACGGTGAGGTTTTGTGTTATGATTAGTGTTAGGGTTTTGGTGTTAGTGTTTGGGTTATGGTTATGGTTAGGGTTAGCGATTAGGGATAGTGTTAGGGTGAGTGTTAGGGTTACGGTAGGGTTAGGGTTAGGATTAAGGTTAGGTTTAGGGTTAGGGTTAGGTTTAGGGTTAGTGTGAGGTTTAGGGTTAGGGTTAGGGTTAGATTTTGCGTAGGGGTTTGGGTTAGGGTAAGGGCTAGGGTTAGGTTTAGAGGTTAGCTTTAGGGTTAGGGTTTCAGTTACGGTTAGGTTTAGTGTTAGGGATAGTGTAAGGGTTAGGGTTAGAGTTAGAAGTTAGGGTTAGGGCGAGGGTTAGTGTTATTGATAGGGTTAGGGTTTCGGTATGGTTTAGTTTTAGAGTGTTAGGGTTAGGCTTATGGTTAGGCTTTGTTTAGGGAGAGGTTTAGTGTTAGATGTTAGGGTTAGGTTTAAGGTTTAGGGTTAAGTGTTAAAGTTAGGGTTAGTGTTAGACTTTGGTTTAGGGTTATGGTTATAGGTAGGGAGGGTTAGGGTTAAGGTTATGTTTAGGGTTACGGTTAGTGTTCGGTTTAGGGTTAGGTTTAGGGTTAGGGTTAGGTTTAGGATAGGGATTAGAGGTAGGTTTTGGGTTAGCGTTAGGGTGAGGGTTATGGTTCGGGTTTAGGGTTAGCATTAGTGTTAGTGTTAGGGTTATGGTTAGGTTTAGGGTTTGGGTTAGGGTTAAGGGTTAGGTGTTAAGGATATGGTTAAGGTTATGTTTAGGGTTACGTTCAGTGTTGGTGTTACATTAAGGGTTACGGCTAGTTTTAGTGTTAGGGTTAGGATTAGGGTTAGGGATTACGGATAGGGTTAGTGTTAGGGTTAGGGGCTAGATTTACATTTAGTGTTAGGGTTATGGTAAGGGTTAAGGTTAGGGTTATGGATTATTGTTAGTATTCGGCTTAGGGTTAAAACTAGGGTTACAGTTAGGGTTAGCGTTATGGTTAGGGATAAGGTTAGGTTTAGATTTAGGGTTCGGTTTAGGGTTAGGTTTATTGTTAGCGTTTAGAGTTAGAGATTAGGGTTATGGTTAGGGTTAGGGTTAGAGTTTAGAGTAAGGGTAAGGGTTACGGTTATGGTTAGGGTTAGGGTTAGATTAGGGTTAGGTTTAGGGTCAGGTTTAGGGATAGGGTTGGGGTTAGGGTTAAGGTTAAGGTTAGGGTTATGGTTAGTTTTAGGGTTAGGGTTAGTGTTGGGGTTAGGGTTAGGTTTTAGGGTTAGGTTTAGTGTTAGGGTTAGGTTTTGGGTTAGATTTAGTGTTAGGTTTAGGGTTATGATATGGTTTAGGTTTAGGGTTATGGTTACGTTTAGGGTTAGTGTTAGAGTTTAGGGTGAGATTTAGTCTTAGGGTTATGATTAGTGTTAGGGTTAAGGTTAAAAGTTAGTGTTAGGGTTAGGGTTACGGTTAGGGTTAGGGTTATTGTTATGGGTTAGGATTAGGGTTAGGGTTAGGGTTAGGATTTAGGTTAGGGTTAGGTTTAGATTTTGGGTTAGGGTTTGTGTTAGGGTTAGGGTTTGGTTTTACAGTTTAGGGTTAGGGTTAGGGTAAGTGTTAGTGTTAGAGTTTAGGATTAGTGTTAGTGTTAGGGTAATGGTTAGGGTTAGGGTTAGGGTTAGGGTTAGGGTTAGGGTTAGCATTAGGTTTACGGTTAGGGATAGGGTTAGGGTTAGGGTTAGGGATTAGGGATAGGGTTAGCGTGAGTTTAGGGGTAGGGTTAGTGTTAGGGTTATGGATTAGGGTTAGGTTTACAGTTAGAGTTAGTTTTAGGCTCAGTTCTAGGATTAGGTTTAGGGATAGTTTTAGGCCTAGGGTTCGGTTTATTGATAGATTTAGGGTTAAGGATAGGGTTAGCATTAGGTTTATGGTTAGGGATAGTTTTAGGGCTAGGGTTCGGTTTATTGATAGGTTTAGGGTTAGGGATAGTGTGGGCATTAGGTTTACGGTTAGGGATAGTGTTAGGATTTGGGTTAGGGGTTAGGGTTAGGGGTAGGTGTTAGTGTTAGGTTTGGGTTTAGGATTAGGGTAAGGTTTAGAGTTAGGAGGTTAGGAGTAGAACTGGGGTTGTGTTACGATTAGGGTTAGGGTTTTGGAGTTAGTGTTTGGGTTATGGTTATACTTAGGGTTAGCGATTAGGGATAGGGTTTAGGTTTAGGGTTAGGTTTAGGCTTATCGTTAGGATTAGGGATTAGGGTTATGTTTAGAGTTAGGTTTAGGGTTATGAATTTGGGTTCGTGTTAGTTTTAGGTTTAAGGTTAGGCTTAGGGTTACGGTTAGGTTTATGGTTAGGTTTAGGGTTAGGTTTAGGGTTAAGTTTAGGATTAGGGTTCGGGTTAGGTTTAGGGTTAGGGTTTCGGGTTAGTGTTTGTGTTAGTGTTCGGGTTCGGGTTAGAATTAGGGTTAGGGTTAGAGTTAGATGGTTAGGATTAGAGCTAGGGTTAGGGTTAGGGTTACGGTGAGGTTTTGTGTTATGATTAGGGTTAGGGTTTTGGTGTTAGTGTTTGGGTTATGGTTATGGTTAGGGTTAGTGATTAGGGATAGGGTTAGGGTGAGTGTTAGGGTTACGGTTAGGGTTAGGGTTAGGGTTAAGGTTAGGTTTAGGGTTAGGTTTAGGTTTAGGGTTAGTGTGAGGTTTAGGGTTAGGGTTAGGGTTAGGTTTTGCGTAGGGGTTTGGGTTAGGGTAAGGGCTAGGGTTATGGTTAGAGGTTAGCTTTAGGGTTAGGGTTTCAATTACTGTTATGTTTAGTGTTAGGGATAGTGTAAGGGTTAGGGTTCGAGTTAGAAGTTAGGGTTAGGGCTAGGGTTATTGTTATTGATAGGGTTAGCGTTTCCGTATGGCTTAGTTTTAGAGTGTTAGGGTTAGGGTTATGGTTAGGCTTTGTTTAGGGAGAGGTTTAGTGTTAGATGTTAGGGTTAGGTTTAAGGTTTAGGGTTAAGTGTTAAAGTTAGGGTTAGTGTTAGACTTTGGTTTAGGGTTATGGTTATAGGTAGGGAGGGTTAGGGTTAAGGTTATGTTTAGGGTTACGGTTAGTGTTCGGGTTAGGGTTAGGTTTAGGGTTAGAGTTAGGTTTAAGATAGGGATTAGAGGTAGGTTTTGGGTTAGCGTTAGGGTGAGGGTTATGGTTAGGGTTTAGGGTTAGCTTTAGTGTTAGTGTTAGGGTTATGGTGAGGTTTAGGGTTTGGGTTAGGGTTAGGGGTTAGGTGTTAAGGATATGGTTAAGGTTATGTTTAGGGTTACGTTTAGTGTTGGTGTTACATTTAGGGTTACGGCTAGTTTTAGTGTTAGGGTTAGGATTAGGGTTAGGGATTACGGATAGGGTTAGTGTTAGGGTTAGGGGCTAGTTTTACATTTAGTGTTAGGGTTACGGTAAGGGTTAAGGTTAGGGTTATGGATTATTGTTAGTATTCGGCTTAGGGTTAAAACCAGGGTTACGGATAGGGTTAGCATTATGGTTAGGGTTAAGGTTAGGTTTAGGTTTATGGTTCGGTTTAGGATTAGGTTTATTTTTAGCGTTTAGAGTTAGAGATTAGGGTTAGGGTTACCGTTAGGGTTAGAGTTTAGGGTAAAGGTAAAGTTTAGGGTTATGGTTAGGGTTAGGGTTAGATTATAGTTAGGTTTAGGGTCAGGTTTAGGGATAGGGTTGGGGTTAGGGTTAAGGTTAAGGTTAGGGTTATGGTTAGTTTTAGAGTTAGGCTTAGTGTTAGGGTTAGGGTTAAGTTTTAGGATTAGGTTTAGTGTTAGGGTTAGGTTTTGGGTTAGGTTTAGTGTTAGGTTTAGGGTTATGCTATGGTTTAGGTTTAGGGTTAGGGTTACGTTTAGGGTTAGTGTTAGAGTTTAGGGTGAGATTTAGTCTTAGGGTTATGTTTAGGGTTAGGGTTAAGGTTAGAAGTTAGTGTTAGGGTTAGGCTACGGTTAGGTTAGGGTTATTGTTATGGGTTAGGGTTAGGGTTAGGGTTAGGATTTAGGTTAGGGGTAGGTTTAGATTTTGGGTTAGGGTTTGTGTTAGGGTTAGGGTTTGGTTTTAAAGTTTAGGGTTAGGGTTAGGGTAAGTGTTAGTGTTAGAGTTTAGGATTAGTGTTAGTGTTAAGGTAATGGTTAGGGTTAGGGTTAGGGTTAGGGTTAGGGTTAGGGTTAGGTTTACGGTTACGTTTAAGGTTAGGGTTAGGGGCAGGTTAGGGTTAGGTTTAGGGGTTAGGTGTTAGGGATAGTGTCAGGGTTAGGCTTCGGAAGACTGATAGGTTCAGGGTTACTATTAGGTTTACGGTTAGGTTTAGGGTTCGGGTTTTGGTTAGGGTTATGGGTTAGGTGATAAGAATATGGTGATAGTTAGGGTTAGGGTTACAGTTATGTTTAGGGTTATGGTTAGGGTTAGTGTTATTGTTAGAGCTAGGCTTAGGGATTAGGGATAAGGTTAGGGTCAGGCTTAGGGGTTAGTGTTACGGTTAGGTTAGGGATATCGTAAAGGTTAATGTTAGGGTTATGGACTGGGGTTACTGTTCTGGTTAGGGTTAGAGTTAGAAATTAGGGTTAGGGTTAGTCTTAGGGTTAGTGTTAGGCTCAGTATTATGATTAGGGTTAGGGATAATTTTAGGTTTAGGGTTAAGTTTATTGTCTGGGTTAGGTTTGGGGACAGGGTTAGCATTAGCTTTAGGTTTAATGATAGGGTTATGGTTAGGGTTAGGTGTTAGTGTTAGTCGTAGGGTTAGGGTTAGGGTTTCGGGTTAGGGTTAGTTTTAGCGTTAGGTTTAGGGCTAGGGTTAGGGTTAGGGTTAGTAGTTTAGGATTGATGTTAGGGTTAGGTTTAGCTTTAGGGTTTCGGGGTTAGTGTTTGGGTTAGGGTTAGGGTTAGGGTTAGGGATTAGGGATAGGGTTAGAGTGAGTTTAGGGTTAGGGTTAGGGTTAGGGTTATTGATTAGGGTTAGGTTTACAGTTAGAGTTAGTTTTAGGCTCATTTCTAGGATTAGGGTTAGGGATAGTTTTAGGGCTAGTGTTCGGTTTATTGATAGGTTTAGGGTTAGGGATAGGGTTAGCATTAGGTTTACGGTTAGGGATAGGGTTAGGGTTAGGGTTAGGGGTTAGGGTTAGGGGTAGGTGTTAGTGTTAGGGTTCGGTTTAATATTAGGGTTAGGGTTTGAGTGAGAAGGTTAGGATTAGAGCTAGGGTTGTGTTATGATTAGGGTTAGGGTTTTGGAGTTAGTGTTTGGGTTATGGTTATAGTTAGGGTTAGCGATTACGGATAGGGTTTAGTTTTAGGGTTAGGTTTAGGCTTATCGTTAGGGTTAGGGATTAGGGTTAGGTTTAGAGTTAGGTTTAGGGTTATGAATTTGGGTTCGTGTTAGTTTTAGGGTTAAGGTTAGGCTTAGGGTTACAGTTAGGGTTATGGTTAGGTTTAGGGTTAGGTTTAGGGTTAAGTTTAGGATTAGGGTTCGTGTTAGGTTTAGGGTTAGGGTTTCGGAGTTAGTGTTTGGGTAGGGTAGGGTTAGGGGTAGGGATTAGGGATAGGGTTAGAGTTAGTTTTAGGGTTTGCTTTAGGGTTATGGTTATGGAATAGTGTTAAATTTACAGTTAGAGTTAGCGTTAGGCTCAGTTCTAGGATTAGGTTTAGGGATAGTTTTAGGACTAGGGTTTAGTTTATTGATAGGGTTAGGGTTAGGGATAGGGTTAGCATTAGGTTTAAGGTGAGGGATAGGGTTAGGGTTAGGGTTAGGTGTTAGGGTTAGGGTTAGGATTAGGGTTAAGGTCAGGGCTAGAAGGTTAGTATTAGAGCTAGGGTTCGGGTTATGGTTACAGCGAGGTTTTGTGTTATGATTAGGGTTAGGGTTTTGGTGTTAGTGTTTGGGTTATGGTTAGGGTTAGGGTTAGCGATTAGGGATAGGGTTACGGTGAGTGTTAGGGTTAGGGTTAGGGTTAGGGTTAATGTTAGGTTTAGGGTTATGGTTAGTTTTAGGGTTAGTGTGAGGTTTAGGGTTAGCGTTAGGGTTAGGTTTTGCGTAGGGGTTTGGGTTAGGGTAAGGCTAGGGTTAGGGTTAGAGGTTAGCTTTAGGGTTAGGGTTTCAGTTAGGGTTAGTTTTAGTGTTAGGGATAGTGAAAGGGTTAGGGTTAGAGTTAGAAGTTAGGGTTAGGGCTAGGGTTAATGTTATTGATAGGGTTAGGGTTTCCGTATGGGTTAGTTTTAGTGTTAGGGTTAGGGTTATGCTTAGGCTTTGTTTAGGGATAGGTTTAGTGTTAGATGTTAGGGTTAGGTTTAAGGTTTAGTTTTAAGTGTTAAAGTTAAGGTTACTGTTAGACTTTGGTTTAGGGTTATGGTTATAGGTAGGGAGGGTTAGGGTTAAGGTTATGTTTAGGGTTACGGTTATTGTTCAGTTTAGGGTTAGGTTTAGGGTTAGGGTTAGGTTTAGGATAGGGATTAGAGGTAGTTTTTGGGTTAGCGTTAGTGTGAGGGTTATGGTTAGGGTTTAGGGTTAGCAGTAGTGTTAGTGTTAGGGTTATGGTTAGGTTTAGGGTTTGGGTTAGGGTTAGGGGTTAGGTGTTAAGGATATGGTTAAGGTTATGTTTAGGGTTACGTTTAGGGTTGGTGGTACATTTAGGGTTACGGCTAGTTTTAGTGTTAGGGTTAGGATTAGGGTTAGGGATTACGGATAGGGTTAGTGTTAGGGTTAGGTTTAGTTTTATATTTAGTGTTAGGGTTATGGTAAGGGTTAAGGTTAGGGTTATGGATTATTGTTAGTATTCGGCTTAGGGTTAAAACTAGGGTTACGTTTAGGGTTAGCGTTATGATTAGGTTTAAGGTTAGGTTTAGGTTTATGGTTCGGTTTAGGGTTACGTTTATTGTTAGCGTTTAGAGTTAGAGATTAGGGTTAGGTTTAGCGTTAGTGTTAGAGTTTAGGGTAAGGGTAAGGTTTAGGGTTTATCGTTAGGGTTAGGGTTAGATTAGGGTTAGGTTTAGGGTCAGGTTTAGGATAGGGTTGGGGTTAGGGTTAAGGTTAAAGTTAGGGTTATGGTTAGTTTTAGGGTTAGGGTTAGTGTTAGGGTTAGGGTTAGGTTTTAGTGTTAGGTTTAGTGTTAGGGTTAGGTTTTGGGTTAGGTTTAGTGTTAGGTTTAGGGTTATGATATGGTTTAGGTTTACGGTTAGCGTTACGTTTAGGGTTAGTGTTAGAGTTTAGGGTGAGATTTAGTCTTAGGGTTATGATTAGGGTTAAGGTTAAGGTTAAGGTTAGAAGTTAGTGTTAAGGTTAGGGTTACGGTTAGGGTTAGAGATATTGTAATGGGTTAGGGTTAGGGTTAGGGTTAGGATTTGGTTTCGGGTTAGGTGTAGATTTTGGGTTATCGTTTGTGTTAGGGTTAGGGTTTGGTTTTACAGTTTAGGGTTAGGGTTAGGGTAAGTGTTAGTGTTAGAGTTTAGGATTAGTGTTAGTGTTAGGGTAATGGTTAGGGTTAGGGTTAGGGTTAGGGTTAGGTTTACGGTTACGTTTAAGTTTAGGGTTAGGGCAGTTTAGTGTTAGGTTTAGGGGTTAGGTGTTAGGGATAGGGTCAGGGTTAGGCTTCGGAAGACTGATAGGTTCAGGGTTACTATTAGGTTTAGGGTTAGGTTTACGGTTCGGGTTTTGTTTAGGGTTATGAGTTAGGTGATAAGAATATGGTTATGGTTAGGGTTAGGTTTACAGTTATGTTTAGGGTTATGGTTAGGGTTAGTGTTATTGTTAGAGCTAGGCTTAGGGATTAGGGATAAGGTTAGGGTCAGGCTTAGGGTTAGTGTTACGGTTAGGGTTAGGGTTATGGACTAGGGTTACTGTTCTGGTTAGTGTTAGAGTTAGAAATTAGGTTTAGGGTTAGGCTTAGGGTTAGTGTTAGGCTCAGTATTATGATTAGGGTTAGGGATAGTTTTAGGTTTAGGGTTAGGTTTATTGTCTGGGTTAGGGTTGGGGACAGTGTTAACATTAGCTTTAGGTTTAATGATAGGGTTATGGTTAGGGTTAGGTGTTAGTGTGAGTCTTAGGGTTAGGGTTAGGGTTTCGGGTTAGGGTTAGTTTTAGCGTTAGGTGTAGGGCTAGGGTTAGGGTTAGGGTTAGTAGGTTAGGATTAATGTTAGGGTTAGGTTTAGCGTTAGGGTTTTGGGGTTAGTGTTTGGGTTAGGGTTAGGGTTAGGGTTAGGGATTAGGGATAGGGTTAGAGTGAATTTAGGGGTAGGGTTAGGGTTAGGGTTATTGATTAGGGTTAGGTTTACAGTTAGAGTTAGTTTTAGGCTCAGTTCTAGGATTAGGGTTAGGGATAGTTTTAGGGCTAGGGTTCATTTTATTGATAGGTTTAGGCTTAGGGATAGGGTTAGCATTAGGTTTACGGTTAGGGATAGGGTTAGGGTTAGGTTTAGGGGTTAGGGTTAGGGGTAGGTGTTAGTGTTAGTGTTCGGTTTAATATTAGGGTTAGGGTTAGAGTTAGAAGGTTAGGATTAGAGGTAGGGTTGTTTTTATGATTAGGGTTAGGCTTTTGGAGTTAGTGTTTGGGTTATGGTTATAGTTAGTGTTAGCGATTAGGGATAGGGTTTGGGTTTAGGGTTAGGTTTAAGCTTATCATTAGGGTTAGGGATTAGGGTTAGGTTTAGAGTTAGGTTTAGGGTTATGAATTTGGGTTCGTGTTAGTTTTAGGGTTAAGGTTAGGCTTAGGGTTACGGTTAGGGTTACGATTAGGTTTAGGGTTAGGTTTAGGGTTAAGTTTAGGATTAGGGTTTGGGTTAGGTTTAGGGTTAGGGTTTCGGAGTTAGTGTTTGGGTTAGGGTTAGGGTTAGGTTTAGGGATTAGGGATAGGGTTAGAGTGAGTTTTAGGGTTTGTGTTAGGGTTATGGTTATGGATTAGTGTTAAGTTTACAGTTAGAGTTAGCGTTAGGCTCAGTTCTAGGATTAGGTTTAGGGATAGTTAGGACTAGGGTTTAGTTTATTGATAGGGTTAGGGTTAGGGATAGGGTTAGCATTAGGTTACGGTTAGGGATAGGGTTAGGGTTAGGGTTAGGGATTAGGGAAAGGGTTAGAGTGAGTTTAGGGGTAGGGTTAGGGTTAGGGTTATAGATTAGGGTTAGGTTTACAGTTAGAGTTAGTTTTAGTCTCAGATCTAGGATTAGGTTGAGGGATAGTTTTAGGTCTAGGGTTCGGTTTATTTATAGGTTTAGGGTTAGGGATAGGGTTAGCATTAGATTTACGGTTAGGGATAGGGTTAGGGTTAGGGTTAGGTGTTAGGGTTAGGGTTAGGTGTTAGGGTTAGTGTTAGGATTAGGGTTAGGGTCAGGGCAAGAAGGTTAGGATTAGAGCTAGGTTTATGGTTAGGGTTACGGTGAGGTTTTGTGTTATGATTAGTGTTAGGGTTTTGGTGTTAGTGTTTGGGTTATGGTTATGGTTAGGGTTAGCGATTAGGGATAGTGTTAGGGTGAGTGTTAGGGTTACGGTAGGGTTAGGGTTAGGATTAAGGTTAGGTTTAGGGTTAGGGTTAGGTTTAGGGTTAGTGTGAGGTTTAGGGTTAGGGTTAGGGTTAGATTTTGCGTAGGGGTTTGGGTTAGGGTAAGGGCTAGGGTTAGGTTTAGAGGTTAGCTTTAGGGTTAGGGTTTCAGTTACGGTTAGGTTTAGTGTTAGGGATAGTGTAAGGGTTAGGGTTAGAGTTAGAAGTTAGGGTTAGGGCGAGGGTTAGTGTTATTGATAGGGTTAGGGTTTCGGTATGGTTTAGTTTTAGAGTGTTAGGGTTAGGCTTATGGTTAGGCTTTGTTTAGGGAGAGGTTTAGTGTTAGATGTTAGGGTTAGGTTTAAGGTTTAGGGTTAAGTGTTAAAGTTAGGGTTAGTGTTAGACTTTGGTTTAGGGTTATGGTTATAGGTAGGGAGGGTTAGGGTTAAGGTTATGTTTAGGGTTACGGTTAGTGTTCGGTTTAGGGTTAGGTTTAGGGTTAGGGTTAGGTTTAGGATAGGGATTAGAGGTAGGTTTTGGGTTAGCGTTAGGGTGAGGGTTATGGTTCGGGTTTAGGGTTAGCATTAGTGTTAGTGTTAGGGTTATGGTTAGGTTTAGGGTTTGGGTTAGGGTTAAGGGTTAGGTGTTAAGGATATGGTTAAGGTTATGTTTAGGGTTACGTTCAGTGTTGGTGTTACATTAAGGGTTACGGCTAGTTTTAGTGTTAGGGTTAGGATTAGGGTTAGGGATTACGGATAGGGTTAGTGTTAGGGTTAGGGGCTAGATTTACATTTAGTGTTAGGGTTATGGTAAGGGTTAAGGTTAGGGTTATGGATTATTGTTAGTATTCGGCTTAGGGTTAAAACTAGGGTTACAGTTAGGGTTAGCGTTATGGTTAGGGATAAGGTTAGGTTTAGATTTAGGGTTCGGTTTAGGGTTAGGTTTATTGTTAGCGTTTAGAGTTAGAGATTAGGGTTATGGTTAGGGTTAGGGTTAGAGTTTAGAGTAAGGGTAAGGGTTACGGTTATGGTTAGGGTTAGGGTTAGATTAGGGTTAGGTTTAGGGTCAGGTTTAGGGATAGGGTTGGGGTTAGGGTTAAGGTTAAGGTTAGGGTTATGGTTAGTTTTAGGGTTAGGGTTAGTGTTGGGGTTAGGGTTAGGTTTTAGGGTTAGGTTTAGTGTTAGGGTTAGGTTTTGGGTTAGATTTAGTGTTAGGTTTAGGGTTATGATATGGTTTAGGTTTAGGGTTATGGTTACGTTTAGGGTTAGTGTTAGAGTTTAGGGTGAGATTTAGTCTTAGGGTTATGATTAGGGTTAGGGTTAAGGTTAAAAGTTAGTGTTAGGGTTAGGGTTACGGTTAGGGTTAGGGTTATTGTTATGGGTTAGGATTAGGGTTAGGGTTAGGGTTAGGATTTAGGTTAGGGTTAGGTTTAGATTTTGGGTTAGGGTTTGTTTTAGGGTTAGGGTTTGGTTTTACAGTTTAGGGTTAGGGTTAGGGTAAGTGTTAGTGTTAGAGTTTAGGATTAGTGTTAGTGTTAGGGTAATGGTTAGGGTTAGGGTTAGGGTTAGGGTTAGGGTTAGGGTTAGCATTAGGTTTACGGTTAGGGATAGGGTTAGGGTTAGGGTTAGGGATTAGGGATAGGGTTAGCGTGAGTTTAGGGGTAGGGTTAGTGTTAGGGTTATGGATTAGGGTTAGGTTTACAGTTAGAGTTAGTTTTAGGCTCAGTTCTAGGATTAGGTTTAGGGATAGTTTTAGGCCTAGGGTTCGGTTTATTGATAGATTTAGGGTTAAGGATAGGGTTAGCATTAGGTTTATGGTTAGGGATAGTTTTAGGGCTAGGGTTCGGTTTATTGATAGGTTTAGGGTTAGGGATAGTGTGGGCATTAGGTTTACGGTAAGGGATAGTGTTAGGATTTGGGTTAGGGGTTAGGGTTAGGGGTAGGTGTTAGTGTTAGGTTTGGGTTTAGGATTAGGGTAAGGTTTAGAGTTAGGAGGTTAGGAGTAGAACTGGGGTTGTGTTACGATTAGGGTTAGGGTTTTGGAGTTAGTGTTTGGGTTATGGTTATACTTAGGGTTAGCGATTAGGGATAGGGTTTAGGTTTAGGGTTAGGTTTAGGCTTATCGTTAGGATTAGGGATTAGGGTTATGTTTAGAGTTAGGTTTAGGGTTATGAATTTGGGTTCGTGTTAGTTTTAGGTTTAAGGTTAGGCTTAGGGTTACGGTTAGGTTTATGGTTAGGTTTAGGGTTAGGTTTAGGGTTAAGTTTAGGATTAGGGTTCGGGTTAGGTTTAGGGTTAGGGTTTCGGGTTAGTGTTTGTGTTAGTGTTCGGGTTCGGGTTAGAATTAGGGTTAGGGTTAGAGTTAGATGGTTAGGATTAGAGCTAGGGTTAGGGTTAGGGTTACGGTGAGGTTTTGTGTTATGATTAGGGTTAGGGTTTTGGTGTTAGTGTTTGGGTTATGGTTATGGTTAGGGTTAGTGATTAGGGATAGGGTTAGGGTGAGTGTTAGGGTTACGGTTAGGGTTAGGGTTAGGGTTAAGGTTAGGTTTAGGGTTAGGTTTAGGTTTAGGGTTAGTGTGAGGTTTAGGGTTAGGGTTAGGGTTAGGTTTTGCGTAGGGGTTTGGGTTAGGGTAAGGGCTAGGGTTATGGTTAGAGGTTAGCTTTAGGGTTAGGGTTTCAATTACTGTTATGTTTAGTGTTAGGGATAGTGTAAGGGTTAGGGTTCGAGTTAGAAGTTAGGGTTAGTGCTAGGGTTATTGTTATTGATAGGGTTAGCGTTTCCGTATGGCTTAGTTTTAGAGTGTTAGGGTTAGGGTTATGGTTAGGCTTTGTTTAGGGAGAGGTTTAGTGTTAGATGTTAGGGTTAGGTTTAAGGTTTAGGGTTAAGTGTTAAAGTTAGGGTTAGTGTTAGACTTTGGTTTAGGGTTATGGTTATAGGTAGGGAGGGTTAGGGTTAAGGTTATGTTTAGGGTTACGGTTAGTGTTCGGGTTAGGGTTAGGTTTAGGGTTAGAGTTAGGTTTAAGATAGGGATTAGAGGTAGGTTTTGGGTTAGCGTTAGGGTGAGGGTTATGGTTAGGGTTTAGGGTTAGCTTTAGTGTTAGTGTTAGGGTTATGGTGAGGTTTAGGGTTTGGGTTAGGGTTAGGGGTTAGGTGTTAAGGATATGGTTAAGGTTATGTTTAGGGTTACGTTTAGTGTTGGTGTTACATTTAGGGTTACGGCTAGTTTTAGTGTTAGGGTTAGGATTAGGGTTAGGGATTACGGATAGGGTTAGTGTTAGGGTTAGGGGCTAGTTTTACATTTAGTGTTAGGGTTACGGTAAGGGTTAAGGTTAGGGTTATGGATTATTGTTAGTATTCGGCTTAGGGTTAAAACCAGGGTTACGGATAGGGTTAGCATTATGGTTAGGGTTAAGGTTAGGTTTAGGTTTATGGTTCGGTTTAGGATTAGGTTTATTTTTAGCGTTTAGAGTTAGAGATTAGGGTTAGGGTTACCGTTAGGGTTAGAGTTTAGGGTAAAGGTAAAGTTTAGGGTTATGGTTAGGGTTAGGGTTAGATTATAGTTAGGTTTAGGGTCAGGTTTAGGGATAGGGTTGGGGTTAGGGTTAAGGTTAAGGTTAGGGTTATGGTTAGTTTTAGAGTTAGGCTTAGTGTTAGGGTTAGGGTTAAGTTTTAGGATTAGGTTTAGTGTTAGGGTTAGGTTTTGGGTTAGGTTTAGTGTTAGGTTTAGGGTTATGCTATGGTTTAGGTTTAGGGTTAGGGTTACGTTTAGGGTTAGTGTTAGAGTTTAGGGTGAGATTTAGTCTTAGGGTTATGTTTAGGGTTAGGGTTAAGGTTAGAAGTTAGTGTTAGGGTTAGGCTACGGTTAGGTTAGGGTTATTGTTATGGGTTAGGGTTAGGGTTAGGGTTAGGATTTAGGTTAGGGGTAGGTTTAGATTTTGGGTTAGGGTTTGTGTTAGGGTTAGGGTTTGGTTTTAAAGTTTAGGGTTAGGGTTAGGGTAAGTGTTAGTGTTAGAGTTTAGGATTAGTGTTAGTGTTAAGGTAATGGTTAGGGTTAGGGTTAGGGTTAGGGTTAGGGTTAGGTTTACGGTTACGTTTAAGGTTAGGGTTAGGGGCAGGTTAGGGTTAGGTTTAGGGGTTAGGTATTAGGGATAGTGTCAGGGTTAGGCTTCGGAAGACTGATAGGTTCAGGGTTACTATTAGGTTTACGGTTAGGTTTAGGGTTCGGGTTTTGGTTAGGGTTATGGTTTAGGTGATAAGAATATGGTGATAGTTAGGGTTAGGGTTACAGTTATGTTTAGGGTTATGGTTAGGGTTAGTGTTATTGTTAGAGCTAGTCTTAGGGATTAGGGATAAGGTTAGGGTCAGGCTTAGGGGTTAGTGTTACGGTTAGGTTAGGGATATCGTAAAGGTTAATGTTCGGGTTATGGACTGGGGTTACTGTTCTGGTTAGGGTTAGAGTTAGAAATTAGGGTTAGGGTGAGGCTTAGGGGTAGTGTTAGGCTCAGTATTATGATTAGGGTTAGGGATAGTTTTAGGTTTAGTGTTAAGTTTATTGTCTGGGTTAGGTTTGGGGACAGGGTTAGCATTAGCTTTAGGTTTAATGATAGGGTTATGGTTAGGGTTAGGTGTTAGTGTTAGTCGTAGGGTTAGGGTTAGGGTTTCGGGTTAGGGTTAGTTTTAGCGTTAGGTTTAGGGCTAGGGTTAGGGTTAGGGTTAGTAGTTTAGGATTGATGTTAGGGTTAGGTTTAGCTTTAGGGTTTCGGGGTTATTGTTTGGGTTAGGGTTAGGGTTAGGGTTAGGGATTAGGGATAGGGTTAGAGTGAGTTTAGGGTTAGGGTTAGGGTTATTGATTAGGGTTAGGTTTACAGTTAGAGTTAGTTTTAGGCTCATTTCTAGGATTAGGGTTAGGGATAGTTTTAGGGCTAGGGTTCAGTTTATTGATAGGTTTAGGGGTTAGGGATAGGGTTAGCATTAGGTTTACGGTTAGGGATAGGGTTAGGGTTAGGGTTAGGGGTTAGGGTAGGGGTAGGTGTTAGTGTTAGGGTTCGGTTTAATATTAGGGTTAGGGTTATAGTGAGAAGGTTAGGATTAGAGCTAGGGTTGTGTTATGATTATGGTTAGGGTTTTGGAGTTAGTGTTTGGGTTATGGTTATAGTTAGGGTTAGCGATTAGGGATAGGGTTTAGTTTTAGGGTTAGGTTTAGGCTTATCGTTAGGGTTAGGGATTAGGGTTAGGTTTAGAGTTAGGTTTAGGGTTATGAATTTGGGTTCGTGTTAGTTTTAGGGTTAAGGTTAGGCTTAGGGTTACGGTTAGGGTTATGGTTAGGTTTAGGGTTAGGTTTAGGGTTAAGTTTAGGATTAGGGTTCGTGTTAGGTTTAGGGTTAGGGTTTCGGAGTTAGTGTTTGGGTAGGGTTAGGGTTAGGGGTAGGGATTAGGGATAGGGTTAGAGTTAGTTTTAGGGTTTGGGTAGGGTTATGGTTATGGATTAGTGTTAAGTTTACAGTTAGAGTTAGCGTTAGGCTCAGTTCTAGGATTAGGTTTAGGGATAGTTTTAGGACTAGGGTTTAGTTTATTGATAGGGTTAGTGTTAGGGATAGGGTTAGCATTAGGTTTAAGGTGAGGGATAGGGTTAGGGTTAGGGTTAGGTGTTAGGGTTAGGGTTAGGTGTTAGGGTTAATGTTAGGATTAGGGTTAGGGTCAGGGCTAGAAGGTTAGGATTAGAGCTAGGGTTAGGGTTATGGTTACAGTGAGGTTTTGTGTTATGATTAGGGTTAGGGTTTTGGTGTTAGTGTTTGGATTATGGTTAAGGTTAGGGTTAGCGATTAGGGATAGGGTTACGGTGAGTGTTAATTTTAGGGTTAGGGTTAGGGTTAATGTTAGGTTTAGGGTTAGGGTTAGTTTTAGGGTTAGTGTGAGTTTTAGGGTTAGCATTAGGGTTAGGTTTTGCGTAGGGGTTTGGGTTAGGGTAAGGGCTAGGGTTAGTGTTAGAGGTTAGCTTTAGGGTTAGGGTTTCAGTTAGGGTTAGGTTTAGTGTTAGGGATAGTGTAAGGGTTAGGGTTAGAGTTAGAAGTTAGGGTTAGGGCTAGGGTTAATGTTATTGATAGGGTTAGGGTTTCCGTATGGGTTAGTTTTAGTGTTAGGGTTAGGGTTATGGTTAGGCTTTGTTTAGGGATAGGTTTAGTGTTAGATGTTAGGGTTAGGTTTAAGGTTTAGTTTTAAGTGTTAAAGTTAAGGTTACTGTTAGACTTTGGTTTAGGGTTATGGTTATAGGTAGGGAGGGTTAGGGTTAAGGTTATGTTTAGGGTTACGGTTATTGTTCAGTTTAGGGTTAGGTTTAGGGTTAGGGTTAGGTTTACGATAGGGATTAGAGGTAGGTTTTGGGTTAGCGTTAGGGTGAGGGTTATGGTTAGGGTTTAGGGTTAGCAGTATGTTAGTGTTAGGGTTATGGTTAGGTTTAGGGTTTGGGTTAGGGTTAGGGGTTAGGTGTTAAGGATATGGTTAAGGTTATGTTTAGGGTTACGTTTAGTGTTGGTGTTACATTTAGGGTTACGGCTAGTTTTAGTGTTAGTGTTAGGATTAGGGTTAGGGATTACGGATAGGGTTAGTGTTAGGGTTAGGGTTAGTTTTATATTTAGTGTTAGGGTTATGGTAAGGGGTAAGGTTAGGGTTATGGATTATTGTTAGTATTCGGCTTAGGGTTAAAACTAGGGTTACGGTTAGGCTTAGCGTTATGATTAGGTTTAAGGTTAGGTTTAGGTTTATGGTTCGGTTTAGGGTTACGTTTATTGTTAGCGTTTAGTGTTAGAGATTAGGGTTAGGTTTAGCATTAGTGTTAGAGTTTAGGGTAAGGGTAAGGTTTAGGGTTTATCGTTAGGGTTAGGATTAGATTAGGGTTAGGTTTAGGGTCAGGTTTAGGGATAGGGTTGGGGTTAGGATTAAGGTTAAAGTTAGGGTTATGTTTAGTTTTAGGGTTAGGGTTAGTGTTAGGGTTAGGGTTAGGTTTTAGTGTTAGGTTTTGTATTAGGGTTAGGTTTTGGGTTAGGTTTAGTGTTAGGTTTAGGGTTATGATATGGTTTAGGTTTAGGGTTAGGGTTACGTTTAAGTTTAGTGTTAGAGTTTAGGGTGAGATTTAGTCTTAGGGTAATGATTAGGGTTAAGGTTAAGGTTAGAAGTTAGTGTTAAGGTTAGGGTTACGGTTAGGGTTAGAGTTATTGTAATGGGTTAGGGTTAGGGTTAGGGTTAGGGTTAGGATTTGGTTTCGGGTTAGGTTTAGATTTTGGGTTATCGTTTGTGTTAGGGTTAGGGTTTGGTTTTACAGTTTAGGGTTAGGGTTAGGGTAAGTGTTAGTGTTAGAGTTTAGGATTAGTGTTAGTGTTAGGGTAATGGTTAGGTTTAGGGTTAGGGTTAGGGTTAGGGTTAGGTTTACGGTTACGTTTAAGTTTAGGGTTAGGGGCAGTTTAGGGTTAGGTTTAGGGGTTAGGTGTTAGGGATAGGGTCAGGGTTAGGCTTCGGAAGACTGATAGGTTCAGGGTTACTATTAGGTTTAGGGTTAGGTTTACGGTTCGGGTTTTGATTAGGGTTATGAGTTAGGTGATAAGAATATGGTTATGGTTAGGGTTAGGTTTACAGTTATGTTTAGGGTTATGGTTAGGGTTAGTGTTATTGTTAGAGCTAGGCTTAGGGATTAGGGATAAGGTTAGGGTCAGGCTTAGGGGTTAGTGTTACGGTTAGGGTTAGGGTTATGGACTAGGGTTACTGTTCTGGTTAGTGTTAGAGTTAGAAATTAGGGTTAGGGTTAGGCTTAGGGTTAGTGTTAGGCTCAGTATTATGATTAGGGTTAGGGATAGTTTTAGGTTTAGGGTTAGGTTTATTGTCTGGGTTAGGGTTGGGGACAGTGTTAACATTAGCTTTAGGTTTAATGATAGGGTTATGGTTAGGGTTAGGTGTTAGTGTGAGTCTTAGGGTTAGGGTTAGGGTTTCGTTTTAGGGTTAGTTTTAGCGTTAGGTGTAGGGCTAGGGTTAGGGTTAGGGTTAGTAGGTTAGGATTAATGTTAGGGTTAGGTTTAGCGTTAGGGTTTTGGGGTTAGTGTTTGGGTTAGGGTTAGGGTTAGGGTTAGGGATTAGGGATAGGGTTAGAGTGAGTTTAGGGGTAGGGTTAGGGTTAGGGTTATTGATTAGGGTTAGGGTTACAGTTAGAGTTACTTTTAGGCTCAGTTCTAGGATTAGGTTTAGGGATAGTTTTAGGGCTAGGGTTCATTTTATTGATAGGTTTAGGGTTAGGGATAGGGTTAGCATTAGGTTTACGGTTAGGGATAGGGTTAGGGTTAGGTTTAGGGGTTAGGGTTAGGGGTAGGTGTTAGTGTTAGTGTTCGGTTTAACATTAGGGTTAGGGTTAGAGTTAGAAGGTTAGGATTAGAGGTAGGGTTGTGTTATGATTAGGGTTAGGGTTTTGGAGTTAGTGTTTGGGTTATGGTTATAGTTAGTGTTAGCGATTAGGGATAGGGCTTGGGTTTAGGGTTAGGTTTAAGCTTATCGTTAGGGTTAGGGATTAGGGTTAGGTTTAGAGTTAGGTTTAGGGTTATGAATTTGGGTTCATGTTAGTTTTAGGGTTAAGGTTAGGCTTAGGGTTACGGTTAGGGTTATGGTTAGGTTTAGGGTTAGGTTTAGGGTTAAGTTTAGGATTAGGGTTTGGGTTTGTTTTAGGGTTAGGGTTTCGGAGTTAGTGTTTGGGTTAGGGTTAGGGTTAGGTTTAGGGATTAGGTATAGGGTTAGAGTGAGTTTTAGGGTTTGTGTTAGGGTTATGGTTATGGATTAGTGTTAAGTTTACAGTTAGAGTTAGCGTTAGGCTCAGTTCTAGGATTAGGTTTAGGGATAGTTAGGACTAGGGTTTAGTTTATTGATAGGGTTAGGGTTAGGGATAGGGTTAGCATTAGGTTACGGTTAGGGATAGGGTTAGGGTTAGGGTTAGGGATTAGGGATAGGGTTAGAGTGAGTTTAGGGTAGGGTTAGGGTTAGGGTTATAGATTAGGGTTAGGTTTACAGTTAGAGTTAGTTTTAGTCTCAGATCTAGGATTAGGGTGAGGGATAGTTTTAGGTCTAGGGTTCGATTTATTTATAGGTTTAGGGTTAGGGATAGGGTTAGCATTAGATTTACGGTTAGGGATAGGGTTAGGGTTAGGGTTAGGTGTTAGGGTTAGGGTTAGGTGTTAGGGTTAGTGTTAGGATTAGGGTTAGGGTCAGGGCAAGAAGGTTAGGATTAGAGCTAGGTTTATGGTTAGGGTTACGGTGAGGTTTTGTGTTATGATTAGTGTTAGGTTTTGGTGTTAGTGTTTGGGTTATGGTTATGGTTAGGGTTAGCGATTAGGGATAGTGTTAGGGTGAGTGTTAGGGTTACGGTAGGGTTAGGGTTAGGATTAAGGTTAGGTTTAGGGTTAGGGTTAGGTTTAGGGTTAGTGTGAGGTTTAGGGTTAGGGTTAGGGTTAGATTTTGCGTAGGGGTTTGGGTTAGGGTAAGGGCTAGGGTTAGGTTTAGAGGTTAGCTTTAGGGTTAGGGTTTCAGTTACGGTTAGGTTTAGTGTTAGGGATAGTGTAAGGGTTAGGGTTAGAGTTAGAAGTTAGGGTTAGGGCGAGGGTTAGTGTTATTGATAGGGTTAGGGTTTCGGTATGGTTTAGTTTTAGAGTGTTAGGGTTAGGCTTATGGTTAGGCTTTGTTTAGGGAGAGGTTTAGTGTTAGATGTTAGGGTTAGGTTTAAGGTTTAGGGTTAAGTGTTAAAGTTAGGGTTAGTGTTAGACTTTGGTTTAGGGTTATGGTTATAGGTAGGGAGGGTTAGGGTAAGGTTATGTTTAGGGTTACGGTTAGTGTTCGGTTTAGGGTTAGGTTTAGGGTTAGGGTTAGGTTTAGGATAGGGATTAGAGGTAGGTTTTGGGTTAGCGTTAGGGTGAGGGTTATGGTTCGGGTTTAGGGTTAGCATTAGTGTTAGTGTTAGGGTTATGGTTAGGTTTAGGGTTTGGGTTAGGGTTAAGGGTTAGGTGTTAAGGATATGGTTAAGGTTATGTTTAGGGTTACGTTCAGTGTTGGTGTTACATTAAGGGTTACGGCTAGTTTTAGTGTTAGGGTTAGGATTAGGGTTAGGGATTACGGATAGGGTTAGTGTTAGGGTTAGGGGCTAGATTTACATTTAGTGTTAGGGTTATGGTAAGGATTAAGGTTAGGGTTATGGATTATTGTTAGTATTCGGCTTAGGGTTAAAACTAGGGTTACAGTTAGGGTTAGCGTTATGGTTAGGGATAAGGTTAGGTTTAGATTTAGGGTTCGGTTTAGGGTTAGGTTTATTGTTAGCGTTTAGAGTTAGAGATTAGGGTTATGGTTAGGGTTAGGGTTAGAGTTTAGAGTAAGGGTAAGGGTTACGGTTATGGTTAGGGTTAGGGTTAGATTAGGGTTAGGTTTAAGGTCAGGTTTAGGGATAGGGTTGGGGTTAGGGTTAAGGTTAAGGTTAGGGTTATGGTTAGTTTTAGGGTTAGGGTTAGTGTTGGGGTTAGGGTTAGGTTTTAGGGTTAGGTTTAGTGTTAGGGTTAGGTTTTGGGTTAGATTTAGTGTTAGGTTTAGGTTTATGATATGGTTTAGGTTTAGGGTTATGGTTACGTTTAGGGTTAGTGTTAGAGTTTAGGGTGAGATTTAGTCTTAGGTTTATGATTAGGGTTAGGGTTAAGGTTAAAAGTTAGTGTTAGGGTTAGGGTTACGGTTAGGGTTAGGGTTATTGTTATGGGTTAGGATTAGGGTTAGGGTTAGGGTTAGGATTTAGGTTAGGGTTAGGTTTAGATTTTGGGTTAGGGTTTGTGTTAGGGTTAGGGTTTGGTTTTACAGTTTAGGGTTAGGGTTAGGGTAAGTGTTAGTGTTAGAGTTTAGGATTAGTGTTAGTGTTAGGGTAATCGTTATGGTTAGGGTTAGGGTTAGGGTTAGGGTTCGGGTTAGGGTTAGCATTAGGTTTACGGTTAGGGATAGTGTTAGGGTTAGGGTTAGGGATTAGGGATAGGGTTAGCGTGAGTTTAGGGGTAGGGTTAGTGTTAGGGTTATGGCTTAGGGTTAGGTTTACAGTTAGAGTTAGTTTTAGGCTCAGTTCTAGGATTAGGTTTAGGGATAGTTTTAGGGCTAGGGTTCGGTTTATTGATAGATTTAGGGTTAAGGATAGGGTTAGCATTAGGTTTATGGTTAGGGATAGTTTTAGGGCTAGGGTTCGGTTTATTGATAGGTTTAGGGTTAGGGATAGGGTGGGCATTAGGTTTACGGTTAGGGATAGTGTTAGGATTTGGGTTAGGGGTTAGGGTTAGGGGTAGGTGTTAGTGTTAGGTTTGGGTTTAGGATTAGGTTAAGGTTTAGAGTTAGGAGGTTAGGAGTAGAACTAGGGTTGTGTTACGATTAGGGTTAGGGTTTTGGAGTTAGTGTTTGGGTTATGGTTATACTTAGGGTTAGCGATTAGGGATAGGGTTTAGGTTTAGGGTTAGGTTTAGGCTTATCGTTAGGATTAGGGATTAGGGTTATGTTTAGAGTTAGGTTTAGGGTTATGAATTTGGGTTCGTGTTAGTTTTAGGGTTAAGGTTAGGCTTAGGGTTACGGTTAGGTTTATGGTTAGGTTTAGGGTTAGGTTTAGGGTTAAGTTTAGGATTAGGGTTCGGGTTAGGTTTAGGGTTAGGGTTTCGGGTTAGTGTTTGTGTTAGTGTTCGGGTTCGGGTTAGAATTAGGGTTAGGGTTAGAGTTAGATGGTTAGGATTAGAGCTAGGGTTAGGGTTAGGGTTACGGTGAGGTTTTGTGTTATGATTAGGGTTAGGGTTTTGGTGTTAGTGTTTGGGTTATGGTTGTGGTTAGAGTTAGTGATTAGGGATAGGGTTAGGGTGAGTGTTAGGGTTACGGTTAGGGTTAGGGTTAGGGTTAAGGTTAGGTTTAGGGTTAGGTTTAGGTTTAGGGTTAGTGTGAGGTTTAGGGTTGGGGTTAGGGTTAGGTTTTGCGTAGGGGTTTGGGTTAGGGTAAGGGCTAGGGTTATGGTTAGAGGTTAGCTTTAGGGTTAGGGTTTCAATTACGGTTATGTTTAGTGTTAGGGATAGTGTAAGGGTTAGGGTTCGAGTTAGAAGTTAGGGTTAGGGCTAGGGTTATTGTTATTGATAGGGTTAGCGTTTCCGTATGGCTTAGTTTTAGAGTGTTAGGGTTAGGGTTATGGTTAGGCTTTGTTTAGGGAGAGGTTTAGTGTTAGATGTTAGGTTAGGTTTAAGGTTTAGGGTTAAGTGTTAAAGTTAGGGTTCGTGTTAGACTTTGGTTTAGGGTTATGGTTATAGGTAGGGAGGGTTAGGGTTAAGGTTATGTTTAGGGTTACGGTTAGTGTTCGGGTTAGGGTTAGGTTTAGGGTTAGAGTTAGGTTTAGGATAGGGATTAGAGGTAGGTTTTGGGTTAGCGTTAGGGTGAGGGTTATGGTTAGGGTTTAGGGTTAGCTTTAGTGTTAGTGTTAGGGTTATGGTGAGGTTTAGGGTTTGGGTTAGGGTTAGGGGTTAGGTGTTAAGGATATGGTTAAGGTTATGTTTAGGGTTACGTTTAGTGTTGGTATTACATTTAGGGTTACGGCTAGTTTTAGTGTTAGGGTTAGGATTAGGGTTAGGGATTACGGATAGGGTTAGTGTTAGGGTTAGGGGCTAGTTTTACATTTAGTGTTAGGGTTATGGTAAGGGTTAAGGTTAGGGTTATGGATTATTGTTAGTATTCGGCTTAGGGTTAAAACCAGGGTTACGGATAGGGTTAGCATTATGGTTAGGGTTAAGGTTAGGTTTCTGGTTCGGTTTAGGATCAGGTTTATTTTTAGCGTTTAGAGTTAGAGATTAGGGTTAGGGTTATCGTTAGGGTCAGAGTTTAGGGTAAAGGTAAAGTTTAGGGTTATGGTTAGGGTTAGGGTTAGATTAGGGTTAGGTTTAGGGTCAGGTTTAGGGATAGGGTTGGGGTTAGGGTTAAGGTTAAGGTTAGGGTTATTGTTAGTTTTAGAGTTAGGCTTAGTGTTAGGGTTAGGGTTAGGTTTTAGGATTAGGTTTAGTGTTAGGGTTAGGTTTTGGGTTAGGTTTAGTGTTAGGTTTAGGGTTATGATATGGTTTAGGTTTAGGGTTAGGGTTACGTTTAGGGTTAGTGTTAGAGTTTAGGGTGAGATTTAGTCTTAGGGTTATGTTTAGGGTTAGGGTTAAGGTTAGAAGTTAGTGTTAGGGTTAGGCTACGGTTAGGTTAGGGTTATTGTTATGGGTTAGGGTTAGGGTTAGGGTTAGGATTTAGGTTAGGGGTAGGTTTAGATTTTGGGTTAGGGTTTGTGTTAGGGTTAGGGTTTGGCTTTAAAGTTTAGGGTTAGGGTTAGGGTAAGTGTTAGTGTTAGGGTTTAGGATTAGTGTTAGTGTTAAGGTAATGGTTAGGGTTAGGGTTAGGGTTAGGGTTAGGGTTAGGGTTAGGTTTACGGTTACGTTTAAGGTTAGGGTTAGGGCAGTTTAGGGTTAGGTTTAGGGGTTAGATGTTAGGTATAGTGTCAGGGTTAGACTTCGGAAGACTGATAGGTTTAGGGTTACTATTAGGTTTAGGGTTAGGTTTAGGGTTCGGGTTTTGGTTAGGGTTATGGGTTAGGTGATAAGAATATGGTTATAGTTAGGGTTAGGTTTACAGTTATGTTTAGGGTTATGGTTAGGGTTAGTGTTATTGTTAGAGCTAGGCTTAGGGATTAGGGATAAGGTTAGGGTCAGGCTTAGGGGTTAGTGTTACGGTTAGGTTAGGGATATTGTAAAGGTTAATGATAGGGTTATGGACTAGGGTTACTGTTCTGGTTAGGGTTAGAGTTAGAAATTAGGGTTAGGGTTAGGTTTAGGTTTAGTGTTAGGCTCAGTATTATGATTAGGGTTAGGGATAGTTTAAGGTTTAGGGTTAGGTTTATTGTCTGGGTTAGATTTGGGGACAGTGTTAGCATTAGCTTTAGGTTTAATGATAGGGTTATGGTTAGGGTTAGGTGTTAGTGTTAGTCTTAGGGTTAGGGTTAGGGTTTCGGGTTAGGGTTAGTTTTAGCGTTAGTTTTAGGGCTAGGGTTAGGGTTAGGGTTAGTAGTTTAGGATTGATGTTAGGGTTAGGTTTAGCTTTAGGGTTTCGGGGTTAGTGTTTGGGTTAGGGTTAGGGTTAGGGTTAGGGATTAGGGATAGGGTTAGAGTGAGTTTAGGGTTAGGGTAAGGGTTAGGGTTATTGATTAGGGTTAGGTTTACAGTTAGAGTTAGTTTTAGGCTCATTTCTAGGATTAGGTTTAGGGATAGATTAGGGCTAGGGTTCGGTTTATTGTTAGGTTTAGGGTTAGGGATAGGGTTAGCATTAGGTTTACGGTTAGGGATAGGGTTAGGGTTAGGGTTAGGGATTAGGGTTAGTGGTAGGTGTTAGTGTTAGGGTTCGGTTTAATATTAGGGTTAGGGTTAGAGTTAGAAGGTTAGGATTAGAGCTAGGGTTGTGTTATGATTAGGGTTAGGGTTTTGGAGTTAGTGTTTGGGTTATGGTTATAGATAGGGTTAGGGATTAGGGATAGGTTTTAGGTTTAGGGTTAGGTTTAGGCTTATGGTTAGGGTTAGGGATTAGGGTTAGGTTTAGAGTAAGGTTTAGGGTTATGAATTTCGGTTCGTGTTAGTTTTAGGGTTAAGGTTAGGCTTAGGGTTACGTTTAGGGTTATGGTTAGGTTTAGGGTTAGGTTTAGGGTTAAGTTTAGGATTAGGGTTCGGGTTAGGTTTAGGGTTAGGGTTTCGGAGTTAGTGTTTGGGTTAGGGTTAGGGTTAGGTGTAGGGATTAGGGATAGGGTTAGAGTTAGTTTTAGTGTTTGGTTTAGGGTTATGGTTATGGATTAGTGTTAAGTTTACAGTTAGAGTTAGCGTTAGGCTCAGTTCTAGGATTAGGTTTAGGGAAAGTTTTAGGACTAGGGTTTAGTTTATTGATAGGGTTAGGGTTAGGGATAGGGTTAGCATTAGGTTTACGGTTAGGGATAGGGTTAGGGTTAGGGTTAGGTCTTAGGGTTAGGGTTAGGTGTTAGTGTTAGGGTTAGGGTTAGGATTAGGTTTAGGGTCAGGGCTAGAAGGTTAGTATTAGAGCTAGGGTTAGGGTTAGGGTTACGGTGAGGTTTTGTGTTATGATTAGGGTTAGGGTTTTGGTGTTAGTGTTTGGGTTATGGTTATGGTTAGGGTTAGTGATTAGGGATAGGGTTAGGGTGAGTGTTAGGGTTACGGTTAGGGTTAGGGTTAGGGTTAAGGTTAGGTTTAGGGTTAGGTTTAGGTTTAGGGTTAGTGTGAGGTTTAGGGTTAGGGTTAGGGTTAGGTTTTGCGTAGGGGTTTGGGTTAGGGTAAGGGCTAGGGTTATGGTTAGAGGTTAGCTTTAGGGTTAGGGTTTCAATTACTGTTATGTTTAGTGTTAGGGATAGTGTAAGGGTTAGGGTTCGAGTTAGAAGTTAGGGTTAGTGCTAGGGTTATTGTTATTGATAGGGTTAGCGTTTCCGTATGGCTTAGTTTTAGAGTGTTAGGGTTAGGGTTATGGTTAGGCTTTGTTTAGGGAGAGGTTTAGTGTTAGATGTTAGGGTTAGGTTTAAGGTTTAGGGTTAAGTGTTAAAGTTAGGGTTAGTGTTAGACTTTGGTTTAGGGTTATGGTTATAGGTAGGGAGGGTTAGGGTTAAGGTTATGTTTAGGGTTACGGTTAGTGTTCGGGTTAGGGTTAGGTTTAGGGTTAGAGTTAGGTTTAAGATAGGGATTAGAGGTAGGTTTTGGGTTAGCGTTAGGGTGAGGGTTATGGTTAGGGTTTAGGGTTAGCTTTAGTGTTAGTGTTAGGGTTATGGTGAGGTTTAGGGTTTGGGTTAGGGTTAGGGGTTAGGTGTTAAGGATATGGTTAAGGTTATGTTTAGGGTTACGTTTAGTGTTGGTGTTACATTTAGGGTTACGGCTAGTTTTAGTGTTAGGGTTAGGATTAGGGTTAGGGATTACGGATAGGGTTAGTGTTAGGGTTAGGGGCTAGTTTTACATTTAGTGTTAGGGTTACGGTAAGGGTTAAGGTTAGGGTTATGGATTATTGTTAGTATTCGGCTTAGGGTTAAAACCAGGGTTACGGATAGGGTTAGCATTATGGTTAGGGTTAAGGTTAGGTTTAGGTTTATGGTTCGGTTTAGGATTAGGTTTATTTTTAGCGTTTAGAGTTAGAGATTAGGGTTAGGGTTACCGTTAGGGTTAGAGTTTAGGGTAAAGGTAAAGTTTAGGGTTATGGTTAGGGTTAGGGTTAGATTATAGTTAGGTTTAGGGTCAGGTTTAGGGATAGGGTTGGGGTTAGGGTTAAGGTTAAGGTTAGGGTTATGGTTAGTTTTAGAGTTAGGCTTAGTGTTAGGGTTAGGGTTAAGTTTTAGGATTAGGTTTAGTGTTAGGGTTAGGTTTTGGGTTAGGTTTAGTGTTAGGTTTAGGGTTATGCTATGGTTTAGGTTTAGGGTTAGGGTTACGTTTAGGGTTAGTGTTAGAGTTTAGGGTGAGATTTAGTCTTAGGGTTATGTTTAGGGTTAGGGTTAAGGTTAGAAGTTAGTGTTAGGGTTAGGCTACGGTTAGGTTAGGGTTATTGTTATGGGTTAGGGTTAGGGTTAGGGTTAGGATTTAGGTTAGGGGTAGGTTTAGATTTTGGGTTAGGGTTTGTGTTAGGGTTAGGGTTTGGTTTTAAAGTTTAGGGTTAGGGTTAGGGTAAGTGTTAGTGTTAGAGTTTAGGATTAGTGTTAGTGTTAAGGTAATGGTTAGGGTTAGGGTTAGGGTTAGGGTTAGGGTTAGGTTTACGGTTACGTTTAAGGTTAGGGTTAGGGGCAGGTTAGGGTTAGGTTTAGGGGTTAGGTATTAGGGATAGTGTCAGGGTTAGGCTTCGGAAGACTGATAGGTTCAGGGTTACTATTAGGTTTACGGTTAGGTTTAGGGTTCGGGTTTTGGTTAGGGTTATGGTTTAGGTGATAAGAATATGGTGATAGTTAGGGTTAGGGTTACAGTTATGTTTAGGGTTATGGTTAGGGTTAGTGTTATTGTTAGAGCTAGTCTTAGGGATTAGGGATAAGGTTAGGGTCAGGCTTAGGGGTTAGTGTTACGGTTAGGTTAGGGATATCGTAAAGGTTAATGTTCGGGTTATGGACTGGGGTTACTGTTCTGGTTAGGGTTAGAGTTAGAAATTAGGGTTAGGGTGAGGCTTAGGGGTAGTGTTAGGCTCAGTATTATGATTAGGGTTAGGGATAGTTTTAGGTTTAGTGTTAAGTTTATTGTCTGGGTTAGGTTTGGGGACAGGGTTAGCATTAGCTTTAGGTTTAATGATAGGGTTATGGTTAGGGTTAGGTGTTAGTGTTAGTCGTAGGGTTAGGGTTAGGGTTTCGGGTTAGGGTTAGTTTTAGCGTTAGGTTTAGGGCTAGGGTTAGGGTTAGGGTTAGTAGTTTAGGATTGATGTTAGGGTTAGGTTTAGCTTTAGGGTTTCGGGGTTATTGTTTGGGTTAGGGTTAGGGTTAGGGTTAGGGATTAGGGATAGGGTTAGAGTGAGTTTAGGGTTAGGGTTAGGGTTATTGATTAGGGTTAGGTTTACAGTTAGAGTTAGTTTTAGGCTCATTTCTAGGATTAGGGTTAGGGATAGTTTTAGGGCTAGGGTTCAGTTTATTGATAGGTTTAGGGTTAGGGATAGGGTTAGCATTAGGTTTACGGTTAGGGATAGGGTTAGGGTTAGGGTTAGGGGTTAGGGTTAGGGGTAGGTGTTAGTGTTAGGGTTCGGTTTAATATTAGGGTTAGGGTTATAGTGAGAAGGTTAGGATTAGAGCTAGGATTGTGTTATGATTATGGTTAGGGTTTTGGAGTTAGTGTTTGGGTTATGGTTATAGTTAGGGTTAGCGATTAGGGATAGGGTTTAGTTTTAGGGTTAGGTTTAGGCTTATCGTTAGGGTTAGGGATTAGGGTTAGGTTTAGAGTTAGGTTTAGGGTTATGAATTTGGGTTCGTGTTAGTTTTAGGGTTAAGGTTAGGCTTAGGGTTACGGTTAGGGTTATGGTTAGGTTTAGGGTTAGGTTTAGGGTTAAGTTTAGGATTAGGGTTCGTGTTAGGTTTAGGGTTAGGGTTTCGGAGTTAGTGTTTGGGTAGGGTTAGGGTTAGGGGTAGGGATTAGGGATAGGGTTAGAGTTAGTTTTAGGGTTTGGGTAGGGTTATGGTTATGGATTAGTGTTAAGTTTACAGTTAGAGTTAGCGTTAGGCTCAGTTCTAGGATTAGGTTTAGGGATAGTTTTAGGACTAGGGTTTAGTTTATTGATAGGGTTAGTGTTAGGGATAGGGTTAGCATTAGGTTTAAGGTGAGGGATAGGGTTAGGGTTAGGGTTAGGTGTTAGGGTTAGGGTTAGGTGTTAGGGTTAATGTTAGGATTAGGGTTAGGGTCAGGGCTAGAAGGTTAGGATTAGAGCTAGGGTTAGGGTTATGGTTACAGTGAGGTTTTGTGTTATGATTAGGGTTAGGGTTTTGGTGTTAGTGTTTGGATTATGGTTAAGGTTAGGGTTAGCGATTAGGGATAGGGTTACGGTGAGTGTTAATTTTAGGGTTAGGGTTAGGGTTAATGTTAGGTTTAGGGTTAGGGTTAGTTTTAGGGTTAGTGTGAGTTTTAGGGTTAGCATTAGGGTTAGGTTTTGCGTAGGGGTTTGGGTTAGGGTAAGGGCTAGGGTTAGTGTTAGAGGTTAGCTTTAGGGTTAGGGTTTCAGTTAGGGTTAGGTTTAGTGTTAGGGATAGTGTAAGGGTTAGGGTTAGAGTTAGAAGTTAGGGTTAGGGCTAGGGTTAATGTTATTGATAGGGTTAGGGTTTCCGTATGGGTTAGTTTTAGTGTTAGGGTTAGGGTTATGGTTAGGCTTTGTTTAGGGATAGGTTTAGTGTTAGATGTTAGGGTTAGGTTTAAGGTTTAGTTTTAAGTGTTAAAGTTAAGGTTACTGTTAGACTTTGGTTTAGGGTTATGGTTATAGGTAGGGAGGGTTAGGGTTAAGGTTATGTTTAGGGTTACGGTTATTGTTCAGTTTAGGGTTAGGTTTAGGGTTAGGGTTAGGTTTACGATAGGGATTAGAGGTAGGTTTTGGGTTAGCGTTAGGGTGAGGGTTATGGTTAGGGTTTAGGGTTAGCAGTATGTTAGTGTTAGGGTTATGGTTAGGTTTAGGGTTTGGGTTAGGGTTAGGGGTTAGGTGTTAAGGATATGGTTAAGGTTATGTTTAGGGTTACGTTTAGTGTTGGTGTTACATTTAGGGTTACGGCTAGTTTTAGTGTTAGTGTTAGGATTAGGGTTAGGGATTACGGATAGGGTTAGTGTTAGGGTTAGGGTTAGTTTTATATTTAGTGTTAGGGTTATGGTAAGGGGTAAGGTTAGGGTTATGGATTATTGTTAGTATTCGGCTTAGGGTTAAAACTAGGGTTACGGTTAGGCTTAGCGTTATGATTAGGTTTAAGGTTAGGTTTAGGTTTATGGTTCGGTTTAGGGTTACGTTTATTGTTAGCGTTTAGTGTTAGAGATTAGGGTTAGGTTTAGCATTAGTGTTAGAGTTTAGGGTAAGGGTAAGGTTTAGGGTTTATCGTTAGGGTTAGGATTAGATTAGGGTTAGGTTTAGGGTCAGGTTTAGGGATAGGGTTGGGGTTAGGATTAAGGTTAAAGTTAGGGTTATGTTTAGTTTTAGGGTTAGGGTTAGTGTTAGGGTTAGGGTTAGGTTTTAGTGTTAGGTTTTGTATTAGGGTTAGGTTTTGGGTTAGGTTTAGTGTTAGGTTTAGGGTTATGATATGGTTTAGGTTTAGGGTTAGGGTTACGTTTAAGTTTAGTGTTAGAGTTTAGGGTGAGATTTAGTCTTAGGGTAATGATTAGGGTTAAGGTTAAGGTTAGAAGTTAGTGTTAAGGTTAGGGTTACGGTTAGGGTTAGAGTTATTGTAATGGGTTAGGGTTAGGGTTAGGGTTAGGGTTAGGATTTGGTTTCGGGTTAGGTTTAGATTTTGGGTTATCGTTTGTGTTAGGGTTAGGGTTTGGTTTTACAGTTTAGGGTTAGGGTTAGGGTAAGTGTTAGTGTTAGAGTTTAGGATTAGTGTTAGTGTTAGGGTAATGGTTAGGTTTAGGGTTAGGGTTAGGGTTAGGGTTAGGTTTACGGTTACGTTTAAGTTTAGGGTTAGGGGCAGTTTAGGGTTAGGTTTAGGGGTTAGGTGTTAGGGATAGGGTCAGGGTTAGGCTTCGGAAGACTGATAGGTTCAGGGTTACTATTAGGTTTAGGGTTAGGTTTACGGTTCGGGTTTTGATTAGGGTTATGAGTTAGGTGATAAGAATATGGTTATGGTTAGGGTTAGGTTTACAGTTATGTTTAGGGTTATGGTTAGGGTTAGTGTTATTGTTAGAGCTAGGCTTAGGGATTAGGGATAAGGTTAGGGTCAGGCTTAGGGGTTAGTGTTACGGTTAGGGTTAGGGTTATGGACTAGGGTTACTGTTCTGGTTAGTGTTAGAGTTAGAAATTAGGGTTAGGGTTAGGCTTAGGGTTAGTGTTAGGCTCAGTATTATGATTAGGGTTAGGGATAGTTTTAGGTTTAGGGTTAGGTTTATTGTCTGGGTTAGGGTTGGGGACAGTGTTAACATTAGCTTTAGGTTTAATGATAGGGTTATGGTTAGGGTTAGGTGTTAGTGTGAGTCTTAGGGTTAGGGTTAGGGTTTCGTTTTAGGGTTAGTTTTAGCGTTAGGTGTAGGGCTAGGGTTAGGGTTAGGGTTAGTAGGTTAGGATTAATGTTAGGGTTAGGTTTAGCGTTAGGGTTTTGGGGTTAGTGTTTGGGTTAGGGTTAGGGTTAGGGTTAGGGATTAGGGATAGGGTTAGAGTGAGTTTAGGGGTAGGGTTAGGGTTAGGGTTATTGATTAGGGTTAGGGTTACAGTTAGAGTTACTTTTAGGCTCAGTTCTAGGATTAGGTTTAGGGATAGTTTTAGGGCTAGGGTTCATTTTATTGATAGGTTTAGGGTTAGGGATAGGGTTAGCATTAGGTTTACGGTTAGGGATAGGGTTAGGGTTAGGTTTAGGGGTTAGGGTTAGGGGTAGGTGTTAGTGTTAGTGTTCGGTTTAACATTAGGGTTAGGGTTAGAGTTAGAAGGTTAGGATTAGAGGTAGGGTTGTGTTATGATTAGGGTTAGGGTTTTGGAGTTAGTGTTTGGGTTATGGTTATAGTTAGTGTTAGCGATTAGGGATAGGGCTTGGGTTTAGGGTTAGGTTTAAGCTTATCGTTAGGGTTAGGGATTAGGGTTAGGTTTAGAGTTAGGTTTAGGGTTATGAATTTGGGTTCATGTTAGTTTTAGGGTTAAGGTTAGGCTTAGGGTTACGGTTAGGGTTATGGTTAGGTTTAGGGTTAGGTTTAGGGTTAAGTTTAGGATTAGGGTTTGGGTTTGTTTTAGGGTTAGGGTTTCGGAGTTAGTGTTTGGGTTAGGGTTAGGGTTAGGTTTAGGGATTAGGTATAGGGTTAGAGTGAGTTTTAGGGTTTGTGTTAGGGTTATGGTTATGGATTAGTGTTAAGTTTACAGTTAGAGTTAGCGTTAGGCTCAGTTCTAGGATTAGGTTTAGGGATAGTTAGGACTAGGGTTTAGTCTATTGATAGGGTTAGGGTTAGGGATAGGGTTAGCATTAGGTTACGGTTAGGGATAGGGTTAGGGTTAGGGTTAGGGATTAGGGATAGGGTTAGAGTGAGTTTAGGGGTAGGGTTAGGGTTAGGGTTATAGATTAGGGTTAGGTTTACAGTTAGAGTTAGTTTTAGTCTCAGATCTAGGATTAGGGTGAGGGATAGTTTTAGGTCTAGGGTTCGATTTATTTATAGGTTTAGGGTTAGGGATAGGGTTAGCATTAGATTTACGGTTAGGGATAGGGTTAGGGTTAGGGTTAGGTGTTAGGGTTAGGGTTAGGTGTTAGGGTTAGTGTTAGGATTAGGGTTAGGGTCAGGGCAAGAAGGTTAGGATTAGAGCTAGGTTTATGGTTAGGGTTACGGTGAGGTTTTGTGTTATGATTAGTGTTAGGTTTTGGTGTTAGTGTTTGGGTTATGGTTATGGTTAGGGTTAGCGATTAGGGATAGTGTTAGGGTGAGTGTTAGGGTTACGGTAGGGTTAGGGTTAGGATTAAGGTTAGGTTTAGGGTTAGGGTTAGGTTTAGGGTTAGTGTGAGGTTTAGGGTTAGGGTTAGGGTTAGATTTTGCGTAGGGGTTTGGGTTAGGGTAAGGGCTAGGGTTAGGTTTAGAGGTTAGCTTTAGGGTTAGGGTTTCAGTTACGGTTAGGTTTAGTGTTAGGGATAGTGTAAGGGTTAGGGTTAGAGTTAGAAGTTAGGGTTAGGGCGAGGGTTAGTGTTATTGATAGGGTTAGGGTTTCGGTATGGTTTAGTTTTAGAGTGTTAGGGTTAGGCTTATGGTTAGGCTTTGTTTAGGGAGAGGTTTAGTGTTAGATGTTAGGGTTAGGTTTAAGGTTTAGGGTTAAGTGTTAAAGTTAGGGTTAGTGTTAGACTTTGGTTTAGGGTTATGGTTATAGGTAGGGAGGGTTAGGGTAAGGTTATGTTTAGGGTTACGGTTAGTGTTCGGTTTAGGGTTAGGTTTAGGGTTAGGGTTAGGTTTAGGATAGGGATTAGAGGTAGGTTTTGGGTTAGCGTTAGGGTGAGGGTTATGGTTCGGGTTTAGGGTTAGCATTAGTGTTAGTGTTAGGGTTATGGTTAGGTTTAGGGTTTGGGTTAGGGTTAAGGGTTAGGTGTTAAGGATATGGTTAAGGTTATGTTTAGGGTTACGTTCAGTGTTGGTGTTACATTAAGGGTTACGGCTAGTTTTAGTGTTAGGGTTAGGATTAGGGTTAGGGATTACGGATAGGGTTAGTGTTAGGGTTAGGGGCTAGATTTACATTTAGTGTTAGGGTTATGGTAAGGATTAAGGTTAGGGTTATGGATTATTGTTAGTATTCGGCTTAGGGTTAAAACTAGGGTTACAGTTAGGGTTAGCGTTATGGTTAGGGATAAGGTTAGGTTTAGATTTAGGGTTCGGTTTAGGGTTAGGTTTATTGTTAGCGTTTAGAGTTAGAGATTAGGGTTATGGTTAGGGTTAGGGTTAGAGTTTAGAGTAAGGGTAAGGGTTACGGTTATGGTTAGGGTTAGGGTTAGATTAGGGTTAGGTTTAAGGTCAGGTTTAGGGATAGGGTTGGGGTTAGGGTTAAGGTTAAGGTTAGGGTTATGGTTAGTTTTAGGGTTAGGGTTAGTGTTGGGGTTAGGGTTAGGTTTTAGGGTTAGGTTTAGTGTTAGGGTTAGGTTTTGGGTTAGATTTAGTGTTAGGTTTAGGTTTATGATATGGTTTAGGTTTAGGGTTATGGTTACGTTTAGGGTTAGTGTTAGAGTTTAGGGTGAGATTTAGTCTTAGGTTTATGATTAGGGTTAGGGTTAAGGTTAAAAGTTAGTGTTAGGGTTAGGGTTACGGTTAGGGTTAGGGTTATTGTTATGGGTTAGGATTAGGGTTAGGGTTAGGGTTAGGATTTAGGTTAGGGTTAGGTTTAGATTTTGGGTTAGGGTTTGTGTTAGGGTTAGGGTTTGGTTTTACAGTTTAGGGTTAGGGTTAGGGTAAGTGTTAGTGTTAGAGTTTAGGATTAGTGTTAGTGTTAGGGTAATCGTTATGGTTAGGGTTAGGGTTAGGGTTAGGGTTCGGGTTAGGGTTAGCATTAGGTTTACGGTTAGGGATAGTGTTAGGGTTAGGGTTAGGGATTAGGGATAGGGTTAGCGTGAGTTTAGGGGTAGGGTTAGTGTTAGGGTTATGGCTTAGGGTTAGGTTTACAGTTAGAGTTAGTTTTAGGCTCAGTTCTAGGATTAGGTTTAGGGATAGTTTTAGGGCTAGGGTTCGGTTTATTGATAGATTTAGGGTTAAGGATAGGGTTAGCATTAGGTTTATGGTTAGGGATAGTTTTAGGGCTAGGGTTCGGTTTATTGATAGGTTTAGGGTTAGGGATAGGGTGGGCATTAGGTTTACGGTTAGGGATAGTGTTAGGATTTGGGTTAGGGGTTAGGGTTAGGGGTAGGTGTTAGTGTTAGGTTTGGGTTTAGGATTAGGGTAAGGTTTAGAGTTAGGAGGTTAGGAGTAGAACTAGGGTTGTGTTACGATTAGGGTTAGGGTTTTGGAGTTAGTGTTTGGGTTATGGTTATACTTAGGGTTAGCGATTAGGGATAGGGTTTAGGTTTAGGGTTAGGTTTAGGCTTATCGTTAGGATTAGGGATTAGGGTTATGTTTAGAGTTAGGTTTAGGGTTATGAATTTGGGTTCGTGTTAGTTTTAGGGTTAAGGTTAGGCTTAGGGTTACGGTTAGGTTTATGGTTAGGTTTAGGGTTAGGTTTAGGGTTAAGTTTAGGATTAGGGTTCGGGTTAGGTTTAGGGTTAGGGTTTCGGGTTAGTGTTTGTGTTAGTGTTCGGGTTCGGGTTAGAATTAGGGTTAGGGTTAGAGTTAGATGGTTAGGATTAGAGCTAGGGTTAGGGTTAGGGTTACGGTGAGGTTTTGTGTTATGATTAGGGTTAGGGTTTTGGTGTTAGTGTTTGGGTTATGGTTGTGGTTAGAGTTAGTGATTAGGGATAGGGTTAGGGTGAGTGTTAGGGTTACGGTTAGGGTTAGGGTTAGGGTTAAGGTTAGGTTTAGGGTTAGGTTTAGGTTTAGGGTTAGTGTGAGGTTTAGGGTTGGGGTTAGGGTTAGGTTTTGCGTAGGGGTTTGGGTTAGGGTAAGGGCTAGGGTTATGGTTAGAGGTTAGCTTTAGGGTTAGGGTTTCAATTACGGTTATGTTTAGTGTTAGGGATAGTGTAAGGGTTAGGGTTCGAGTTAGAAGTTAGGGTTAGGGCTAGGGTTATTGTTATTGATAGGGTTAGCGTTTCCGTATGGCTTAGTTTTAGAGTGTTAGGGTTAGGGTTATGGTTAGGCTTTGTTTAGGGAGAGGTTTAGTGTTAGATGTTAGGTTAGGTTTAAGGTTTAGGGTTAAGTGTTAAAGTTAGGGTTCGTGTTAGACTTTGGTTTAGGGTTATGGTTATAGGTAGGGAGGGTTAGGGTTAAGGTTATGTTTAGGGTTACGGTTAGTGTTCGGGTTAGGGTTAGGTTTAGGGTTAGAGTTAGGTTTAGGATAGGGATTAGAGGTAGGTTTTGGGTTAGCGTTAGGGTGAGGGTTATGGTTAGGGTTTAGGGTTAGCTTTAGTGTTAGTGTTAGGGTTATGGTGAGGTTTAGGGTTTGGGTTAGGGTTAGGGGTTAGGTGTTAAGGATATGGTTAAGGTTATGTTTAGGGTTACGTTTAGTGTTGGTATTACATTTAGGGTTACGGCTAGTTTTAGTGTTAGGGTTAGGATTAGGGTTAGGGATTACGGATAGGGTTAGTGTTAGGGTTAGGGGCTAGTTTTACATTTAGTGTTAGGGTTATGGTAAGGGTTAAGGTTAGGGTTATGGATTATTGTTAGTATTCGGCTTAGGGTTAAAACCAGGGTTACGGATAGGGTTAGCATTATGGTTAGGGTTAAGGTTAGGTTTCTGGTTCGGTTTAGGATCAGGTTTATTTTTAGCGTTTAGAGTTAGAGATTAGGGTTAGGGTTATCGTTAGGGTCAGAGTTTAGGGTAAAGGTAAAGTTTAGGGTTATGGTTAGGGTTAGGGTTAGATTAGGGTTAGGTTTAGGGTCAGGTTTAGGGATAGGGTTGGGGTTAGGGTTAAGGTTAAGGTTAGGGTTATTGTTAGTTTTAGAGTTAGGCTTAGTGTTAGGGTTAGGGTTAGGTTTTAGGATTAGGTTTAGTGTTAGGGTTAGGTTTTGGGTTAGGTTTAGTGTTAGGTTTAGGGTTATGATATGGTTTAGGTTTAGGGTTAGGGTTACGTTTAGGGTTAGTGTTAGAGTTTAGGGTGAGATTTAGTCTTAGGGTTATGTTTAGGGTTAGGGTTAAGGTTAGAAGTTAGTGTTAGGGTTAGGCTACGGTTAGGTTAGGGTTATTGTTATGGGTTAGGGTTAGGGTTAGGGTTAGGATTTAGGTTAGGGGTAGGTTTAGATTTTGGGTTAGGGTTTGTGTTAGGGTTAGGGTTTGGCTTTAAAGTTTAGGGTTAGGGTTAGGGTAAGTGTTAGTGTTAGGGTTTAGGATTAGTGTTAGTGTTAAGGTAATGGTTAGGGTTAGGGTTAGGGTTAGGGTTAGGGTTAGGGTTAGGTTTACGGTTACGTTTAAGGTTAGGGTTAGGGCAGTTTAGGGTTAGGTTTAGGGGTTAGATGTTAGGTATAGTGTCAGGGTTAGACTTCGGAAGACTGATAGGTTTAGGGTTACTATTAGGTTTAGGGTTAGGTTTAGGGTTCGGGTTTTGGTTAGGGTTATGGGTTAGGTGATAAGAATATGGTTATAGTTAGGGTTAGGTTTACAGTTATGTTTAGGGTTATGGTTAGGGTTAGTGTTATTGTTAGAGCTAGGCTTAGGGATTAGGGATAAGGTTAGGGTCAGGCTTAGGGGTTAGTGTTACGGTTAGGTTAGGGATATTGTAAAGGTTAATGATAGGGTTATGGACTAGGGTTACTGTTCTGGTTAGGGTTAGAGTTAGAAATTAGGGTTAGGGTTAGGTTTAGGTTTAGTGTTAGGCTCAGTATTATGATTAGGGTTAGGGATAGTTTAAGGTTTAGGGTTAGGTTTATTGTCTGGGTTAGATTTGGGGACAGTGTTAGCATTAGCTTTAGGTTTAATGATAGGGTTATGGTTAGGGTTAGGTGTTAGTGTTAGTCTTAGGGTTAGGGTTAGGGTTTCGGGTTAGGGTTAGTTTTAGCGTTAGTTTTAGGGCTAGGGTTAGGGTTAGGGTTAGTAGTTTAGGATTGATGTTAGGGTTAGGTTTAGCTTTAGGGTTTCGGGGTTAGTGTTTGGGTTAGGGTTAGGGTTAGGGTTAGGGATTAGGGATAGGGTTAGAGTGAGTTTAGGGTTAGGGTAAGGGTTAGGGTTATTGATTAGGGTTAGGTTTACAGTTAGAGTTAGTTTTAGGCTCATTTCTAGGATTAGGTTTAGGGATAGATTAGGGCTAGGGTTCGGTTTATTGTTAGGTTTAGGGTTAGGGATAGGGTTAGCATTAGGTTTACGGTTAGGGATAGGGTTAGGGTTAGGGTTAGGGATTAGGGTTAGTGGTAGGTGTTAGTGTTAGGGTTCGGTTTAATATTAGGGTTAGGGTTAGAGTTAGAAGGTTAGGATTAGAGCTAGGGTTGTGTTATGATTAGGGTTAGGGTTTTGGAGTTAGTGTTTGGGTTATGGTTATAGATAGGGTTAGGGATTAGGGATAGGTTTTAGGTTTAGGGTTAGGTTTAGGCTTATGGTTAGGGTTAGGGATTAGGGTTAGGTTTAGAGTAAGGTTTAGGGTTATGAATTTCGGTTCGTGTTAGTTTTAGGGTTAAGGTTAGGCTTAGGGTTACGTTTAGGGTTATGGTTAGGTTTAGGGTTAGGTTTAGGGTTAAGTTTAGGATTAGGGTTCGGGTTAGGTTTAGGGTTAGGGTTTCGGAGTTAGTGTTTGGGTTAGGGTTAGGGTTAGGTGTAGGGATTAGGGATAGGGTTAGAGTTAGTTTTAGTGTTTGGTTTAGGGTTATGGTTATGGATTAGTGTTAAGTTTACAGTTAGAGTTAGCGTTAGGCTCAGTTCTAGGATTAGGTTTAGGGAAAGTTTTAGGACTAGGGTTTAGTTTATTGATAGGGTTAGGGTTAGGGATAGGGTTAGCATTAGGTTTACGGTTAGGGATAGGGTTAGGGTTAGGGTTAGGTCTTAGGGTTAGGGTTAGGTGTTAGTGTTAGGGTTAGGGTTAGGATTAGGTTTAGGGTCAGGGCTAGAAGGTTAGTATTAGAGCTAGGGTTAGGGTTAGGGTTACGGTGAGCTTTTGTGTTATGATTAGTGTTAGGGTTTTGGTGTTAGTGTTTGGGTTATGGTTACGGTTAGGGTTAGCGATTAGGGATAGGGTTACGGTGAGTGTTAGTGTTAGGGTTAGGGTTAGGGTTAGGGTTAATGTTAGGTTTAGGGTTAGGGTTAGTTTTAGGGTTAGTGTGAGGTTTAGGGTTAGGGTTAGGGGTAGGTTTTGCGTAGGGGTTTGGGTTAGGGTAAGGCTAGGGTTAGGGTTAGAGGTTAGCTTTAGGGTTAGGGTTTCAGTTAGGGTTAGTTTTAGTGTTAGGGATAGTGTAAGGGTTAGGGTTAGAGTTAGAAGTTAGGGTTAGGGCTAGGGTTAGTGTTATTGATAGGGGTAGAGTTTCGGTATGGGTTAGTTTTAGTGTTAGGGTTAGGGTTATGGTTAGGCTTTGTTTAGGGATAGGTTAAGTGTTAGATGTTAGGGTTAGGTTTAAGATTTAATTTTAAGTGTTAAAGTTAAGGTTACTGTTAGAGTTTGGTTTAGGGTTATGGTTATAGGTAGGGGGGGTTAGGGATAAGGGTTACGGTTAGGGTTAGCGTTTTGGTTAGGTTTAAGGTTAGGTTTAGGTTTATGGTTCGGTTTAGGGTTACATTTATTGTTAGCGTTTAGAGTTAGAGATTAGGGTTAGGTTTAGCGTTAGTGTTAAGAGTTTAGGGTAAGGGTAAGTTTTAGGGTTTATCGTTAGGGTTAGGGTTAGATTAGGGTTAGGTTTAGGGTCAGGTTTAGGGATAGAGTTTTGTTAGGGTTAAGGTTAAAGTTAGGGTTATGGTTAGTTTTAGGGTTAGGGTTAGTGTTAGGGTTAGGGTTATGTTTTTGTGTTAGGTTTAGTGTTAGGGTTAGGTTTTGGGTTAGGTTTAGTGTTAGGTTTAGGGTTATGATATGGTTTAGGTTTAGGGTTAGCGTTACGTTTAGGGTTAGTGTTAGAGTTTAGGGTGAGATTTAGTCTTAGGGTTATGATTAGGGTTAAGGTTAAGGTTAGAAGTTAGTGTTAACGTTAGGGTTATGGTTAGGGTTAGAGTTATTGTTATGGGTTAGGGTTAGGGTTAGGGTTAGGATTTTGTTTCGGGTTAGGTTTAGATTTTGGGTTATGGTTTGTGATAGGGTTAGGGTTTGGTTTTACAGTTTAGGGTTAGGGTTAGGGTAAGTGTTAGGGTTAGAGTTTAGGATTAGTGTTAGTGTTGGGGTAATGGTTATGGTTAGGGTTAGGGTTAGGGTTAGGGATAGGTTTATGGTTACGTTTAAGTTTAGGGTTAGGGGCAGTTTAGGGTTAGGTTTAGGGGTTAGGTGTTAGGTATAGTGTCAGGTTTAGGCTTCGGAAGACTGATAGGTTCAGGGTTACTATTATGTTTAGGGTTAGGTTTACGGTTCGGGTTTTGTTTAGGGTTATGAGTTAGGTGATAAGAATATGGTTATGGTTAGGGTTAGGTTTACAGTTATGTTTAGGGTTATGGTTAGGGTTAGTGTTATTGTTAGAGCTAGGCTTAGGGATTAGGGATAAGGTTAGGGTCAGGCTTAGGGGTTAGTGTTACGGTTAGGGTTAGGGTTATTGTAAAGGTTAATGTTAGGGTTATGGATTAGGGTTACTGTTTTGGTTAGGGTTAGAGTTAGAAATTAGGGTTAGGGTTAGACTTAGGGTTAGTGTTAGGCTCAGTATTATGATTAGGGTTAGTGATAGTTTTAGGTTTAGGGTTAGGTTTTTGTCTGGGTTAGGGACAGGGATAGCATTAAGTTTAGGTTTAATGATAGGGTTATGTTTAGGGTTAGGTGTTAGTGTTAGGTTTAGGGTTACGGTTAGGCTTTCGGGGTTAGGGTTATTTTTAGCGTTAGGGTTAGGGCTAGGTTTAGGGTTAGGGTTAGAAGGTTAGGATTAATGTTAGGATTAGGTTTAGGGTTAGGGTTTCGGGGTTAGTGTTTGGGTTAGGGTTAGTGTTAGGGTTAGGGATTAGGGATAGGGTTAGAGTGAGTTTAGGTTTAGGGTTAGGGTTAGGATTATGGATTAGTGTTAGGTTTACAGTTAGAGTTAATTTTAGGCTCAGTTCTAGGATTAGGGATAGGGATAGTTTTAGGGCTAGGGTTCGGTTTATTGATAGGTTTACGGTTAGGGATAGGGTTAGGGTTAGGGTTAGGTGTTAGGGTTAGGGTTAGGTGTTAGGGTTAGGGTTAGGATTAGGGTTAGGGTTAGGGATAGAAGGTTAGGATTAGAGCTAGGGTTAGAGTTAGGGTTAAGGTGAGGTTTTGTGTTATGATTAGGGTTAGGGTTTTGGTGTTAGTGTTTGGGTTATGGTTATGGTTAGGGTTATCGATTAGGGATAGGGTTAGGGTGAGTGTTAGGGTTACAGTTAGGGTTAGGGTTAGGGTTAAGGTTAGGTTTAGAGTTAGGGTTAGGGTTAGGGTTAGGGTTAATGTTAGGTTTAGGGTTAGGGTTAGGTTTAGGGTTAGTGTGAGGTTTAGGGTTAGGGTTAGGGTTAGGTTTTGCGTAGGAGTTTGGGTCAGGGTATGGGTTAGGTTTAGGGTTAGAGGTTAGTTTTAGGGTTAGGGTTTCAGTTAGGGTTAGGTTTAGTGTTAGGAATAGTGTAAGTGTTAGGGTTAGAATTAGAAGTTAGGGTTAGGGCTTGGGTTAGTGTTATTGATAGGGTTAGGGTTACGGTATGGGTTAGTGTTAGTGTTAGGGTTAGGGCTATGGTTAGGCTTTGTTTAGGGATAGTTTTAGTGTTAGATGTTAGGGTTAGCGTTAAGGTTTAGGTTTAAGTGTTAAAGTTAAGATTAGTGGTAGACTTTGGTTTAGGGTTATGGTTATAGGAAGGGAGGGTTAGGGTTAAGGTTATGTTTAGGGTTACGGTTAGTGTTCCGTTTGGGGTTAGGTTTAGGCTTAGGGTTAGGTTTAAGATAGGGATTAGAGGTAGGTTTTGGGTTAGCGTTAGGGTGAGGGTTGTGGTTAGGGTTTAGGGTTAGCATTAGTGTCAGTGTTCAGGTTATGGTGAGGTTTAGGATTTGGGTTAGGGTTAGGGGTTAGGTGTTAAGGATATGGTTAATGTTAGGTTTAGGGTTACGTTTAGTGTTGTTGTTACATTTAGGGTTACGGCTAGTTTTAGTGTTAGGGTTAGGATTAGGGTTAGGGATTACGGATAGGGTTAGTGTTAAGGTTAGGGGCTAGATCTACATTTAGTGTTAGGGTTATGGTAAGGGTTAAGTTTAGGGTTATGGATTAGTGTTAGTATTCGGCTTAGGGTTAAAACTAGGGTTACAGTTAGGGTTAGGGTTATGGTTAGGGTTAAGGTTAGGTTTAGGTTTATGGTTCGGTTTAGGGTTAGGTTTATTGTTAGCGTTTAGAGTTAGAGATTAGCATTAGGGTTAGAGTTAGGGTTAGAGTTTAGGTTAAGGGTAAGGTTTAGGGTTATGGTTAGGGTTAGGGTTAGATTAGGGTTAAGTTTAGGGTCAGGTTTAGGGATAGGGTTGGGGTTAGGTTTAAGGTTAAGGTTAGGGTTATGGTTAGTTTTAGGGTTAGGCTTAGTTTTAGGGTTAGGGTTAGGTTTTAGGATTAGGTTTAGTTTTAGGGTTAGGTTTTGGGTTAGGTTTAGGGTTAGGGTTAGGTTTAGGGTTAGGGTTAGGGTTAGGGTTATGATATGGTTTACGTTTAGGGTTAGGGTTACGGTTAGGGTTAGTGTTAGAGTTTAGGGTGAGATTTAGTCTTAGGGTTATGATTAGGGTTAGGGTTAAGGTTAGAAGTTAGTGTTAAGGTTAGGGTTACGGTTAGGGCTAGGATTATTGTTATAGGATAGGGTTAGGTTAGGGTTAGGATTCGGTTTCGGGTTAGGTTTAGATTTTGCGTTAGGGTTTGTGTTGGTTTAGGGTTTGGTTTTACAGTTTAGGGTTAGGGTTACGGTAAGTGTTAGGGTTAGAGTTTAGGATTAGTGTTAGTGTTAGGGTAATGGTTAGGGTTAGGGTTAGGGTTAGGGTTAGGTTTACGGTTACGTTTAAGGTTAGGGTTAGGGGTAGGTTAGGGTTAGGTTTAGGGGTTAGGTGTTAGGGATAGGGTCAGTGTTAGGCTTCGGAAGACTGATAGATTCAGGGTTACTATTAGGTTTAGGGTTAGGTTTAGGGTTATGGTTATATGTAGGGAGGGTTAGGGTTAAGATTATGTTTAGGGTTACGGTTAGTGTTGGTTTAGGGTTAGGTTTAGGGTTAGGGTTAGGTTTAGGATAGGGATTAGAGGTATGTTTTGGGTTAGCGTTAGGGTGAGGGTTATGGTTAGGGTTTATGGTTAGCATTAGTGCTAGTGTTAGTGTTATGGTTAGGTTTAGGGTTTGGGTTAGGGTTAGGGGTTAGGTGTTAAGGATATGGTTAAGGTTATGTTTAGGGTGACGTTTAGTGTTGGTGTTACATTTAGGGTTACGGCTAGTTTTAGTGTTAGGGTTAGGATTAGGGTTAGGGATTACGGATAGGGTTAGTGTTAGGGTTAGGGGCTAGTTTTACATTTAGTGTTAGGGTTATGGTAAGGGTTAAGGTTAGGGTTATGGATTAGTGTTAGCATTCGGCTTAGGGTTAAAACCAGGTTTATGGATAGGGTTAGCATTATGGTTAGTTTTAAGGTTAGGTTTAGGTTTAGGGTTCGGTTTAGGATTAGGTTTATTGTTAGCGTTTAGAGTTAGAGATTAGGGTTATGGTTAGCGTTAGGGTTAGAGTTTAGGGTAAAGGTAAAGTTTAGGGTTATGGGTAGGGTTAGGGTTAGATTAGGGTTAGGTTTAGGGTCAGGTTTAGGGATAGGGTTGGGGTTAGGGTTAAGGTTAAGGTTAGGGTTATGGTCAGTTTTAGAGTTAGGCTTAGTGTTAGGGTTAGGGTTAGGTTTTAGGATTAGGTTTAGTCTTATGGTTAGGTTTTGGGTTAGGTTTAGTGTTAGGTTTAGGGTTATGATATGGTTTAGGTTTAGGGTTAGGGTTACGTTTAGGGTTAGTGTTAGAGTTTAGGGTGAGATTTAGTCTTAGGGTTATGATTAGGGTTAGGGTTAAGGTTAGAAGTTAGTGTTAGGGTTAGGGTTACGGTTAGGTTAGGGTTATTCTTATGGGTTAGGGTTAGGTTTAGGGTTAGGATTTAGGTTATGGTTAGGTTTAGATTTTGGGTTAGGGTTTGTGTTAGGGTTAGGGTTTGGTTTTAAAGTTTAGGGTTAGGGTTAGGTTAAGTGTTAGTGTTAGAGTTTAGGATTAGTGTTAGTGTTAAGGTAATGGTTAGGGTTAGGGAAAGGGTTAGGGTTAGGGTTAGGGTTAGGTTTACAGTTACGTTTAAGGTTAGGGTTAGGGGCAGGTTAGGGTTAGGTTTAGGGGTTAGGTGTTAGGGATAGTGTCAGGGTTAGGCTTCGGAAGACTGATAGGTTCAGGGTTACTATTAGGTTTACGGTTAGGTTTAGGGTTCGGGTTTTGGTTAGGGTTATGGGTTAGGTGATAAGAATATGGTGATAGTTAGGGTTAGGGTTACAGTTATGTTTAGGGTTATGGTTAGGGTTAGTGTTATTGTTAGAGCTAGGCTTAGGGATTAGGGATAAGGTTAGGGTCAGGCTTAGGGGTTAGTGTTACGGTTAGGTTAGGGATATCGTAAAGGTTAATGTTAGGGTTATGGACTGGGGTTACTGTTCTGGTTAGGGTTAGAGTTAGAAATTAGGGTTAGGGTTAGTCTTAGGGTTAGTGTTAGGCTCAGTATTATGATTAGGGTTAGGGATAATTTTAGGTTTAGGGTTAAGTTTATTGTCTGGGTTAGGTTTGGGGACAGGGTTAGCATTAGCTTTAGGTTTAATGATAGGGTTATGGTTAGGGTTAGGTGTTAGTGTTAGTCGTAGGGTTAGGGTTAGGGTTTCGGGTTAGGGTTAGTTTTAGCGTTAGGTTTAGGGCTAGGGTTAGGGTTAGGGTTAGTAGTTTAGGATTGATGTTAGGGTTAGGTTTAGCTTTAGGGTTTCGGGGTTAGTGTTTGGGTTAGGGTTAGGGTTAGGGTTAGGGATTAGGGATAGGGTTAGAGTGAGTTTAGGGTTAGGGTTAGGGTTAGGGTTATTGATTAGGGTTAGGTTTACAGTTAGAGTTAGTTTTAGGCTCATTTCTAGGATTAGGGTTAGGGATAGTTTTAGGGCTAGTGTTCGGTTTATTGATAGGTTTAGGGTTAGGGATAGGGTTAGCATTAGGTTTACGGTTAGGGATAGGGTTAGGGTTAGGGTTAGGGGTTAGGGTTAGGGGTAGGTGTTAGTGTTAGGGTTCGGTTTAATATTAGGGTTAGGGTTTGAGTGAGAAGGTTAGGATTAGAGCTAGGGTTGTGTTATGATTAGGGTTAGGATTTTGGAGTTAGTGTTTGGGTTATGGTTATAGTTAGGGTTAGCGATTACGGATAGGGTTTAGTTTTAGGGTTAGGTTTAGGCTTATCGTTAGGGTTAGGGATTAGGGTTAGGTTTAGAGTTAGGTTTAGGGTTATGAATTTGGGTTCGTGTTAGTTTTAGGGTTAAGGTTAGGCTTAGGGTTACAGTTAGGGTTATGGTTAGGTTTAGGGTTAGGTTTAGGGTTAAGTTTAGGATTAGGGTTCGTGTTAGGTTTAGGGTTAGGGTTTCGGAGTTAGTGTTTGGGTAGGGTTAGGGTTAGGGGTAGGGATTAGGGATAGGGTTAGAGTTAGTTTTAGGGTTTGCTTTAGGGTTATGGTTATGGAATAGTGTTAAATTTACAGTTAGAGTTAGCGTTAGGCTCAGTTCTAGGATTAGGTTTAGGGATAGTTTTAGGACTAGGGTTTAGTTTATTGATAGGTTTAGGGTTAGGGATAGGGTTAGCATTAGGTTTAAGGTGAGGGATAGGGTTAGGGTTAGGGTTAGGTGTTAGGGTTAGGGTTAGGATTAGGGTTAAGGTCAGGGCTAGAAGGTTAGTATTAGAGCTAGGGTTCGGGTTATGGTTACAGCGAGGTTTTGTGTTATGATTAGGGTTAGGGTTTTGGTGTTAGTGTTTGGGTTATGGTTAGGGTTAGGGTTAGCGATTAGGGATAGGGTTACGGTGAGTGTTAGGGTTAGGGTTAGGGTTAGGGTTAATGTTAGGTTTAGGGTTATGGTTAGTTTTAGGGTTAGTGTGAGGTTTAGGGTTAGCGTTAGGGTTAGGTTTTGCGTAGGGGTTTGGGTTAGGGTAAGGCTAGGGTTAGGGTTAGAGGTTAGCTTTAGGGTTAGGGTTTCAGTTAGGGTTAGTTTTAGTGTTAGGGATAGTGAAAGGGTTAGGGTTAGAGTTAGAAGTTAGGGTTAGGGCTAGGGTTAATGTTATTGATAGGGTTAGGGTTTCCGTATGGGTTAGTTTTAGTGTTAGGGTTAGGGTTATGGTTAGGCTTTGTTTAGGGATAGGTTTAGTGTTAGATGTTAGGGTTAGGTTTAAGGTTTAGTTTTAAGTGTTAAAGTTAAGGTTACTGTTAGACTTTGGTTTAGGGTTATGGTTATAGGTAGGGAGGGTTAGGGTTAAGGTTATGTTTAGGGTTACGGTTATTGTTCAGTTTAGGGTTAGGTTTAGGGTTAGGGTTAGGTTTAGGATAGGGATTAGAGGTAGTTTTTGGGTTAGCGTTAGTGTGAGGGTTATGGTTAGGGTTTAGGGTTAGCAGTAGTGTTAGTGTTAGGGTTATGGTTAGGTTTAGGGTTTGGGTTAGGGTTAGGGGTTAGGTGTTAAGGATATGGTTAAGGTTATGTTTAGGGTTACGTTTAGGGTTGGTGGTACATTTAGGGTTACGGCTAGTTTTAGTGTTAGGGTTAGGATTAGGGTTAGGGATTACGGATAGGGTTAGTGTTAGGGTTAGGTTTAGTTTTATATTTAGTGTTAGGGTTATGGTAAGGGTTAAGGTTAGGGTTATGGATTATTGTTAGTATTCGGCTTAGGGTTAAAACTAGGGTTACGTTTAGGGTTAGCGTTATGATTAGGTTTAAGGTTAGGTTTAGGTTTATGGTTCGGTTTAGGGTTACGTTTATTGTTAGCGTTTAGAGTTAGAGATTAGGGTTAGGTTTAGCGTTAGTGTTAGAGTTTAGGGTAAGGGTAAGGTTTAGGGTTTATCGTTAGGGTTAGGGTTAGATTAGGGTTAGGTTTAGGGTCAGGTTTAGGATAGGGTTGGGGTTAGGGTTAAGGTTAAAGTTAGGGTTATGGTTAGTTTTAGGGTTAGGGTTAGTGTTAGGGTTAGGGTTAGGTTTTAGTGTTAGGTTTAGTGTTAGGGTTAGGTTTTGGGTTAGGTTTAGTGTTAGGTTTAGGGTTATGATATGGTTTAGGTTTACGGTTAGCGTTACGTTTAGGGTTAGTGTTAGAGTTTAGGGTGAGATTTAGTCTTAGGGTTATGATTAGGGTTAAGGTTAAGGTTAAGGTTAGAAGTTAGTGTTAAGGTTAGGGTTACGGTTAGGGTTAGAGATATTGTAATGGGTTAGGGTTAGGGTTAGGGTTAGGATTTGGTTTCGGGTTAGGTGTAGATTTTGGGTTATCGTTTGTGTTAGGGTTAGGGTTTGGTTTTACAGTTTAGGGTTAGGGTTAGGGTAAGTGTTAGTGTTAGAGTTTAGGATTAGTGTTAGTGTTAGGGTAATGGTTAGGGTTAGGGTTAGGGTTAGGGTTAGGTTTACGGTTACGTTTAAGTTTAGGGTTAGGGGCAGTTTAGTGTTAGGTTTAGGGGTTAGGTGTTAGGGATAGGGTCAGGGTTAGGCTTCGGAAGACTGATAGGTTCAGGGTTACTATTAGGTTTAGGGTTAGGTTTACGGTTCGGGTTTTGTTTAGGGTTATGAGTTAGGTGATAAGAATATGGTTATGGTTAGGGTTAGGTTTACAGTTATGTTTAGGGTTATGGTTAGGGTTAGTGTTATTGTTAGAGCTAGGCTTAGGGATTAGGGATAAGGTTAGGGTCAGGCTTAGGGGTTAGTGTTACGGTTAGGGTTAGGGTTATGGACTAGGGTTACTGTTCTGGTTAGTGTTAGAGTTAGAAATTAGGTTTAGGGTTAGGCTTAGGGTTAGTGTTAGGCTCAGTATTATGATTAGGGTTAGGGATAGTTTTAGGTTTAGGGTTAGGTTTATTGTCTGGGTTAGGGTTGGGGACAGTGTTAACATTAGCTTTAGGTTTAATGATAGGGTTATGGTTAGGGTTAGGTGTTAGTGTGAGTCTTAGGGTTAGGGTTAGGGTTTCGGGTTAGGGTTAGTTTTAGCGTTAGGTGTAGGGCTAGGGTTAGGGTTAGGGTTAGTAGGTTAGGATTAATGTTAGGGTTAGGTTTAGCGTTAGGGTTTTGGGGTTAGTGTTTGGGTTAGGGTTAGGGTTAGGGTTAGGGATTAGGGATAGGGTTAGAGTGAATTTAGGGGTAGGGTTAGGGTTAGGGTTATTGATTAGGGTTAGGTTTACAGTTAGAGTTAGTTTTAGGCTCAGTTCTAGGATTAGGGTTAGGGATAGTTTTAGGGCTAGGGTTCATTTTATTGATAGGTTTAGGCTTAGGGATAGGGTTAGCATTAGGTTTACGGTTAGGGATAGGGTTAGGGTTAGGTTTAGGGGTTAGGGTTAGGGGTAGGTGTTAGTGTTAGTGTTCGGTTTAATATTAGGGTTAGGGTTAGAGTTAGAAGGTTAGGATTAGAGGTAGGGTTGTTTTTATGATTAGGGTTAGGCTTTTGGAGTTAGTGTTTGGGTTATGGTTATAGTTAGTGTTAGCGATTAGGGATAGGGTTTGGGTTTAGGGTTAGGTTTAAGCTTATCATTAGGGTTAGGGATTAGGGTTAGGTTTAGAGTTAGGTTTAGGGTTATGAATTTGGGTTCGTGTTAGTTTTAGGGTTAAGGTTAGGCTTAGGGTTACGGTTAGGGTTACGATTAGGTTTAGGGTTAGGTTTAGGGTTAAGTTTAGGATTAGGGTTTGGGTTAGGTTTAGGGTTAGGGTTTCGGAGTTAGTGTTTGGGTTAGGGTTAGGGTTAGGTTTAGGGATTAGGGATAGGGTTAGAGTGAGTTTTAGGGTTTGTGTTAGGGTTATGGTTATGGATTAGTGTTAAGTTTACAGTTAGAGTTAGCGTTAGGCTCAGTTCTAGGATTAGGTTTAGGGATAGTTAGGACTAGGGTTTAGTTTATTGATAGGGTTAGGGTTAGGGATAGGGTTAGCATTAGGTTACGGTTAGGGATAGGGTTAGGGTTAGGGTTAGGGATTAGGGAAAGGGTTAGAGTGAGTTTAGGGGTAGGGTTAGGGTTAGGGTTATAGATTAGGGTTAGGTTTACAGTTAGAGTTAGTTTTAGTCTCAGATCTAGGATTAGGTTGAGGGATAGTTTTAGGTCTAGGGTTCGGTTTATTTATAGGTTTAGGGTTAGGGATAGGGTTAGCATTAGATTTACGGTTAGGGATAGGGTTAGGGTTAGGGTTAGGTGTTAGGGTTAGGGTTAGGTGTTAGGGTTAGTGTTAGGATTAGGGTTAGGGTCAGGGCAAGAAGGTTAGGATTAGAGCTAGGTTTATGGTTAGGGTTACGGTGAGGTTTTGTGTTATGATTAGTGTTAGGGTTTTGGTGTTAGTGTTTGGGTTATGGTTATGGTTAGGGTTAGCGATTAGGGATAGTGTTAGGGTGAGTGTTAGGGTTACGGTAGGGTTAGGGTTAGGATTAAGGTTAGGTTTAGGGTTAGGGTTAGGTTTAGGGTTAGTGTGAGGTTTAGGGTTAGGGTTAGGGTTAGATTTTGCGTAGGGGTTTGGGTTAGGGTAAGGGCTAGGGTTAGGTTTAGAGGTTAGCTTTAGGGTTAGGGTTTCAGTTACGGTTAGGTTTAGTGTTAGGGATAGTGTAAGGGTTAGGGTTAGAGTTAGAAGTTAGGGTTAGGGCGAGGGTTAGTGTTATTGATAGGGTTAGGGTTTCGGTATGGTTTAGTTTTAGAGTGTTAGGGTTAGGCTTATGGTTAGGCTTTGTTTAGGGAGAGGTTTAGTGTTAGATGTTAGGGTTAGGTTTAAGGTTTAGGGTTAAGTGTTAAAGTTAGGGTTAGTGTTAGACTTTGGTTTAGGGTTATGGTTATAGGTAGGGAGGGTTAGTGTTAAGGTTATGTTTAGGGTTACGGTTAGTGTTCGGTTTAGGGTTAGGTTTAGTGTTAGGGTTAGGTTTAGGATAGGGATTAGAGGTAGGTTTTGGGTTAGCGTTAGGGTGAGGGTTATGGTTCGGGTTTAGGGTTAGCATTAGTGTTAGTGTTAGGGTTATGGTTAGGTTTAGGGTTTGGGTTAGGGTTAGGGGTTAGGTGTTAAGGATATGGTTAAGGTTATGTTTAGGGTTACGTTCAGTGTTGGTGTTACATTAAGGGTTACGGCTAGTTTTAGTGTTAGGGTTAGGATTAGGGTTAGGGATTACGGATAGGGTTAGTGTTAGGGTTAGGGGCTAGATGTACATTTAGTGTTAGGGTTATGGTAAGGGTTAAGGTTAGGGTTATGGATTATTGTTAGTATTCGGCTTAGGGTTAAAACTAGGGTTACAGTTAGGGTTAGCGTTATGGTTAGGGATAAGGTTAGGTTTAGATTTAGGGTTCGGTTTAGGGTTAGGTTTATTGTTAGCGTTTAGAGTTAGAGATTAGGGTTATGGTTAGGGTTAGGGTTAGAGTTTAGAGTAAGGGTAAGGGTTACGGTTATGGTTAGGGTTAGGGTTAGATTAGGGTTAGGTTTAGGGTCAGGTTTAGGGATAGGGTTGGGGTTAGGGTTAAGGTTAAGGTTAGGGTTATGGTTAGTTTTAGGGTTAGGGTTAGTGTTGGGGTTAGGGTTAGGTTTTAGGGTTAGGTTTAGTGTTAGGGTTAGGTTTTGGGTTAGATTTAGTGTTAGGTTTAGGGTTATGATATGGTTTAGGTTTAGGGTTATGGTTACGTTTAGGGTTAGTGTTAGAGTTTAGGGTGAGATTTAGTCTTAGGGTTATGATTAGGGTTAGGGTTAAGGTTAAAAGTTAGTGTTAGGGTTAGGGTTACGGTTAGGGTTAGGGTTATTGTTATGGGTTAGGATTAGGGTTAGGGTTAGGGTTAGGATTTAGGTTAGGGTTAGGTTTAGATTTTGGGTTAGGGTTTGTGTTAGGGTTAGGGTTTGGTTTTACAGTTTAGGGTTAGGGTTAGGGTAAGTGTTAGTGTTAGAGTTTAGGATTAGTGTTAGTGTTAGGGTAATGGTTAGGGTTAGGGTTAGGGTTAGGGTTAGGGTTAGGGTTAGGGTTAGCATTAGGTTTACGGTTAGGGATAGGGTTAGGGTTAGGGTTAGGGATTAGGGATAGGGTTAGCGTGAGTTTAGGGGTAGGGTTAGTGTTAGGGTTATGGATTAGGGTTAGGTTTACAGTTAGAGTTAGTTTTAGGCTCAGTTCTAGGATTAGGTTTAGGGATAGTTTTAGGCCTAGGGTTCGGTTTATTGATAGATTTAGGGTTAAGGATAGGGTTAGCATTAGGTTTATGGTTAGGGATAGTTTTAGGGCTAGGGTTCGGTTTATTGATAGGTTTAGGGTTAGGGATAGTGTGGGCATTAGGTTTACGGTTAGGGATAGTGTTAGGATTTGGGTTAGGGGTTAGGGTTAGGGGTAGGTGTTAGTGTTAGGTTTGGGTTTAGGATTAGGGTAAGGTTTAGAGTTAGGAGGTTAGGAGTAGAACTGGGGTTGTGTTACGATTAGGGTTAGGGTTTTGGAGTTAGTGTTTGGGTTATGGTTATACTTAGGGTTAGCGATTAGGGATAGGGTTTAGGTTTAGGGTTAGGTTTAGGCTTATCGTTAGGATTAGGGATTAGGGTTATGTTTAGAGTTAGGTTTAGGGTTATGAATTTGGGTTCGTGTTAGTTTTAGGTTTAAGGTTAGGCTTAGGGTTACGGTTAGGTTTATGGTTAGGTTTAGGGTTAGGTTTAGGGTTAAGTTTAGGATTAGGGTTCGGGTTAGGTTTAGGGTTAGGGTTTCGGGTTAGTGTTTGTGTTAGTGTTCGGGTTCGGGTTAGAATTAGGGTTAGGGTTAGAGTTAGATGGTTAGGATTAGAGCTAGGGTTAGGGTTAGGGTTACGGTGAGGTTTTGTGTTATGATTAGGGTTAGGGTTTTGGTGTTAGTGTTTGGGTTATGGTTATGGTTAGGGTTAGTGATTAGGGATAGGGTTAGGGTGAGTGTTAGGGTTACGGTTAGGGTTAGGGTTAGGGTTAAGGTTAGGTTTAGGGTTAGGTTTAGGTTTAGGGTTAGTGTGAGGTTTAGGGTTAGGGTTAGGGTTAGGTTTTGCGTAGGGGTTTGGGTTAGGGTAAGGGCTAGGGTTATGGTTAGAGGTTAGCTTTAGGGTTAGGGTTTCAATTACTGTTATGTTTAGTGTTAGGGATAGTGTAAGGGTTAGGGTTCGAGTTAGAAGTTAGGGTTAGGGCTAGGGTTATTGTTATTGATAGGGTTAGCGTTTCCGTATGGCTTAGTTTTAGAGTGTTAGGGTTAGGGTTATGGTTAGGCTTTGTTTAGGGAGAGGTTTAGTGTTAGATGTTAGGGTTAGGTTTAAGGTTTAGGGTTAAGTGTTAAAGTTAGGGTTAGTGTTAGACTTTGGTTTAGGGTTATGGTTATAGGTAGGGAGGGTTAGGGTTAAGGTTATGTTTAGGGTTACGGTTAGTGTTCGGGTTAGGGTTAGGTTTAGGGTTAGAGTTAGGTTTAAGATAGGGATTAGAGGTAGGTTTTGGGTTAGCGTTAGGGTGAGGGTTATGGTTAGGGTTTAGGGTTAGCTTTAGTGTTAGTGTTAGGGTTATGGTGAGGTTTAGGGTTTGGGTTAGGGTTAGGGGTTAGGTGTTAAGGATATGGTTAAGGTTATGTTTAGGGTTACGTTTAGTGTTGGTGTTACATTTAGGGTTACGGCTAGTTTTAGTGTTAGGGTTAGGATTAGGGTTAGGGATTACGGATAGGGTTAGTGTTAGGGTTAGGGGCTAGTTTTACATTTAGTGTTAGGGTTACGGTAAGGGTTAAGGTTAGGGTTATGGATTATTGTTAGTATTCGGCTTAGGGTTAAAACCAGGGTTACGGATAGGGTTAGCATTATGGTTAGGGTTAAGGTTAGGTTTAGGTTTATGGTTCGGTTTAGGATTAGGTTTATTTTTAGCGTTTAGAGTTAGAGATTAGGGTTAGGGTTACCGTTAGGGTTAGAGTTTAGGGTAAAGGTAAAGTTTAGGGTTATGGTTAGGGTTAGGGTTAGATTATAGTTAGGTTTAGGGTCAGGTTTAGGGATAGGGTTGGGGTTAGGGTTAAGGTTAAGGTTAGGGTTATGGTTAGTTTTAGAGTTAGGCTTAGTGTTAGGGTTAGGGTTAAGTTTTAGGATTAGGTTTAGTGTTAGGGTTAGGTTTTGGGTTAGGTTTAGTGTTAGGTTTAGGGTTATGCTATGGTTTAGGTTTAGGGTTAGGGTTACGTTTAGGGTTAGTGTTAGAGTTTAGGGTGAGATTTAGTCTTAGGGTTATGTTTAGGGTTAGGGTTAAGGTTAGAAGTTAGTGTTAGGGTTAGGCTACGGTTAGGTTAGGGTTATTGTTATGGGTTAGGGTTAGGGTTAGAGTTAGGATTTAGGTTAGGGGTAGGTTTAGATTTTGGGTTAGGGTTTGTGTTAGGGTTAGGGTTTGGTTTTAAAGTTTAGGGTTAGGGTTAGGGTAAGTGTTAGTGTTAGAGTTTAGGATTAGTGTTAGTGTTAAGGTAATGGTTAGGGTTAGGGTTAGGGTTAGGGTTAGGGTTAGGGTTAGGTTTACGGTTACGTTTAAGGTTAGGGTTAGGGGCAGGTTAGGGTTAGGTTTAGGGGTTAGGTGTTAGGGATAGTGTCAGGGTTAGGCTTCGGAAGACTGATAGGTTCAGGGTTACTATTAGGTTTACGGTTAGGTTTAGGGTTCGGGTTTTGGTTAGGGTTATGGGTTAGGTGATAAGAATATGGTGATAGTTAGGGTTAGGGTTACAGTTATGTTTAGGGTTATGGTTAGGGTTAGTGTTATTGTTAGAGCTAGGCTTAGGGATTAGGGATAAGGTTAGGGTCAGGCTTAGGGGTTAGTGTTACGGTTAGGTTAGGGATATCGTAAAGGTTAATGTTAGGGTTATGGACTGGGGTTACTGTTCTGGTTAGGGTTAGAGTTAGAAATTAGGGTTAGGGTTAGTCTTAGGGTTAGTGTTAGGCTCAGTATTATGATTAGGGTTAGGGATAATTTTAGGTTTAGGGTTAAGTTTATTGTCTGGGTTAGGTTTGGGGACAGGGTTAGCATTAGCTTTAGGTTTAATGATAGGGTTATGGTTAGGGTTAGGTGTTAGTGTTAGTCGTAGGGTTAGGGTTAGGGTTTCGGGTTAGGGTTAGTTTTAGCGTTAGGTTTAGGGCTAGGGTTAGGGTTAGGGTTAGTAGTTTAGGATTGATGTTAGGGTTAGGTTTAGCTTTAGGGTTTCGGGGTTAGTGTTTGGGTTAGGGTTAGGGTTAGGGTTAGGGATTAGGGATAGGGTTAGAGTGAGTTTAGGGTTAGGGTTAGGGTTAGGGTTATTGATTAGGGTTAGGTTTACAGTTAGAGTTAGTTTTAGGCTCATTTCTAGGATTAGGGTTAGGGATAGTTTTAGGGCTAGTGTTCGGTTTATTGATAGGTTTAGGGTTAGGGATAGGGTTAGCATTAGGTTTACGGTTAGGGATAGGGTTAGGGTTAGGGTTAGGGGTTAGGGTTAGGGGTAGGTGTTAGTGTTAGGGTTCGGTTTAATATTAGGGTTAGGGTTTGAGTGAGAAGGTTAGGATTAGAGCTAGGGTTGTGTTATGATTAGGGTTAGGGTTTTGGAGTTAGTGTTTGGGTTATGGTTATAGTTAGGGTTAGCGATTACGGATAGGGTTTAGTTTTAGGGTTAGGTTTAGGCTTATCGTTAGGGTTAGGGATTAGGGTTAGGTTTAGAGTTAGGTTTAGGGTTATGAATTTGGGTTCGTGTTAGTTTTAGGGTTAAGGTTAGGCTTAGGGTTACAGTTAGGGTTATGGTTAGGTTTAGGGTTAGGTTTAGGGTTAAGTTTAGGATTAGGGTTCGTGTTAGGTTTAGGGTTAGGGTTTCGGAGTTAGTGTTTGGGTAGGGTTAGGGTTAGGGGTAGGGATTAGGGATAGGGTTAGAGTTAGTTTTAGGGTTTGCTTTAGGGTTATGGTTATGGAATAGTGTTAAATTTACAGTTAGAGTTAGCGTTAGGCTCAGTTCTAGGATTAGGTTTAGGGATAGTTTTAGGACTAGGGTTTAGTTTATTGATAGGGTTAGGGTTAGGGATAGGGTTAGCATTAGGTTTAAGGTGAGGGATAGGGTTAGGGTTAGGGTTAGGTGTTAGGGTTAGGGTTAGGATTAGGGTTAAGGTCAGGGCTAGAAGGTTAGTATTAGAGCTAGGGTTCGGGTTATGGTTACAGCGAGGTTTTGTGTTATGATTAGGGTTAGGGTTTTGGTGTTAGTGTTTGGGTTATGGTTAGGGTTAGGGTTAGCGATTAGGGATAGGGTTACGGTGAGTGTTAGGGTTAGGGTTAGGGTTAGGGTTAATGTTAGGTTTAGGGTTATGGTTAGTTTTAGGGTTAGTGTGAGGTTTAGGGTTAGCGTTAGGGTTAGGTTTTGCGTAGGGGTTTGGGTTAGGGTAAGGCTAGGGTTAGGGTTAGAGGTTAGCTTTAGGGTTAGGGTTTCAGTTAGGGTTAGTTTTAGTGTTAGGGATAGTGAAAGGGTTAGGGTTAGAGTTAGAAGTTAGGGTTAGGGCTAGGGTTAATGTTATTGATAGGGTTAGGGTTTCCGTATGGGTTAGTTTTAGTGTTAGGGTTAGGGTTATGGTTAGGCTTTGTTTAGGGATAGGTTTAGTGTTAGATGTTAGGGTTAGGTTTAAGGTTTAGTTTTAAGTGTTAAAGTTAAGGTTACTGTTAGACTTTGGTTTAGGGTTATGGTTATAGGTAGGGAGGGTTAGGGTTAAGGTTATGTTTAGGGTTACGGTTATTGTTCAGTTTAGGGTTAGGTTTAGGGTTAGGGTTAGGTTTAGGATAGGGATTAGAGGTAGTTTTTGGGTTAGCGTTAGTGTGAGGGTTATGGTTAGGGTTTAGGGTTAGCAGTAGTGTTAGTGTTAGGGTTATGGTTAGGTTTAGGGTTTGGGTTAGGGTTAGGGGTTAGGTGTTAAGGATATGGTTAAGGTTATGTTTAGGGTTACGTTTAGGGTTGGTGGTACATTTAGGGTTACGGCTAGTTTTAGTGTTAGGGTTAGGATTAGGGTTAGGGATTACGGATAGGGTTAGTGTTAGGGTTAGGTTTAGTTTTATATTTAGTGTTAGGGTTATGGTAAGGGTTAAGGTTAGGGTTATGGATTATTGTTAGTATTCGGCTTAGGGTTAAAACTAGGGTTACGTTTAGGGTTAGCGTTATGATTAGGTTTAAGGTTAGGTTTAGGTTTATGGTTCGGTTTAGGGTTACGTTTATTGTTAGCGTTTAGAGTTAGAGATTAGGGTTAGGTTTAGCGTTAGTGTTAGAGTTTAGGGTAAGGGTAAGGTTTAGGGTTTATCGTTAGGGTTAGGGTTAGATTAGGGTTAGGTTTAGGGTCAGGTTTAGGATAGGGTTGGGGTTAGGGTTAAGGTTAAAGTTAGGGTTATGGTTAGTTTTAGGGTTAGGGTTAGTGTTAGGGTTAGGGTTAGGTTTTAGTGTTAGGTTTAGTGTTAGGGTTAGGTTTTGGGTTAGGTTTAGTGTTAGGTTTAGGGTTATGATATGGTTTAGGTTTACGGTTAGCGTTACGTTTAGGGTTAGTGTTAGAGTTTAGGGTGAGATTTAGTCTTAGGGTTATGATTAGGGTTAAGGTTAAGGTTAAGGTTAGAAGTTAGTGTTAAGGTTAGGGTTACGGTTAGGGTTAGAGATATTGTAATGGGTTAGGGTTAGGGTTAGGGTTAGGATTTGGTTTCGGGTTAGGTGTAGATTTTGGGTTATCGTTTGTGTTAGGGTTAGGGTTTGGTTTTACAGTTTAGGGTTAGGGTTAGGGTAAGTGTTAGTGTTAGAGTTTAGGATTAGTGTTAGTGTTAGGGTAATGGTTAGGGTTAGGGTTAGGGTTAGGGTTAGGTTTACGGTTACGTTTAAGTTTAGGGTTAGGGGCAGTTTAGTGTTAGGTTTAGGGGTTAGGTGTTAGGGATAGGGTCAGGGTTAGGCTTCGGAAGACTGATAGGTTCAGGGTTACTATTAGGTTTAGGGTTAGGTTTACGGTTCGGGTTTTGTTTAGGGTTATGAGTTAGGTGATAAGAATATGGTTATGGTTAGGGTTAGGTTTACAGTTATGTTTAGGGTTATGGTTAGGGTTAGTGTTATTGTTAGAGCTAGGCTTAGGGATTAGGGATAAGGTTAGGGTCAGGCTTAGGGGTTAGTGTTACGGTTAGGGTTAGGGTTATGGACTAGGGTTACTGTTCTGGTTAGTGTTAGAGTTAGAAATTAGGTTTAGGGTTAGGCTTAGGGTTAGTGTTAGGCTCAGTATTATGATTAGGGTTAGGGATAGTTTTAGGTTTAGGGTTAGGTTTATTGTCTGGGTTAGGGTTGGGGACAGTGTTAACATTAGCTTTAGGTTTAATGATAGGGTTATGGTTAGGGTTAGGTGTTAGTGTGAGTCTTAGGGTTAGGGTTAGGGTTTCGGGTTAGGGTTAGTTTTAGCGTTAGGTGTAGGGCTAGGGTTAGGGTTAGGGTTAGTAGGTTAGGATTAATGTTAGGGTTAGGTTTAGCGTTAGGGTTTTGGGGTTAGTGTTTGGGTTAGGGTTAGGGTTAGGGTTAGGGATTAGGGATAGGGTTAGAGTGAATTTAGGGGTAGGGTTAGGGTTAGGGTTATTGATTAGGGTTAGGTTTACAGTTAGAGTTAGTTTTAGGCTCAGTTCTAGGATTAGGGTTAGGGATAGTTTTAGGGCTAGGGTTCATTTTATTGATAGGTTTAGGCTTAGGGATAGGGTTAGCATTAGGTTTACGGTTAGGGATAGGGTTAGGGTTAGGTTTAGGGGTTAGGGTTAGGGGTAGGTGTTAGTGTTAGTGTTCTTTTTAATATTAGGGTTAGGGTTAGAGTTAGAAGGTTAGGATTAGAGGTAGGGTTGTTTTTATGATTAGGGTTAGGCTTTTGGAGTTAGTGTTTGGGTTATGGTTATAGTTAGTGTTAGCGATTAGGGATAGGGTTTGGGTTTAGGGTTAGGTTTAAGCTTATCATTAGGGTTAGGGATTAGGGTTAGGTTTAGAGTTAGGTTTAGGGTTATGAATTTGGGTTCGTGTTAGTTTTAGGGTTAAGGTTAGGCTTAGGGTTACGGTTAGGGTTACGATTAGGTTTAGGGTTAGGTTTAGGGTTAAGTTTAGGATTAGGGTTTGGGTTAGGTTTAGGGTTAGGGTTTCGGAGTTAGTGTTTGGGTTAGGGTTAGGGTTAGGTTTAGGGATTAGGGATAGGGTTAGAGTGAGTTTTAGGGTTTGTGTTAGGGTTATGGTTATGGATTAGTGTTAAGTTTACAGTTAGAGTTAGCGTTAGGCTCAGTTCTAGGATTAGGTTTAGGGATAGTTAGGACTAGGGTTTAGTTTATTGATAGGGTTAGGGTTAGGGATAGGGTTAGCATTAGGTTACGGTTAGGGATAGGGTTAGGGTTAGGGTTAGGGATTAGGGAAAGGGTTAGAGTGAGTTTAGGGGTAGGGTTAGGGTTAGGGTTATAGATTAGGGTTAGGTTTACAGTTAGAGTTAGTTTTAGTCTCAGATCTAGGATTAGGTTGAGGGATAGTTTTAGGTCTAGGGTTCGGTTTATTTATAGGTTTAGGGTTAGGGATAGGGTTAGCATTAGATTTACGGTTAGGGATAGGGTTAGGGTTAGGGTTAGGTGTTAGGGTTAGGGTTAGGTGTTAGGGTTAGTGTTAGGATTAGGGTTAGGGTCAGGGCAAGAAGGTTAGGATTAGAGCTAGGTTTATGGTTAGGGTTACGGTGAGGTTTTGTGTTATGATTAGTGTTAGGGTTTTGGTGTTAGTGTTTGGGTTATGGTTATGGTTAGGGTTAGCGATTAGGGATAGTGTTAGGGTGAGTGTTAGGGTTACGGTAGGGTTAGGGTTAGGATTAAGGTTAGGTTTAGGGTTAGGGTTAGGTTTAGGGTTAGTGTGAGGTTTAGGGTTAGGGTTAGGGTTAGATTTTGCGTAGGGGTTTGGGTTAGGGTAAGGGCTAGGGTTAGGTTTAGAGGTTAGCTTTAGGGTTAGGGTTTCAGTTACGGTTAGGTTTAGTGTTAGGGATAGTGTAAGGGTTAGGGTTAGAGTTAGAAGTTAGGGTTAGGGCGAGGGTTAGTGTTATTGATAGGGTTAGGGTTTCGGTATGGTTTAGTTTTAGAGTGTTAGGGTTAGGCTTATGGTTAGGCTTTGTTTAGGGAGAGGTTTAGTGTTAGATGTTAGGGTTAGGTTTAAGGTTTAGGGTTAAGTGTTAAAGTTAGGGTTAGTGTTAGACTTTGGTTTAGGGTTATGGTTATAGGTAGGGAGGGTTAGGGTTAAGGTTATGTTTAGGGTTACGGTTAGTGTTCGGTTTAGGGTTAGGTTTAGGGTTAGGGTTAGGTTTAGGATAGGGATTAGAGGTAGGTTTTGGGTTAGCGTTAGGGTGAGGGTTATGGTTCGGGTTTAGGGTTAGCATTAGTGTTAGTGTTAGGGTTATGGTTAGGTTTAGGGTTTGGGTTAGGGTTAAGGGTTAGGTGTTAAGGATATGGTTAAGGTTATGTTTAGGGTTACGTTCAGTGTTGGTGTTACATTAAGGGTTACGGCTAGTTTTAGTGTTAGGGTTAGGATTAGGGTTAGGGATTACGGATAGGGTTAGTGTTAGGGTTAGGGGCTAGATTTACATTTAGTGTTAGGGTTATGGTAAGGGTTAAGGTTAGGGTTATGGATTATTGTTAGTATTCGGCTTAGGGTTAAAACTAGGGTTACAGTTAGGGTTAGCGTTATGGTTAGGGATAAGGTTAGGTTTAGATTTAGGGTTCGGTTTAGGGTTAGGTTTATTGTTAGCGTTTAGAGTTAGAGATTAGGGTTATGGTTAGGGTTAGGGTTAGAGTTTAGAGTAAGGGTAAGGGTTACGGTTATGGTTAGGGTTAGGGTTAGATTAGGGTTAGGTTTAGGGTCAGGTTTAGGGATAGGGTTGGGGTTAGGGTTAAGGTTAAGGTTAGGGTTATGGTTAGTTTTAGGGTTAGGGTTAGTGTTGGGGTTAGGGTTAGGTTTTAGGGTTAGGTTTAGTGTTAGGGTTAGGTTTTGGGTTAGATTTAGTGTTAGGTTTAGGGTTATGATATGGTTTAGGTTTAGGGTTATGGTTACGTTTAGGGTTAGTGTTAGAGTTTAGGGTGAGATTTAGTCTTAGGGTTATGATTAGGGTTAGGGTTAAGGTTAAAAGTTAGTGTTAGGGTTAGGGTTACGGTTAGGGTTAGGGTTATTGTTATGGGTTAGGATTAGGGTTAGGGTTAGGGTTAGGATTTAGGTTAGGGTTAGGTTTAGATTTTGGGTTAGGGTTTGTGTTAGGGTTAGGGTTTGGTTTTACAGTTTAGGGTTAGGGTTAGGGTAAGTGTTAGTGTTAGAGTTTAGGATTAGTGTTAGTGTTAGGGTAATGGTTAGGGTTAGGGTTAGGGTTAGGGTTAGGGTTAGGGTTAGCATTAGGTTTACGGTTAGGGATAGGGTTAGGGTTAGGGTTAGGGATTAGGGATAGGGTTAGCGTGAGTTTAGGGGTAGGGTTAGTGTTAGGGTTATGGATTAGGGTTAGGTTTACAGTTAGAGTTAGTTTTAGGCTCAGTTCTAGGATTAGGTTTAGGGATAGTTTTAGGCCTAGGGTTCGGTTTATTGATAGATTTAGGGTTAAGGATAGGGTTAGCATTAGGTTTATGGTTAGGGATAGTTTTAGGGCTAGGGTTCGGTTTATTGATAGGTTTAGGGTTAGGGATAGTGTGGGCATTAGGTTTACGGTAAGGGATAGTGTTAGGATTTGGGTTAGGGGTTAGGGTTAGGGGTAGGTGTTAGTGTTAGGTTTGGGTTTAGGATTAGGGTAAGGTTTAGAGTTAGGAGGTTAGGAGTAGAACTGGGGTTGTGTTACGATTAGGGTTAGGGTTTTGGAGTTAGTGTTTGGGTTATGGTTATACTTAGGGTTAGCGATTAGGGATAGGGTTTAGGTTTAGGGTTAGGTTTAGGCTTATCGTTAGGATTAGGGATTAGGGTTATGTTTAGAGTTAGGTTTAGGGTTATGAATTTGGGTTCGTGTTAGTTTTAGGTTTAAGGTTAGGCTTAGGGTTACGGTTAGGTTTATGGTTAGGTTTAGGGTTAGGTTTAGGGTTAAGTTTAGGATTAGGGTTCGGGTTAGGTTTAGGGTTAGGGTTTCGGGTTAGTGTTTGTGTTAGTGTTCGGGTTCGGGTTAGAATTAGGGTTAGGGTTAGAGTTAGATGGTTAGGATTAGAGCTAGGGTTAGGGTTAGGGTTACGGTGAGGTTTTGTGTTATGATTAGGGTTAGGGTTTTGGTGTTAGTGTTTGGGTTATGGTTATGGTTAGGGTTAGTGATTAGGGATAGGGTTAGGGTGAGTGTTAGGGTTACGGTTAGGGTTAGGGTTAGGGTTAAGGTTAGGTTTAGGGTTAGGTTTAGGTTTAGGGTTAGTGTGAGGTTTAGGGTCAGGGTTAGGGTTAGGTTTTGCGTAGGGGTTTGGGTTAGGGTAAGGGCTAGGGTTATGGTTAGAGGTTAGCTTTAGGGTTAGGGTTTCAATTACTGTTATGTTTAGTGTTAGGGATAGTGTAAGGGTTAGGGTTCGAGTTAGAAGTTAGGGTTAGGGCTAGGGTTATTGTTATTGATAGGGTTAGCGTTTCCGTATGGCTTAGTTTTAGAGTGTTAGGGTTAGGGTTATGGTTAGGCTTTGTTTAGGGAGAGGTTTAGTGTTAGATGTTAGGGTTAGGTTTAAGGTTTAGGGTTAAGTGTTAAAGTTAGGGTTAGTGTTAGACTTTGGTTTAGGGTTATGGTTATAGGTAGGGAGGGTTAGGGTTAAGGTTATGTTTAGGGTTACGGTTAGTGTTCGGGTTAGGGTTAGGTTTAGGGTTAGAGTTAGGTTTAAGATAGGGATTAGAGGTAGGTTTTGGGTTAGCGTTAGGGTGAGGGTTATGGTTAGGGTTTAGGGTTAGCTTTAGTGTTAGTGTTAGGGTTATGGTGAGGTTTAGGGTTTGGGTTAGGGTTAGGGGTTAGGTGTTAAGGATATGGTTAAGGTTATGTTTAGGGTTACGTTTAGTGTTGGTGTTACATTTAGGGTTACGGCTAGTTTTAGTGTTAGGGTTAGGATTAGGGTTAGGGATTACGGATAGGGTTAGTGTTAGGGTTAGGGGCTAGTTTTACATTTAGTGTTAGGGTTACGGTAAGGGTTAAGGTTAGGGTTATGGATTATTGTTAGTATTCGGCTTAGGGTTAAAACCAGGGTTACGGATAGGGTTAGCATTATGGTTAGGGTTAAGGTTAGGTTTAGGTTTATGGTTCGGTTTAGGATTAGGTTTATTTTTAGCGTTTAGAGTTAGAGATTAGGGTTAGGGTTACCGTTAGGGTTAGAGTTTAGGGTAAAGGTAAAGTTTAGGGTTATGGTTAGGCTTAGGGTTAGATTATAGTTAGGTTTAGGGTCAGGTTTAGGGATAGGGTTGGGGTTAGGGTTAAGGTTAAGGTTAGGGTTATGGTTAGTTTTAGAGTTAGGCTTAGTGTTAGGGTTAGGGTTAAGTTTTAGGATTAGGTTTAGTGTTAGGGTTAGGTTTTGGGTTAGGTTTAGTGTTAGGTTTAGGGTTATGCTATGGTTTAGGTTTAGGGTTAGGGTTACGTTTAGGGTTAGTGTTAGAGTTTAGGGTGAGATTTAGTCTTAGGGTTATGTTTAGGGTTAGGGTTAAGGTTAGAAGTTAGTGTTAGGGTTAGGCTACGGTTAGGTTAGGGTTATTGTTATGGGTTAGGGTTAGGGTTAGGGTTAGGATTTAGGTTAGGGGTAGGTTTAGATTTTGGGTTAGGGTTTGTGTTAGGGTTAGGGTTTGGTTTTAAAGTTTAGGGTTAGGGTTAGGGTAAGTGTTAGTGTTAGAGTTTAGGATTAGTGTTAGTGTTAAGGTAATGGTTAGGGTTAGGGTTAGGGTTAGGGTTAGGGTTAGGTTTACGGTTACGTTTAAGGTTAGGGTTAGGGGCAGGTTAGGGTTAGGTTTAGGGGTTAGGTATTAGGGATAGTGTCAGGGTTAGGCTTCGGAAGACTGATAGGTTCAGGGTTACTATTAGGTTTACGGTTAGGTTTAGGGTTCGGGTTTTGGTTAGGGTTATGGTTTAGGTGATAAGAATATGGTGATAGTTAGGGTTAGGGTTACAGTTATGTTTAGGGTTATGGTTAGGGTTAGTGTTATTGTTAGAGCTAGTCTTAGGGATTAGGGATAAGGTTAGGGTCAGGCTTAGGGGTTAGTGTTACGGTTAGGTTAGGGATATCGTAAAGGTTAATGTTCGGGTTATGGACTGGGGTTACTGTTCTGGTTAGGGTTAGAGTTAGAAATTAGGGTTAGGGTGAGGCTTAGGGTTAGTGTTAGGCTCAGTATTATGATTAGGGTTAGGGATAGTTTTAGGTTTAGTGTTAAGTTTATTGTCTGGGTTAGGTTTGGGGACAGGGTTAGCATTAGCTTTAGGTTTAATGATAGGGTTATGGTTAGGGTTAGGTGTTAGTGTTAGTCGTAGGGTTAGGGTTAGGGTTTCGGGTTAGGGTTAGTTTTAGCGTTAGGTTTAGGGCTAGGGTTAGGGTTAGGGTTAGTAGTTTAGGATTGATGTTAGGGTTAGGTTTAGCTTTAGGGTTTCGGGGTTATTGTTTGGGTTAGGGTTAGGGTTAGGGTTAGGGATTAGGGATAGGGTTAGAGTGAGTTTAGGGTTAGGGTTAGGGTTATTGATTAGGGTTAGGTTTACAGTTAGAGTTAGTTTTAGGCTCATTTCTAGGATTAGGGTTAGGGATAGTTTTAGGGCTAGGGTTCAGTTTATTGATAGGTTTAGGGTTAGGGATAGGGTTAGCATTAGGTTTACGGTTAGGGATAGGGTTAGGGTTAGGGTTAGGGGTTAGGGTTAGGGGTAGGTGTTAGTGTTAGGGTTCGGTTTAATATTAGGGTTAGGGTTATAGTGAGAAGGTTAGGATTAGAGCTAGGGTTGTGTTATGATTATGGTTAGGGTTTTGGAGTTAGTGTTTGGGTTATGGTTATAGTTAGGGTTAGCGATTAGGGATAGGGTTTAGTTTTAGGGTTAGGTTTAGGCTTATCGTTAGGGTTAGGGATTAGGGTTAGGTTTAGAGTTAGGTTTAGGGTTATGAATTTGGGTTCGTGTTAGTTTTAGGGTTAAGGTTAGGCTTAGGGTTACGGTTAGGGTTATGGTTAGGTTTAGGGTTAGGTTTAGGGTTAAGTTTAGGATTAGGGTTCGTGTTAGGTTTAGGATTAGGGTTTCGGAGTTAGTGTTTGGGTAGGGTTAGGGTTAGGGGTAGGGATTAGGGATAGGGTTAGAGTTAGTTTTAGGGTTTGGGTAGGGTTATGGTTATGGATTAGTGTTAAGTTTACAGTTAGAGTTAGCGTTAGGCTCAGTTCTAGGATTAGGTTTAGGGATAGTTTTAGGACTAGGGTTTAGTTTATTGATAGGGTTAGTGTTAGGGATAGGGTTAGCATTAGGTTTAAGGTGAGGGATAGGGTTAGGGTTAGGGTTAGGTGTTAGGGTTAGGGTTAGGTGTTAGGGTTAATGTTAGGATTAGGGTTAGGGTCAGGGCTAGAAGGTTAGGATTAGAGCTAGGGTTAGGGTTATGGTTACAGTGAGGTTTTGTGTTATGATTAGGGTTAGGGTTTTGGTGTTAGTGTTTGGATTATGGTTAAGGTTAGGGTTAGCGATTAGGGATAGGGTTACGGTGAGTGTTAATTTTAGGGTTAGGGTTAGGGTTAATGTTAGGTTTAGGGTTAGGGTTAGTTTTAGGGTTAGTGTGAGTTTTAGGGTTAGCATTAGGGTTAGGTTTTGCGTAGGGGTTTGGGTTAGGGTAAGGGCTAGGGTTAGTGTTAGAGGTTAGCTTTAGGGTTAGGGTTTCAGTTAGGGTTAGGTTTAGTGTTAGGGATAGTGTAAGGGTTAGGGTTAGAGTTAGAAGTTAGGGTTAGGGCTAGGGTTAATGTTATTGATAGGGTTAGGGTTTCCGTATGGGTTAGTTTTAGTGTTAGGGTTAGGGTTATGGTTAGGCTTTGTTTAGGGATAGGTTTAGTGTTAGATGTTAGGGTTAGGTTTAAGGTTTAGTTTTAAGTGTTAAAGTTAAGGTTACTGTTAGACTTTGGTTTAGGGTTATGGTTATAGGTAGGGAGGGTTAGGGTTAAGGTTATGTTTAGGGTTACGGTTATTGTTCAGTTTAGGGTTAGGTTTAGGGTTAGGGTTAGGTTTACGATAGGGATTAGAGGTAGGTTTTGGGTTAGCGTTAGGGTGAGGGTTATGGTTAGGGTTTAGGGTTAGCAGTATGTTAGTGTTAGGGTTATGGTTAGGTTTAGGGTTTGGGTTAGGGTTAGGGGTTAGGTGTTAAGGATATGGTTAAGGTTATGTTTAGGGTTACGTTTAGTGTTGGTGTTACATTTAGGGTTACGGCTAGTTTTAGTGTTAGTGTTAGGATTAGGGTTAGGGATTACGGATAGGGTTAGTGTTAGGGTTAGGGTTAGTTTTATATTTAGTGTTAGGGTTATGGTAAGGGGTAAGGTTAGGGTTATGGATTATTGTTAGTATTCGGCTTAGGGTTAAAACTAGGGTTACGGTTAGGCTTAGCGTTATGATTAGGTTTAAGGTTAGGTTTAGGTTTATGGTTCGGTTTAGGGTTACGTTTATTGTTAGCGTTTAGTGTTAGAGATTAGGGTTAGGTTTAGCATTAGTGTTAGAGTTTAGGGTAAGGGTAAGGTTTAGGGTTTATCGTTAGGGTTAGGATTAGATTAGGGTTAGGTTTAGGGTCAGGTTTAGGGATAGGGTTGGGGTTAGGATTAAGGTTAAAGTTAGGGTTATGTTTAGTTTTAGGGTTAGGGTTAGTGTTAGGGTTAGGGTTAGGTTTTAGTGTTAGGTTTTGTATTAGGGTTAGGTTTTGGGTTAGGTTTAGTGTTAGGTTTAGGGTTATGATATGGTTTAGGTTTAGGGTTAGGGTTACGTTTAAGTTTAGTGTTAGAGTTTAGGGTGAGATTTAGTCTTAGGGTAATGATTAGGGTTAAGGTTAAGGTTAGAAGTTAGTGTTAAGGTTAGGGTTACGGTTAGGGTTAGAGTTATTGTAATGGGTTAGGGTTAGGGTTAGGGTTAGGGTTAGGATTTGGTTTCGGGTTAGGTTTAGATTTTGGGTTATCGTTTGTGTTAGGGTTAGGGTTTGGTTTTACAGTTTAGGGTTAGGGTTAGGGTAAGTGTTAGTGTTAGAGTTTAGGATTAGTGTTAGTGTTAGGGTAATGGTTAGGTTTAGGGTTAGGGTTAGGGTTAGGGTTAGGTTTACGGTTACGTTTAAGTTTAGGGTTAGGGGCAGTTTAGGGTTAGGTTTAGGGGTTAGGTGTTAGGGATAGGGTCAGGGTTAGGCTTCGGAAGACTGATAGGTTCAGGGTTACTATTAGGTTTAGGGTTAGGTTTACGGTTCGGGTTTTGATTAGGGTTATGAGTTAGGTGATAAGAATATGGTTATGGTTAGGGTTAGGTTTACAGTTATGTTTAGGGTTATGGTTAGGGTTAGTGTTATTGTTAGAGCTAGGCTTAGGGATTAGGGATAAGGTTAGGGTCAGGCTTAGGGGTTAGTGTTACGGTTAGGGTTAGGGTTATGGACTAGGGTTACTGTTCTGGTTAGTGTTAGAGTTAGAAATTAGGGTTAGGGTTAGGCTTAGGGTTAGTGTTAGGCTCAGTATTATGATTAGGGTTAGGGATAGTTTTAGGTTTAGGGTTAGGTTTATTGTCTGGGTTAGGGTTGGGGACAGTGTTAACATTAGCTTTAGGTTTAATGATAGGGTTATGGTTAGGGTTAGGTGTTAGTGTGAGTCTTAGGGTTAGGGTTAGGGTTTCGTTTTAGGGTTAGTTTTAGCGTTAGGTGTAGGGCTAGGGTTAGGGTTAGGGTTAGTAGGTTAGGATTAATGTTAGGGTTAGGTTTAGCGTTAGGGTTTTGGGGTTAGTGTTTGGGTTAGGGTTAGGGTTAGGGTTAGGGATTAGGGATAGGGTTAGAGTGAGTTTAGGGGTAGGGTTAGGGTTAGGGTTATTGATTAGGGTTAGGGTTACAGTTAGAGTTAATTTTAGGCTCAGTTCTAGGATTAGGTTTAGGGATAGTTTTAGGGCTAGGGTTCATTTTATTGATAGGTTTAGGGTTAGGGATAGGGTTAGCATTAGGTTTACGGTTAGGGATAGGGTTAGGGTTAGGTTTAGGGGTTAGGGTTAGGGGTAGGTGTTAGTGTTAGTGTTCGGTTTAACATTAGGGTTAGGGTTAGAGTTAGAAGGTTAGGATTAGAGGTAGGGTTGTGTTATGATTAGGGTTAGGGTTTTGGAGTTAGTGTTTGGGTTATGGTTATAGTTAGTGTTAGCGATTAGGGATAGGGCTTGGGTTTAGGGTTAGGTTTAAGCTTATCGTTAGGGTTAGGGATTAGGGTTAGGTTTAGAGTTAGGTTTAGGGTTATGAATTTGGGTTCATGTTAGTTTTAGGGTTAAGGTTAGGCTTAGGGTTACGGTTAGGGTTATGGTTAGGTTTAGGGTTAGGTTTAGGGTTAAGTTTAGGATTAGGGTTTGGGTTAGGTTTAGGGTTAGGGTTTCGGAGTTAGTGTTTGGGTTAGGGTTAGTGTTAGGTTTAGGGATTAGGTATAGGGTTAGAGTGAGTTTTAGGGTTTGTGTTAGGGTTATGGTTATGGATTAGTGTTAAGTTTACAGTTAGAGTTAGCGTTAGGCTCAGTTCTAGGATTAGGTTTAGGGATAGTTAGGACTAGGGTTTAGTTTATTGATAGGGTTAGGGTTAGGGATAGGGTTAGCATTAGGTTACGGTTAGGGATAGGGTTAGGGTTAGGGTTAGGGATTAGGGATAGGGTTAGAGTGAGTTTAGGGGTAGGGTTAGGGTTAGGGTTATAGATTAGGGTTAGGTTTACAGTTAGAGTTAGTTTTAGTCTCAGATCTAGGATTAGGGTGAGGGATAGTTTTAGGTCTAGGGTTCGATTTATTTATAGGTTTAGGGTTAGGGATAGGGTTAGCATTAGATTTACGGTTAGGGATAGGGTTAGGGTTAGGGTTAGGTGTTAGGGTTAGGGTTAGGTGTTAGGGTTAGTGTTAGGATTAGGGTTAGGGTCAGGGCAAGAAGGTTAGGATTAGAGCTAGGTTTATGGTTAGGGTTACGGTGAGGTTTTGTGTTATGATTAGTGTTAGGTTTTGGTGTTAGTGTTTGGGTTATGGTTATGGTTAGGGTTAGCGATTAGGGATAGTGTTAGGGTGAGTGTTAGGGTTACGGTAGGGTTAGGGTTAGGATTAAGGTTAGGTTTAGGGTTAGGGTTAGGTTTAGGGTTAGTGTGAGGTTTAGGGTTAGGGTTAGGGTTAGATTTTGCGTAGGGGTTTGGGTTAGGGTAAGGGCTAGGGTTAGGTTTAGAGGTTAGCTTTAGGGTTAGGGTTTCAGTTACGGTTAGGTTTAGTGTTAGGGATAGTGTAAGGGTTAGGGTTAGAGTTAGAAGTTAGGGTTAGGGCGAGGGTTAGTGTTATTGATAGGGTTAGGGTTTCGGTATGGTTTAGTTTTAGAGTGTTAGGGTTAGGCTTATGGTTAGGCTTTGTTTAGGGAGAGGTTTAGTGTTAGATGTTAGGGTTAGGTTTAAGGTTTAGGGTTAAGTGTTAAAGTTAGGGTTAGTGTTAGACTTTGGTTTAGGGTTATGGTTATAGGTAGGGAGGGTTAGGGTAAGGTTATGTTTAGGGTTACGGTTAGTGTTCGGTTTAGGGTTAGGTTTAGGGTTAGGGTTAGGTTTAGGATAGGGATTAGAGGTAGGTTTTGGGTTAGCGTTAGGGTGAGGGTTATGGTTCGGGTTTAGGGTTAGCATTAGTGTTAGTGTTAGGGTTATGGTTAGGTTTAGGGTTTGGGTTAGGGTTAAGGGTTAGGTGTTAAGGATATGGTTAAGGTTATGTTTAGGGTTACGTTCAGTGTTGGTGTTACATTAAGGGTTACGGCTAGTTTTAGTGTTAGGGTTAGGATTAGGGTTAGGGATTACGGATAGGGTTAGTGTTAGGGTTAGGGGCTAGATTTACATTTAGTGTTAGGGTTATGGTAAGGATTAAGGTTAGGGTTATGGATTATTGTTAGTATTCGGCTTAGGGTTAAAACTAGGGTTACAGTTAGGGTTAGCGTTATGGTTAGGGATAAGGTTAGGTTTAGATTTAGGGTTCGGTTTAGGGTTAGGTTTATTGTTAGCGTTTAAAGTTAGAGATTAGGGTTATGGTTAGGGTTAGGGTTAGAGTTTAGAGTAAGGGTAAGGGTTACGGTTATGGTTAGGGTTAGGGTTAGATTAGGGTTAGGTTTAAGGTCAGGTTTAGGGATAGGGTTGGGGTTAGGGTTAAGGTTAAGGTTAGGGTTATGGTTAGTTTTAGGGTTAGGGTTAGTGTTGGGGTTAGGGTTAGGTTTTAGGGTTAGGTTTAGTGTTAGGGTTAGGTTTTGGGTTAGATTTAGTGTTAGGTTTAGGTTTATGATATGGTTTAGGTTTAGGGTTATGGTTACGTTTAGGGTTAGTGTTAGAGTTTAGGGTGAGATTTAGTCTTAGGTTTATGATTAGGGTTAGGGTTAAGGTTAAAAGTTAGTGTTAGGGTTAGGGTTACGGTTAGGGTTAGGGTTATTGTTATGGGTTAGGATTAGGGTTAGGGTTAGGGTTAGGATTTAGGTTAGGGTTAGGTTTAGATTTTGGGTTAGGGTTTGTGTTAGGGTTAGGGTTTGGTTTTACAGTTTAGGGTTAGGGTTAGGGTAAGTGTTAGTGTTAGAGTTTAGGATTAGTGTTAGTGTTAGGGTAATGGTTATGGTTAGGGTTAGGGTTAGGGTTAGGGTTCGGGTTAGGGTTAGCATTAGGTTTACGGTTAGGGATAGGGTTAGGGTTAGGGTTAGGGATTAGGGATAGGGTTAGCGTGAGTTTAGGGGTAGGGTTAGTGTTAGGGTTATGGATTAGGGTTAGGTTTACAGTTAGAGTTAGTTTTAGGCTCAGTTCTAGGATTAGGTTTAGGGATAGTTTTAGGGCTAGGGTTCGGTTTATTGATAGATTTAGGGTTAAGGATAGGGTTAGCATTAGGTTTATGGTTAGGGATAGTTTTAGGGCTAGGGTTCGGTTTATTGATAGGTTTAGGGTTAGGGATAGGGTGGGCATTAGGTTTACGGTTAGGGATAGTGTTAGGATTTGGGTTAGGGGTTAGGGTTAGGGGTAGGTGTTAGTGTTAGGTTTGGGTTTAGGATTAGGGTAAGGTTTAGAGTTAGGAGGTTAGGAGTAGAACTAGGGTTGTGTTACGATTAGGGTTAGGGTTTTGGAGTTAGTGTTTGGGTTATGGTTATACTTAGGGTTAGCGATTAGGGATAGGGTTTAGGTTTAGGGTTAGGTTTAGGCTTATCGTTAGGATTAGGGATTAGGGTTATGTTTAGAGTTAGGTTTAGGGTTATGAATTTGGGTTCGTGTTAGTTTTAGGGTTAAGGTTAGGCTTAGGGTTACGGTTAGGTTTATGGTTAGGTTTAGGGTTAGGTTTAGGGTTAAGTTTAGGATTAGGGTTCGGGTTAGGTTTAGGGTTAGGGTTTCGGGTTAGTGTTTGTGTTAGTGTTCGGGTTCGGGTTAGAATTAGGGTTAGGGTTAGAGTTAGATGGTTAGGATTAGAGCTAGGGTTAGGGTTAGGGTTACGGTGAGGTTTTGTGTTATGATTAGGGTTAGGGTTTTGGTGTTAGTGTTTGGGTTATGGTTGTGGTTAGAGTTAGTGATTAGGGATAGGGTTAGGGTGAGTGTTAGGGTTACGGTTAGGGTTAGGGTTAGGGTTAAGGTTAGGTTTAGGGTTAGGTTTAGGTTTAGGGTTAGTGTGAGGTTTAGGGTTGGGGTTAGGGTTAGGTTTTGCGTAGGGGTTTGGGTTAGGGTAAGGGCTAGGGTTATGGTTAGAGGTTAGCTTTAGGGTTAGGGTTTCAATTACGGTTATGTTTAGTGTTAAGGATAGTGTAAGGGTTAGGGTTCGAGTTAGAAGTTAGGGTTAGGGCTAGGGTTATTGTTATTGATAGGGTTAGCGTTTCCGTATGGCTTAGTTTTAGAGTGTTAGGGTTAGGGTTATGGTTAGGCTTTGTTTAGGGAGAGGTTTAGTGTTAGATGTTAGGTTAGGTTTAAGGTTTAGGGTTAAGTGTTAAAGTTAGGGTTCGTGTTAGACTTTGGTTTAGGGTTATGGTTATAGGTAGGGAGGGTTAGGGTTAAGGTTATGTTTAGGGTTACGGTTAGTGTTCGGGTTAGGGTTAGGTTTAGGGTTAGAGTTAGGTTTAGGATAGGGATTAGAGGTAGGTTTTGGGTTAGCGTTAGGGTGAGGGTTATGGTTAGGGTTTAGGGTTAGCTTTAGTGTTAGTGTTAGGGTTATGGTGAGGTTTAGGGTTTGGGTTAGGGTTAGGGGTTAGGTGTTAAGGATATGGTTAAGGTTATGTTTAGGGTTACGTTTAGTGTTGGTATTACATTTAGGGTTACGGCTAGTTTTAGTGTTAGGGTTAGGATTAGGGTTAGGGATTACGGATAGGGTTAGTGTTAGGGTTAGGGGCTAGTTTTACATTTAGTGTTAGGGTTATGGTAAGGGTTAAGGTTAGGGTTATGGATTATTGTTAGTATTCGGCTTAGGGTTAAAACCAGGGTTACGGATAGGGTTAGCATTATGGTTAGGGTTAAGGTTAGGTTTAGGTTTATGGTTCGGTTTAGGATTAGGTTTATTTTTAGCGTTTAGAGTTAGAGATTAGGGTTAGGGTTACCGTTAGGGTTAGAGTTTAGGGTAAAGGTAAAGTTTAGGGTTATGGTTAGGGTTAGGGTTAGATTAGGGTTAGGTTTAGGGTCAGGTTTAGGGATAGGGTTGGGGTTAGGGTTAAGGTTAAGGTTAGGGTTATGGTTAGTTTTAGAGTTAGGCTTAGTGTTAGGGTTAGGGTTAGGTTTTAGGATTAGGTTTAGTGTTAGGGTTAGGTTTTGGGTTAGGTTTAGTGTTAGGTTTAGGGTTATGATATGGTTTAGGTTTAGGGTTAGGGTTACGTTTAGGGTTAGTGTTAGAGTTTAGTGTGAGATTTAGTCTTAGGGTTATGTTTAGGGTTAGGGTTAAGGTTAGAAGTTAGTGTTAGGGTTAGGTTAGGGTTATTGTTATGGGTTAGGGTTAGGGTTAGGGTTAGGATTTAGGTTAGGGGTAGGTTTAGATTTTGGGTTAGGGTTTGTGTTAGGGTTAGTGTTTGGTTTTAAAGTTTAGGGTTAGGGTTAGGGTAAGTGTTAGTGTTAGAGTTTAGGATTAGTGTTAGTGTTAAGGTAATGGTTAGGGTTAGGGTTAGGGTTAGGGTTAGGGTTAGGTTTACGGTTACGTTTAAGGTTAGGGTTAGGGGCAGGTTAGGGTTAGGTTTAGGGGTTAGGTGTTAGGGATAGTGTCAGGGTTAGGCTTCGGAAGACTGATAGGTTCAGGGTTACTATTAGGTTTAGGGTTAGGTTTAGGGTTCGGGTTTTGGTTAGGGTTATGGTTTAGGTGATAAGAATATGGTGATAGTTAGGGTTAGGGTTACAGTTATGTTTAGGGTTATGGTTAGGGTTAGTGTTATTGTTAGAGCTAGGCTTAGGGATTAGGGATAAGGTTAGGGTCAGGCTTAGGGGTTAGTGTTACGGTTAGGTTAGGGATATCGTAAAGGTTAATGTTAGGGTTATGGACTGGGTTTACTGTTCTGGTTAGGGTTAGAGTTAGAAATTAGGGTTAGGGTGAGGCTTAGGGTTAGTGTTAGGCTCAGTATTATGATTAGGGTTAGGGATAGTTTTAGGTTTAGTGTTAAGTTTATTGTCTGGGTTAGGTTTGGGGACAGGGTTAGCATTAGCTTTAGGTTTAATGATAGGGTTATGGTTAGGGTTAGGTGTTAGTGTTAGTCGTAGGGTTAGGGTTAGGGTTTCGGGTTAGGGTTAGTTTTAGCGTTAGGTTTAGGGCTAGGGTTAGGGTTAGGGTTAGTAGTTTAGGATTGATGTTAGGGTTAGGTTTAGCTTTAGGGTTTCGGGGTTATTGTTTGGGTTAGGGTTAGGGTTAGGGTTAGGGATTAGGGATAGGGTTAGAGTGAGTTTAGGGTTAGGGTTAGGGTTAGGGTTATTGATTAGGGTTATTAGAGTTAGTTTTAGGCTCATTTCTAGGATTAGGGTTAGGGATAGTTTTAGGGCTAGGGTTCAGTTTATTGATAGGTTTAGGGTTAGGGATAGGGTTAGCATTAGGTTTACGGTTAGGGATAGGGTTAGGGTTAGGGTTAGGGGTTAGGGTTAGGGGTAGGTGTTAGTGTTAGGGTTCGGTTTAATATTAGGGTTAGGGTTATAGTGAGAAGGTTAGGATTAGAGCTAGGGTTGTGTTATGATTAGGGTTAGGGTTTTGGAGTTAGTGTTTGGGTTATGGTTATAGTTAGGGTTAGCGATTAGGGATAGGGTTTAGTTTTAGGGTTAGGTTTAGGCTTATCGTTAGGGTTAGGGATTAGGGTTAGGTTTAGAGTTAGGTTTAGGGTTATGAATTTGGGTTCGTGTTAGTTTTAGGGTTAAGGTTAGGCTTAGGGTTACGGTTAGGGTTATGGTTAGGTTTAGGGTTAGGTTTAGGGTTAAGTTTAGGATTAGGGTTCGTGTTAGGTTTAGGGTTAGGGTTTCGGAGTTAGTGTTTGGGTAGGGTTAGGGTTAGGGGTAGGGATTAGGGATAGGGTTAGAGTTAGTTTTAGGGTTTGGGTAGGGTTATGGTTATGGATTAGTGTTAAGTTTACAGTTAGAGTTAGCGTTAGGCTCAGTTCTAGGATTAGGTTTAGGGATAGTTTTAGGACTAGGGTTTAGTTTATTGATAGGGTTAGGGTTAGGGATAGGGTTAGCATTAGGTTTAAGGTGAGGGATAGGGTTAGGGTTAGGGTTAGGTGTTAGGGTTAGGGTTAGGTGTTAGGGTTAATGTTAGGATTAGGGTTAGGGTCAGGGCTAGAAGGTTAGGATTAGAGCTAGGCTTAGGGTTATGGTTACAGTGAGGTTTTGTGTTATGATTAGGGTTAGGGTTTTGGTGTTAGTGTTTGGATTATGGTTAAGGTTAGGGTTAGCGATTAGGGATAGGGTTACAGTGAGTGTTAAGGTTAGGGTTAGGGTTAGGGTTAATGTTAGGTTTAGGGTTAGGGTTAGTTTTAGGGTTAGTGTGAGTTTTAGGGTTAGCATTAGGGTTAGGTTTTGCGTAGGGGTTTGGGTTAGGGTAAGGCTAGGGCTAGGGTTAGAGGTTAGCTTTAGGGTTACGGTTTCAGTTAGGGTCAGTTTTAGTGTTAGGGATAGTGTAAGGGTAAGGGTTAGAGTTAGAAGTTAGGGGTAGGGCTAGGGTTAATGTTATTGATAGGGTTAGGGTTTCCGTATGGGTTAGTTTTAGTGTTAGGGTTAGGGTTATGGTTAGGCTTTGTTTAGGGATAGGTTTAGTGTTAGATGTTAGGGTTAGGTTTAAGGTTTAGTTTTAAGTGTTAAAGTTAAGGTTACTGTTAGACTTTGGTTTAGGGTTATGGTTATAGGTAGGGAGGGTTAGGGTTAAGGTTATGTTTAGGGTTACAGTTATTGTTCAGTTTAGGGTTAGGTTTAGGGTTAGGGTTAGGTTTACGATAGGGATTAGAGGTAGGTTTTGGGTTAGCGTTAGGGTGAGGGTTATGGTTAGGGTTTAGGGTTAGCAGTATGTTAGTGTTAGGGTTATGGTTAGGTTTAGGGTTTGGGTTAGGGTTAGGGGTTAGGTGTTAAGGATATGGTTAAGGTTATGTTTAGGGTTACGTTTAGTGTTGGTGGTACATTTAGGGTTACGGCTAGTTTTAGTGTTAGTGTTAGGATTAGGGTTAGGGATTACGGATAGGGTTAGTGTTAGGGTTAGGGTTAGTTTTATATTTAGTGTTAGGGTTATGGTAAGGGGTAAGGTTAGGGTTATGGATTATTGTTAGTATTCGGCTTAGGGTTAAAACTAGGGTTACGGTTAGGCTTAGCGTTATGATTAGGTTTAAGGTTAGGTTTAGGTTTATGGTTCGGTTTAGGGTTACGTTTATTGTTAGCGTTTAGTGTTAGAGATTAGGGTTAGGTTTAGCGTTAGTGTTAGAGTTTAGGGTAAGGGTAAGGTTTAGGGTTTATCGTTAGGGTTAGGGTTAGATTAGGGTTAGGTTTAGGGTCAGGTTTAGGGATAGGGTTGGGGTTAGGATTAAGGTTAAAGTTAGGGTTATGGTTAGTTTTAGGGTTAGGGTTAGTGTTAGGGTTAGGGTTAGGTTTTAGTGTTAGGTTTAGTGTTAGGGTTAGGTTTTGGGTTAGGTTTAGTGTTAGGTTTAGGGTTATGATATGGTTTAGGTTTAGGGTTAGGGTTACGTTTAAGTTTAGTGTTAGAGTTTAGGGTGAGATTTAGTCTTAGGGTTATGATTAGGGTTAAGGTTAAGGTTAGAAGTTAGTGTTAAGGTTAGGGTTACGGTTAGGGTTAGAGTTATTGTAATGGGTTAGGGTTAGGGTTAGGGTTAGGGTTAGGATTTGGTTTCGGGTTAGGTGTAGATTTTGGGTTATGGTTTGTGTTAGGGTTAGGGTTTGGTTTTACAGTTTAGGGTTAGGGTTAGGGTAAGTGTTAGTGTTAGAGTTTAGGATTAGTGTTAGTGTTAGGGTAATGGTTAGGTTTAGGGTTAGGGTTAGGTTTAGGCTTAGGTTTACGGTTACGTTTAAGTTTAGGGTTAGGGGCAGTTTAGGGTTAGGTTTAGGGGTTAGGTGTTAGGGATAGGGTCAGGGTTAGGCTTCGGAAGACTGATAGGTTCAGGGTTACTATTAGGTTTAGGGTTAGGTTTACGGTTCGAGTTTTGTTTAGGGTTATGAGTTAGGTGATAAGAATATGGTTATGGTTAGGGTTAGGTTTACAGTTATGTTTAGGGTTATGGTTAGGGTTAGTGTTATTGTTAGAGCTAGGCTTAGGGATTAGGGATAAGGTTAGGGTCAGGCTTAGGGGTTAGTGTTACGGTTAGGGTTAGGGTTATGGACTAGGGTTACTGTTCTGGTTAGTGTTAGAGTTAGAAATTAGGGTTAGGGTTAGGCTTAGGGTTAGTGTTAGGCTCAGTATTATGATTAGGTTTAGGGATAGTTTTAGGTTTAGGGTTAGGTTTATTGTCTGGGTTAGGGTTGGGGACAGTGTTAACATTAGCTTTAGGTTTAATGATAGGGTTATGGTTAGGGTTAGGTGTTAGTGTGAGTCTTAGGGTTAGGGTTAGGGTTTTGGGTTAGGGTTAGTTTTAGCGTTAGGTGTAGGGCTAGGGTTAGGGTTAGGGTTAGTAGGTTAGGATTAATGTTAGGGTTAGGTTTAGCGTTAGGGTTTTGGGGTTAGTGTTTGGGTTAGGGTTAGGGTTAGGGTTAGGGATTAGGGATAGGGTTAGAGTGAGTTTAGGGGTAGGGTTAGGGTTAGGGTTATTGATTAGGGTTAGGTTTACAGTTAGAGTTAGTTTTAGGCTCAGTTCTAGGATTAGGGTTAGGGATAGTTTTAGGGCTAGGGTTCATTTTATTGATAGGTTTAGGGTTAGGGATAGGGTTAGCATTAGGTTTACGGTTAGGGATAGGGTTAGGGTTAGGTTTAGGGGTTAGGGTTAGGGGTAGGTGTTAGTGTTAGTGTTCGGTTTAATATTAGGGTTAGGGTTAGAGTTAGAAGGTTAGGATTAGAGGTAGGGTTGTGTTATGATTAGGGTTAGGGTTTTGGAGTTAGTGTTTGGGTTATGCTTATAGATTAGTGTTAAGTTTACAGTGAGAGTTAGCGTTAGGCTCAGTTCTAGGATTAGGTTTAGGGATAGTTAGGACTAGGGTTTAGTTTATTGATAGGGTTAGGGTTAGGGATAGGGTTAGCATTAGGTTACGGTTAGGGATAGTGTTAGGGTTAGGGTTAGGGATTAGGGATAGGGTTTGAGTGAGTTTAGGGGTAGGGTTAGGGTTAGGCTTATAGATTAGGGTTAGGTTTACAGTTAGAGTTAGTTTTAGTCTCAGATCTAGGATTAGGGTGAGGGATAGTTTTAGGTCTAGGGTTCGATTTATTTATAGGTTTAGGGTTAGGGATAGGGTTAGCATTAGATTTACGGTTAGGGATAGGGTTAGGGTTAGGGTTAGGTGTTAGGGTTAGGGTTAGGTGTTAGGGTTAGTGTTAGGATTAGGGTTAGGGTCAGGGCAAGAAGGTTAGGATTAGAGCTAGGTTTATGGTTAGGGTTACGGTGAGGTTTTGTGTTATGATTAGTGTTAGGGTTTTGGTGTTAGTGTTTGGGTTATGGTTATGGTTAGGGTTAGCGATTAGGGATAGTGTTAGGGTGAGTGTTAGGGTTACGGTAGGGTTAGGGTTAGGATTAAGGTTAGGTTTAGGGTTAGGGTTAGGTTTAGGGTTAGTGTGAGGTTTAGGGTTAGGGTTAGGGTTAGATTTTGCGTAGGGGTTTGGGTTAGGGTAAGGGCTAGGGTTAGGTTTAGAGGTTAGCTTTAGGGTTAGGGTTTCAGTTACGGTTAGGTTTAGTGTTAGGGATAGTGTAAGGGTTAGGGTTAGAGTTAGAAGTTAGGGTTAGGGCGAGGGTTAGTGTTATTGATAGGGTTAGGGTTTCGGTATGGTTTAGTTTTAGAGTGTTAGGGTTAGGCTTATGGTTAGGCTTTGTTTAGGGAGAGGTTTAGTGTTAGATGTTAGGGTTAGGTTTAAGGTTTAGGGTTAAGTGTTAAAGTTAGGGTTAGTGTTAGACTTTGGTTTAGGGTTATGGTTATAGGTAGGGAGGGTTAGGGTTAAGGTTATGTTTAGGGTTACGGTTAGTGTTCGGTTTAGGGTTAGGTTTAGGGTTAGGGTTAGGTTTAGGATAGGGATTAGAGGTAGGTTTTGGGTTAGCGTTAGGGTGAGGGTTATGGTTCGGGTTTAGGGTTAGCATTAGTGTTAGTGTTAGGGTTATGGTTAGGTTTAGGGTTTGGGTTAGGGTTAGGGGTTAGGTGTTAAGGATATGGTTAAGGTTATGTTTAGGGTTACGTTCAGTGTTGGTGTTACATTAAGGGTTACGGCTAGTTTTAGTGTTAGGGTTAGGATTAGGGTTAGGGATTACGGATAGGGTTAGTGTTAGGGTTAGGGGCTAGTTTTACATTTAGTGTTAGGGTTATGGTAAGGGTTAAGGTTAGGGTTATGGATTATTGTTAGTATTCGGCTTAGGGTTAAAACTAGGGTTACAGTTAGGGTTAGCGTTATGGTTAGGGATAAGGTTAGGTTTAGATTTAGGGTTCGGTTTAGGGTTAGGTTTATTGTTAGCATTTAGAGTTAGAGATTAGGGTTATGGTTAGGGTTAGGGTTAGAGTTTAGAGTAAGGGTAAGAGTTACGGTTATGGTTAGGGTTAGGGTTAGATAAGGGTTAGGTTTAGGGTCAGGTTTAGGGATAGGGTTGGGGTTAGGGTTAAAGTTAAGGTTAGGGTTATGGTTAGTTTTAGGGTTAGGGTTAGTGTTGGGGTTAGGGTTAGGTTTTAGGGTTAGGTTTAGTGTTAGGGTTAGGTTTTGGGTTAGGTTTAGTGTTAGGTTTAGGGTTATGATATGGTTTAGGTTTAGGGTTATGGTTACGTTTAGGGTTAGTGTTAAAGTTTAGGGTGAGATTTAGTCTTAGGGTTATGATTAGGGTTAGGGTTAAGGTTAAAAGTTAGTGTTAGGGTTAGGGTTACGGTTAGGGTTAGGGTTATTGTTACGGGTTAGGATTAGGGTTAGGGTTAGGGTTAGGATTTAGGTTAGGGTTAGGTTTAGATTTTGGGTTAGGGTTTGTGTTAGGGTTAGGGTTTGGTTTTACAGTTTAGGGTTAGGGTTAGGGTAAGTGTTAGTGTTAGAGTTTAGGATTAGTGTTAGTGTTAGGGTAATGGTTAGGGTTAGGGTTAGGGTTAGGGTTAGGGTTAGGGTTAGCATTAGGTTTACGGTTAGGGATAGGGTTAGTGTTAGGGTTAGGGATTAGGGATAGGGTTAGCGTGAGTTTAGGGGTAGGGTTTGTGTTAGGGTTAGGGTTTGGTTTTACAGTTTAGGGTTAGGGTTAGGGTAAGTGTTAGTGTTAGAGTTTAGGATTAGTGTTAGTGTTAGGGTAATGGTTAGGGTTAGGGTTAGGGTTAGGGTTAGGGTTAGGGTTAGGGTTAGCATTAGGTTTACGGTTAGGGATAGGGTTAGTGTTAGGGTTAGGGATTAGGGATAGGGTTAGCGTGAGTTTAGGGGTAGGGTTAGGGTTAGGGTTATGGATTAGGGTTAGGTTTACAGTTAGAGTTAGTTTTAGGCTCAGTTCTAGGATTAGGTTTAGGGATAGTTTTAGGGCTAGGGTTCGGTTTATTGATAGATTTAGGGTTAAGGATAGGGTTAGCATTAGGTTTATGGTTAGGGATAGTTTTAGGGCTAGGGTTCGGTTTATTGATAGGTTTAGGGTTAGGGATAGGGTGGGCATTAGGTTTACGGTTAGGGATAGTGTTAGGATTTGGGTTAGGGGTTAGGGTTAGGGGTACGTGTTAGTGTTAGGTTTGGGTTTAGGATTAGGGTAAGGTTTAGAGTTAGGAGGTTAGGAGTAGAACTAGGGTTGGGTTACGATTAGGGTTAGGGTTTTGGAGTTAGTGTTTGGGTTATGGTTATACTTAGGGTTAGCGATTAGGGATAGGGTTTAGGTTTAGGGTTAGGTTTAAGCTTATCGTTAGGATTAGGGATTAGGGTTATGTTTAGAGTTATGTTTAGGGTTATGAATTTGGGTTCGTGTTAGTTTTAGGGTTAAGGTTAGGCTTAGGGTTGCGGTTAGGTTTATGGTTAGGTTTAGGGTTAGGTTTAGGGTTAAGTTTAGGATTAGGGTTCGTGTTAGGTTTAGGGTTAGGGTTTCGGGTTAGTGTTTGTGTTAGTGTTCGGGTTCGGGTTAGAATTAGGGTTAGGGTTAGAGTTAGATGGTTAGGATTAGAGCTAGGGTTAGGGTTAGGGTTACGGTGAGGTTTTGTGTTATGATTAGGGTTAGGATTTTGGTGTTAGTGTTTGGGTTATGGTTATGGTTAGGGTTAGTGATTAGGGATAGGGTTAGGGTGAGTGTTAGGGTTACGCTTAGGGTTAGGATTAGGGTTAAGGTTAGGTTTAGGGTTAGGTTTAGGTTTAGGGTTAGTGTGAGGTTTAGGGTTAGGGTTAGGGTTAGGTTTTGCGTAGGGGTTTGGGTTAGGGTAAGGGCTAGGGTTACGGTTAGAGGTTAGCTTTAGGGTTAGGGTTTCAATTACGGTTATGTTTAGTGTTAGGGATAGTGTAAGGGTTAGGTTTCGAGTTAGAAGTTAGGGTTAGTGCTAGGGTTATTGTTATTGATAGGGTTAGCGTTTCCGTATGGCTTAGTTTTAGAGTGTTAGGGTTAGGGTTAGGGTTAGGCTTTGTTTAGGGAGAGGTTTAGTGTTAGATGTTAGGGTTAGGTTTAAGGTTTAGGGTTAAGTGTTAAAGTTAGGGTTCGTGTTAGACTTTGGTTTAGGGTTATGGTTATAGGTAGGGAGGGTTAGGGTTAAGGTTATGTTTAGGGTTACGGTTAGTGTTCGGGTTAGGGTTAGGTTTAGGGTTAGAGTTAGGTTTAGGATAGGGATTAGAAGTAGGTTTTGGGTTAGCGTTAGGGTGAGGGTTATGGTTAGGGTTTAGGGTTAGCATTAGTGTTAGTGTTAGGGTTATGGTGAGGTTTAGGGTTTGGGTTAGGGTTAGGGGTTAGGTGTTAAGGATATGGTTAAGGTTATGTTTAGGGTTACGTTCAGTGTTGGTGTTACATTAAGGGTTACGGCTAGTTTTAGTGTTAGGGTTAGGATTAGGGTTAGGGATTACGGATAGGGTTAGTGTTAGGGTTAGGGGCTAGTTTTACATTTAGTGTTAGGGTTATGGTAAGGGTTAAGGTTAGGGTTATGGATTATTGTTAGTATTCGGCTTAGGGTTAAAACTAGGGTTACAGTTAGGGTTAGCGTTATGGTTAGGGATAAGGTTAGGTTTAGGTTTATGTTTCGGTTTAGGATTAGGTTTATTTTTAGTGTTTAGAGTTAGAGATTAGGGTTAGGGTTACCGTTAGGGTTAGAGTTTAGGGTAAAGGTAAAGTTTAGGGTTATGGTTATGGTTAGGGTTAGATTAGGGTTAGGTTTAGGGTCAGGTTTAGGGATAGGGTTGGGCTTAGGGTTAAGGTTAAGGTTAGGGTTATGGTGAGTTTTAGAGTTAGGCTTAGTGTTAGGGTTAGGGTTAGGTTTTAGGATTAAGTTTAGTGTTAGGGTTAGGTTTTGGGTTAGGTTTAGTGTTAGGTTTAGGGTTAAGATATGGTTTAGGTTTAGGGTTAGGGTTACGTTTAGGGTTAGTGTTAGAGTTTAGGGTGAGATTTAGTCTTAGGGTTATGTTTAGGGTTAGGGTTAAGGTTAGAAGTTAGTGTTAGGGTTAGGCTACGGTTAGGTTAGGGTTATTGTTATGGGTTAGGGTTAGGGTTAGGGTTAGGATTTAGGTTAGGGGTAGGTTTAGATTTTGGGTTAGGGTTTGTGTTAGGGTTAGTGTTTGGTTTTAAAGTTTAGGGTTAGGGTTAGGGTAAGTGTTAGTGTTAGAGTTTAGGATTAGTGTTAGTGTTAAGGTAATGGTTAGGGTTAGGGTTAGGGTTAGGGTTAGGGTTAGGTTTACGGTTACGTTTAAGGTTAGGGTTAGGGGCAGGTTAGGGTTAGGTTTAGGGGTTAGGTGTTAGGGATAGTGTCAGGGTTAGGCTTCGGAAGACTGATAGGTTCAGGGTTACTATTAGGTTTAGGGTTAGGTTTAGGGTTCGGGTTTTGGTTAGGGTTATGGTTTAGGTGATAAGAATATGGTGATAGTTAGGGTTAGGGTTACAGTTATGTTTAGGGTTATGGTTAGGGTTAGTGTTATTGTTAGAGCTAGGCTTAGGGATTAGGGATAAGGTTAGGGTCAGGCTTAGGGGTTAGTGTTACGGTTAGGTTAGGGATATCGTAAAGGTTAATGTTAGGGTTATGGACTGGGGTTACTGTTCTGGTTAGGGTTAGAGTTAGAAATTAGGGTTAGGGTGAGGCTTAGGGTTAGTGTTAGGCTCAGTATTATGATTAGGGTTAGGGATAGTTTTAGGTTTAGTGTTAAGTTTATTGTCTGGGTTAGTTTTGGGGACAGGGTTAGCATTAGCTTTAGGTTTAATGATAGGGTTATGGTTAGGATTAGGTGTTAGTGTTAGTCGTAGGGTTAGGGTTAGGGTTTCGTGTTAGGGTTAGCTTTAGCGTTAGGTTTAGGGCTAGGCTTAGGGTTAGGGTTAGTAGTTTAGGATTGATGTTAGGGTTAGGTTTAGCTTTAGGGTTTCGGGGTTATTGTTTGGGTTAGGGTTAGGGTTAGGGTTAGGGCTTAGGGATAGGGTTAGAGTGAGTTTAGGGTTAGGGTTAGGGTTAGGGTTATTGATTAGGGTTAGGTTTACAGTTAGAGTTAGTTTTAGGCTCATTTCTAGGATTAGGGTTAGGGATAGTTTTAGGGCTAGGGTTCAGTTTATTGATAGGTTTAGGGTTAGGGATAGGGTTAGCATTAGGTTTACGGTTAGGGATAGGGTTAGGGTTAGGGTTAGGGGTTAGGGTTAGGTGTAGGTGTTAGTGTTAGGGTTCGGTTTAATATTAGGGTTAGGGTTAGAGTGAGAAGGTTAGGATTAGAGGTAGGGTTGTGTTATGATTAGGGTTAGGGTTTTGGAGTTAGTGTTTGGGTTATGGTTATAGTTAGGGTTAGCGATTAGGGATAGGGTTTAGTTTTAGGGTTAGGTTTAGGCTTATCGTTAGGGTTAGGGATTAGGGTTAGGTTTAGAGTTAGGTTTAGGGTTATGAATTTGGGTTCGTGTTAGTTTTAGGGTTAAGGTTAGGCTTAGGGTTACGGTTAGGGTTATGGTTAGGTTTAGGCTTAGGTTTAGGGTTAAGTTTAGGATTAGGGTTCGTGTTAGGTTTAGGGTTAGGGTTTCGGAGTTAGTGTTTGGGTAGGGTTAGGGTTAGGGGTAGGGATTAGGGATAGGGTTAGAGTTAGTTTTAGGGTTTGGGTAGGGTTATGGTTATGGATTAGTGTTAAGTTTACAGTTAGAGTTAGCGTTAGGCTCAGTTCTAGGATTAGGTTTAGGGATAGTTTTAGGACTAGGGTTTAGTTTATTGATAGGGTTAGGGTTAGGGATAGGGTTAGCATTAGGTTTAAGGTGAGGGATAGGGTTAGGGTTAGGGTTAGGTGTTAGGGTTAGGGTTAGGTGTTAGGGTTAATGTTAGGATTAGGGTTAGGGTCAGGGCTAGAAGGTTAGGATTAGAGCTAGGGTTAGGGTTATGGTTACAGTGAGGTTTTGTGTTATGATTAGGGTTAGGGTTTTGGTGTTAGTGTTTGGATTATGGTTAAGGTTAGGGTTAGCGATTAGGGATAGGGTTACGGTGAGTGTTAAGGTTAGGGTTAGGGTTAGGGTTAATGTTAGGTTTAGGGTTAGGGTTAGTTTTAGGGTTAGTGTGAGTTTTAGGGTTAGCATTAGGGTTAGGTTTTGCGTAGGGGTTTGGGTTAGGGTAAGGCTAGGGTTAGGGTTAGAGGTTAGCTTTAGGGTTAGGGTTTCAGTTAGGGTTAGTTTTAGTGTTAGGGATAGTGTAAGGGTTAGGGTTAGAGTTAGAAGTTAGGGTTAGGGCTAGGGTTAATGTTATTGATAGGGTTAGGGTTTCCGTATGGGTTAGTTTTAGTGTTAGGGTTAGGGTTATGGTTAGGCTTTGTTTAGGGATAGGTTTAGTGTTAGATGTTAGGGTTAGGTTTAAGGTTTAGTTTTAAGTGTTAAAGTTAAGGTTACTGTTAGACTTTGGTTTAGGGTTATGGTTATAGGTAGGGAGGGTTAGGGTTAAGGTTATGTTTAGGGTTACGGTTATTGTTCAGTTTAGGGTTAGGTTTAGGGTTAGGGTTAGGTTTACGATAGGGATTAGAGGTAGGTTTTGGGTTAGCGTTAGGGTGAGGGTTATGGTTAGGGTTTAGGGTTAGCAGTAGTGTTAGTGTTAGGGTTATGGTTACGTTTAGGGTTTGGGTTAGGGTTAGGGGTTAGGTGTTAAGGATATGGTTAAGGTTATGTTTAGGGTTACGTTTAGTGTTGGTGGTACATTTAGGGTTACGGCTAGTTTTAGTGTTAGTGTTAGGATTAGGGTTAGGGATTACGGATAGGGTTAGTTTTAGGGTTAGGGTTAGTTTTATATTTAGTGTTAGGGTTATGGTAAGGGGTAAGGTTAGGGTTATGGATTATTGTTAGTATTCGGCTTAGGGTTAAAACTAGGTTTACGGTTAGGCTTAGCGTTATGATTAGGTTTAAGGTTAGGTTTAGGTTTATGGTTCGGTTTAGGGTTACGTTTATTGTTAGCATTTAGTGTTAGAGATTAGGGTTAGGTTTAGCGTTAGTGTTAGAGTTTAGGGTAAGGGTAAGGTTTAGGGTTTATCGTTAGGGTTAGGGTTAGATTAGGGTTAGGTTTAGGGTCAGGTTTAGGGATAGGGTTGGGGTTAGGATTAAGGTTAAAGTTAGGGTTATGGTTAGTTTTAGGGTTAGGGTTAGTGTTAGGGTTAGGGTTAGGTTTTAGTGTTAGGTTTAGTGTTAGGGTTAGGTTTTGGGTTAGGTTTAGTGTTAGGTTTAGGGTTATGATATGGTTTAGGTTTAGGGTTAGGGTTACGTTTAAGTTTAGTGTTAGAGTTTAGGGTGAGATTTAGTCTTAGGGTTATGATTAGGGTTAAGGTTAAGGTTAGAAGTTAGTGTTAAGGTTAGGGTTACGGTTAGGGTTAGAGTTATTGTAATGGGTTAGGGTTAAGGTTAGGGTTAGGGTTAGGATTTGGTTTCGGGTTAGGTGTAGATTTTGGGTTATGGTTTGTGTTAGGGTTAGGGTTTGGTTTTACAGTTTAGGGTTAGGGTTAGGGTAAGTGTTAGTGTTAGAGTTTAGGATTAGTGTTAGTGTTAGGGTAATGGTTAGGTTAAGGGTTAGGGTTAGGGTTAGGTTTAGGTTTACGGTTACGTTTAAGTTTAGGGTTAGGGGCAGGTTAGGGTTAGGTTTAGGGGTTAGGTGTTAGGGATAGGGTCAGGGTTAGGCTTCGGAAGACTGATAGGTTCAGGGTTACTATTAGGTTTAGGGTTAGGTTTACGGTTCGGGTTTTGTTTAGGGTTATGAGTTAGGTGATAAGAATATGGTTATGGTTAGGGTTAGGTTTACAGTTATGTTTAGGGTTATGGTTAGGGTTAGTGTTATTGTTAGAGCTAGGCTTAGGGATTAGGGATAAGGTTAGGGTCAGGCTTAGGGGTTAGTGTTACGGTTAGGGTTAGGGTTATGGACTAGGGTTACTGTTCTGGTTAGTGTTAGAGTTAGAAATTAGGGTTAGGGTTAGGCTTAGGGTTAGTGTTAGGCTCAGTATTATGATTAGGGTTAGGGATAGTTTTAGGTTTAGGGTTAGGTTTATTGTCTGGGTTAGGGTTGGGGACAGTGTTAACATTAGCTTTAGGTTTAATGATAGGGTTATGGTTAGGGTTAGGTGTTAGTGTGAGTCTTAGGGTTAGGGTTAGGGTTTCGGCTTAGGGTTAGTTTTAGCGTTAGGTGTAGGGCTAGGGTTAGGGTTAGGGTTAGTAGGTTAGGATTAATGTTAGGGTTAGGTTTAGCGTTAGGGTTTTGGGGTTAGTGTTTGGGTTAGGGTTAGGGTTAGGGTTAGGGATTAGGGATAGGGTTAGAGTGAGTTTAGGGGTAGGGTTAGGGTTAGGGTTATTGATTAGGGTTAGGTTTACAGTTAGAGTTAGTTTTAGGCTCAGTTCTAGGATTAGGGTTAGGGATAGTTTTAGGGCTAGGGTTCATTTTATTGATAGGTTTAGGGTTAGGGATAGGGTTAGCATTAGGTTTACGGTTAGGGATAGGGTTAGGGTTAGGTTTAGGGGTTAGGGTTAGGGGTAGGTGTTAGTGTTAGTGTTCGGTTTAATATTAGGGTTAGGGTTAGAGTTAGAAGGTTAGGATTAGAGGTAGGGTTGTGTTATGATGAGGGTTAGGGTTTTGGAGTTAGTGTTTGGGTTATGGTTATAGTTAGTGTTAGCGATTAGGGATAGGGTTTGGGTTTAGGGTTAGGTTTAAGCTTATCGTTAGGGTTAGGGATTAGGTTTAGGTTTAGAGTTAGGTTTAGGGTTATGAATTTGGGTTCGTGTTAGTTTTAGGGTTAAGGTTAGGCTTAGGGTTACGGTTAGGGTTATGGTTAGGTTTAGGGTTAGGTTTAGGGTTAAGTTTAGGATTAGGGTTTGGGTTAGGTTTAGGGTTAGGGTTTCGGAGTTAGTGTTTGGGTTAGGGTTAGGGTTAGGTTTAGGGATTAGGGATAGGGTTAGAGTGAGTTTTAGGGTTTGTGTTAGGGTTATGGTTATGGATTAGTGTTAAGTTTACAGTTAGATTTAGCGTTAGGCTCAGTTCTAGGATTAGGTTTAGGGATAGTTAGGACTAGGGTTTAGTTTATTGATAGGGTTAGGGTTAGGGATAGGGTTAGCATTAGGTTACGGTTAGGGATAGGGTTAGGGTTAGGGTTAGGGATTAGGGATAGGGTTAGAGTGAGTATAGGGGTAGGGTTAGGGTTAGGGTTATAGATTAGGGTTAGGTTTACAGTTAGAGTTAGTTTTAGTCTCAGATCTAGGATTAGGGTGAGGGATAGTTTTAGGTCTAGGGTTCGGTTTATTTATAGGTTTAGGGTTAGGGATAGGGTTAGCATTAGATTTACGGTTAGGGATAGGGTTAGGGTTAGGGTTAGGTGTTAGGGTTAGGGTTAGGTGTTAGGGTTAGTGTTAGGATTAGGGTTAGGGTCAGTGCAAGAAGGTTAGGATTAGAGCTAGGTTTATGGTTAGGGTTACGGTGAGGTTTTGTGTTATGATTAGTGTTAGGGTTTTGGTGTTAGTGTTTGGGTTATGTTTATGGTTAGGGTTAGCGTTTAGGGATAGTGTTAGGGTGAGTGTTAGGGTTACGGTAGGGTTAGGGTTAGGATTAAGGTTAGGTTTAGGGTTAGGGTTAGGTTTAGGGTTAGTGTGAGGTTTAGGGTTAGAGTTAGGGTTAGATTTTGCGTAGGGGTTTGGGTTAGGGTAAGGGCTAGGGTTAGGTTTAGAGGTTAGCTTTAGGGTTAGGGTTTCAGTTACGGTTAGGTTTAGTATTAGGGATAGTGTAAGGGTTTGGGTTAGAGTTAGAAGTTAGGGTTAGGGCGAGGGTTAGTGTTATTGATAGGGTTAGGGTTTCGGTATGGTTTAGTTTTAGAGTGTTAGGGTTAGGCTTATGGTTAGGCTTTGTTTAGGGAGAGGTTTAGTGTTAGATGTTAGGGTTAGGTTTAAGGTTTAGGGTTAAGTGTTAAAGTTAGGGTTAGTGTTAGACTTTGGTTTAGGGTTATGGTTATAGGTAGGGAGGGTTAGGGTTAAGGTTATGTTTAGGGTTACGGTTAGTGTTCGGTTTAGGGTTAGGTTTAGGGTTAGGGTTAGGTTTAGGATAGGGATTAGAGGTAGGTTTTGGGTTAGCGTTAGGGTGAGGGTTATGGTTCGGGTTTAGGGTTAGCATTAGTGTTAGTGTTAGGGTTATGGTTAGGTTTAGGGTTTGGGTTAGGGTTAGGGGTTAGGTGTTAAGGATATGGTTAAGGTTATGTTTAGGGTTACGTTCAGTGTTGGTGTTACATTAAGGGTTACGGCTAGTTTTAGTGTTAGGGTTAGGATTAGGGTTAGGGATTACGGATAGGGTTAGTGTTAGGGTTAGGGGCTAGTTTTACATTTAGTGTTAGGGTTATGGTAAGGGTTAAGGTTAGGGTTATGGATTATTGTTAGTATTCGGCTTAGGGTTAAAACTAGGGTTACAGTTAGGGTTAGCGTTATGGTTAGGGATAAGGTTAGGTTTAGATTTAGGGTTCGGTTTAGGGTTAGGTTTATTGTTAGCGTTTAGAGTTAGAGATTAGGGTTATGGTTAGGGTTAGGGTTAGAGTTTAGAGTAAGGGTAAGGGTTACGGTTATGGTTAGGGTTAGGGTTAGATTAGGGTTAGGTTTAGGGTCAGGTTTAGGGATAGGGTTGGGGTTAGGGTTAAGGTTAAGGTTAGGGTTATGGTTAGTTTTAGGGTTAGGGTTAGTGTTGGGGTTAGGGTTAGGTTTTAGGGTTAGGTTTAGTGTTAGGGTTAGGTTTTGGGTTAGGTTTAGTGTTAGGTTTAGGGTTATGATATGGTTTAGGTTTAGGGTTATGGTTACGTTTAGGGTTAGTGTTAGAGTTTAGGGTGAGATTTAGTCTTAGGTTTATGATTAGGGTTAGGGATAGTTTTAGGTTTAGGGTTAGGTTTATTGTCTGGGTTAGGGTTGGGGACAGTGTTAACATTAGCTTTAGGTTTAATGATAGGGTTATGGTTAGGGTTAGGTGTTAGTGTGAGTCTTAGGGTTAGGGTTAGGGTTTCGGCTTAGGGTTAGTTTTAGCGTTAGGTGTAGGGCTAGGGTTAGGGTTAGGGTTAGTAGGTTAGGATTAATGTTAGGGTTAGGTTTAGCGTTAGGGTTTTGGGGTTAGTGTTTGGGTTAGGGTTAGGGTTAGGGTTAGGGATTAGGGATAGGGTTAGGGTAAGGCTAGGGTTAGGTTTAGAGGTTAGCTTTAGGGTTAGGGTTTCTGTTACGGTTAGGTTTAGTGTTAGGGATAGTGTAAGGGTTAGGGTTAGAGTTAGAAGTTAGGGTTAGGGCTAGGGTTAATGTTATTGATAGGGTTAGGGTTTCCGTATGGGTTAGTTTTAGTGTTAGGGTTAGGGTTATGGTTAGGCTTTGTTTAGGGATAGGTTTAGTGTTAGATGTTAGGGTTAGGTTTAAGGTTTAGTTTTAAGTGTTAAAGTTAAGGTTACTGTTAGACTTTGGTTTAGGGTTATGGTTATAGGTAGGGAGGGTTAGTGTTAAGGTTATGTTTAGGGTTACGGTTAGTGTTCGGTTTAGGGTTAGGTTTAGGGTTAGGGTTAGGTTTACGATAGGGATTAGAGGTAGGTTTTGGGTTAGCGTTAGGGTGAGGGTTATGGTTAGGGTTTAGGGTTAGCAGTAGTGTTAGTGTTAGGGTTATGGTTAGGTTTAGGGTTTGGGTTAGGGTTAGGGGTTAGGTGTTAAGGATATGGTTAAGGTTATGTTTAGGGTTACGTTCAGTGTTGGTGTTACATTAAGGGTTACGGCTAGTTTTAGTGTTAGGGTTAGGATTAGGGTTAGGGATTACGGATAGGGTTAGTGTTAGGGTTAGGGGCTAGTTTTACATTTAGTGTTAGGGTTATGGTAAGGGTTCAGTTTAGGGTTATGGATTAGTGTTCGTATTCGGCTTAGGGTTAAAACTAGGGTTACGGTTAGGGTTAGCGTTATGATTAGCGTTAAGGTTAGGTTTAGGTTTATGGTTCGGTTTAGGGTTAGGTTTATTGTTAGCGTTTAGCGTTAGAGATTAGGGTTAGGTTTAGCGTTAGGTTTAGAGTTTAGGGTAAGGGTAAGGGTTAGGGTTATGGTTAGGGTTAGGTTTAGATTAGGGTTAGGTTTAGGGTCAGGTTTAGGGATAGGGTTGGGGTTAGGGTTAAGGTTAAGGTTAGGGTTATGGTTAGTTTTAGGGTTATGCTTAGTTTTAGGGTTAGGGTTAGGTTTTAGGGTTAGGTTTAGTGTTAGGGTTAGGTTTTGGTTTAGGTTTAGTGTTAGGTTTAGGGTTATGATATGGTTTAGGTTTAGGGGTTGGGTTAGGGTTAGGGTTAGTGTTAGAGTTTAGGGTGAGATTTAGTCTTAGGGTTATGATTAGGTTTACGGTTAAGGTTAGAAGTTAGTGTTAGGGTTAGGGTTACAGTTAGGGTTAGGATTATTGTTATGGGTTAGGGTTAGGGTTAGAGTTAGGATTTGGGTTAGGGTTAGCTTTAGATTTTGGGTTAGGGTTTGTGTCAGGGTTAGGGTTTGGTTTTACAGTTTAGGGTTAGGGTTAGGGTAAGTGTTAGGGTTAGAGTTTAGGATTAGTGTTAGTGTTAGTGTAATTAACAGGGTTAGGGTTAGGGTTAGGGTTAGGGTTAGGTTTACGGTTACGTTTAAGGTTAGGGTTAGGGGCAGGTTAGGGTTAGGTTTAGGGGTTAGGTGTTAGGGATATGGTCAGAGTAAGGCTTCGGAATGCTGATAGTTTCAGCGTTACTATTAGGTTTAGGGTTAGGTTTAGGGTTCGGGTTTTGGTTAGGGTTATGGGTTAGGTGATAAGATTATGGTTATGTTTAGGGTTAGGTTTACAGTTATGTTTAGGCTTATTGTTAGGGTTAGTGTTATTGTTGGAACTAGGCTTAGGGATTAGGGATAAGGTCAGGGTCAGGCTTAGGGGTTAGTGTTACGGTTAGGGTTAAGGTTATTTTAAAGGTTAATGTTAGTGTTATGGACTAGAGTTACTGTTCTGGTTAGGGTTAGAGTTAGAAATTAGGTTTAGGGTTAGGCTTAGGGTTAGTGTTAGGCTCAGTATTATGATTAGGGTTAGGGATAGTTTTAGGTTTAGGGTTAGGTTTTTGTCTGGGTTAGGGTTAGGGACAGGGTTAGCATTAAGTTTAGGTTTAATGATAGGGTTATGTTTAGGGTTAGGTGTTAGTGTTAGGCTTCGGGTTAGGGTTAGGGTTGCGGGTTAGGGTTAGTTTTAGCGTTAGGGCTAGGGTTAGGGTTAGGGTTAGGGTTGGAAGGTTAGGATTAATGTTAGGGTTAGGTTTAGGTTTAGGGTTTCGGGGTTACTGTTTGGGATAGGGTTAGAGTTAGAAGGTTAGGATTAGAGCTAGGGTTAGGGTTAGGTTTACGGTGAGGTTTTGTGTTATGATTAGAATTAGGGTTTTGGTGTTAGTGTTTGGGTTATGGTTATGGTTACGGTTAGCGATTAGGGATAGGGTTTAGGTTTTGGGTTTGGGTTAGGCTTACCGTAAGGGATAGGGATTAGGTTTAGCGTTAGAGTTAGGTTTAGTGTTATGAATTTGTGTTCGTGTTAGTCTTAGGTTTAGGGTTAGGCTTAGGGTTACGGTTAGGGTTATGGTTAGGGTTTGGGTTAGGGTTAGTGTTAGGTTTAGGGATTAGGGATAGGGTTAGAGTGTGTTTAGGGGTAGGGTTAGGGTTAGAGTTATGGATTAGGTTTAGGTTTACAGTTAGAGTTAGTTTTAGGCTCAGTTCTAGGATTAGGGATAGGGATAGTTTTAGGGCTAGGGTTCGGTTTATTGATAGGTTTAGGGTTAGGGATAGGGTTAGCATTAGGTTTACGGTTAGGGATAGGGTTAGGGTTAGGGTTAGGGGCAGGTGTTAGTGTTAGGGTTCGTGTTAGGATTAGGGTTAGGTTTAGAGTTAGAAGGTTAGGATTAGAGCTAGGGTTAGGGTTAGGGTTACGGTGAGGTTTTGTGTTACGATTAGAATTAGGGTTTTGGTGTTAGTGTTTGGGTTATGGTTATGGTTACCGTTAGCGATTAGGGATAGGTTTTAGGTTTTGGGTTAGGGTTAGGCTTATTGTAAGGGTTAGGGATTAGGGTTAGCGTTAGAGTTAGGTTTAGGGTTATGAATTTGTGTTCGTGTTAGTGTTAGGTTTAGGGTTAGGCTTAGGGTTACGGTTAGTGTTATGGTTAGGTTTTGGGTTAGGGTTAGGGTTAAGTTTAGGATTAGGGTTCGGGTTAGGTTTAGGGTTAGGGATTCGGGGTTAGTGTTTGGGTTAGGGTTAGGTTTAGGGTTAGGGATTAGGGATAGGGTTAGAGTGAGTTTTAGGGTTTGGGTTAGGGTTATGGTTATGGATTAGCGTTAAGTTTACAGTTAGAGTTAGCGTTAGGCTCAGTTCTAGGATTAGATTTAGGGATAGTTTTAGGGCTACGGTTTAGTTTATTGATACGGTTAGGGTTAGGGATAGGGTTAGCATTAGGTTTACGGTTAGCGATAGGGTTAGGGTTAGGGTTAGGTGTTAGTGTTAGGTTTAGGATTAGCGTTAGGGTCAGGGCTAGAAGGTTAGGATTAGAGCTAGGGTTATTGTTAGGGTTACGGTGAGGTTTTGTGTTATGATTAGGGTTAGGGTTTTGGTGTTAGTGTTTGGGTTATGATTTTGGTTAGGGTTATCGATTAGGGATAGGGTTAGGGTGAGTGTTATGGTTATGGTTAGGGTTAGGGTTAGTGTTAATGTTAGGTTTAGGGTTAGGGTTAGGTTTAGGGTTAGTGTGAGGTTTAGGGTTAGGGTTAGGGTTAGGTTTTGGATAGGGGTTTGGGTTAGGGTAAGGGCTAGAGTTAGGGTTAGAGCTTAGCTTTAGGGTTAGGGTTTCAGTTAGGGTTAGGTTCAGTGTTAGGGATAGTGTAAGGGTTTGGGTTAGAGTTAGAAGTTAGGGTTAGGGCTACGGTTAGTGTTATTGATAGGATTAGGGTTTTGGTATGGGTTAGTTTTTGAGTGTTACGGTTAGGGTTATGGTTAGGCTTTGTTTAGGGATAGGTTTTGTGTTAGATGTTAGTGTTAGGTTTAAGGTTTAAGGTTAAGTGTTAAAGTTAGGGTTAGTGTTAGACTTTGGTTTAGGGTTATGGTTATAGTTAGGGAGGGTTAGGGTTAAGGTTATGTTTAGGGTTACGGTTAGTGTTCGGTTTAGGGTTAGGTTTAGGGTTAGGGTTAGGGTTAGGTTTAGGATAGGGATTAGAGGTAAGTTTTGGGGTAGCGTTAGGTTGAGGGTTATGGTTAGGGTTTATTGTTAGCATGAATCTTAGTGTTAGGCTTATGGTGAGGTTTTGGGTTTGGGTTAGGGTTATGCGTTAGGTGTTAAGGATATGGTTAAAGTTATGTTTAGGGTTACGTTTAGTGTTGGTGTTAAATTTAGTGTTATGGCTAGTTTTAGTGTTAGGGTTAGGATTAGGGTTAGTGATTACGGATAGGGTTAGTGTTAGGGTTAGGGGCTAGTTTTACATTTAGTGTTAGGGTTATGGTAAGGGTTAAGGTTAGGGTTATGGATTAGTGTTAGTATTCGGCTTAGTGTTAAAGCTAGGGTTACGGTTTAGGTTAGCGTTATGGTTATGGATAAGGTTAGGTTTAGATTTAGGGTTCGTTTTAGGGTTAGGTTTGTTGTTAGCGTTTAGAGTTAGAGATTAGGGTTAGGGTTAGCGTTAGAGTTAGAGTTTAGAGTAAGGGTAAGGGTTAGGGTTATGGTTAGGGTTAGGGTTAGATTAGGGTTAGGTTTAGGGTCAGGTTTAGGGATAGGGTTGGGTTTAGGGTTAAGGTTAAGGTTAGGGTTATGGTTAGTTTTAGGGTTAGGTTTAGTGTTAGTGTTAGGGTTAGGTTTTAATGTTAGGTTTAGTGTTAGGGTTAGGTTTTGGGTTAGGTTTAGTGTTAGGTTTAGCGTTATGATATGGTTTAGGTTTAGGGTTAGGGTTACGTTTAGGGTTAGTATTAGAGTTTAGGGTGAGATTTAGTCTTAGGGTTATGATTAGGGTTAGGGTTAAGGTTAGAAGTTAGTGTTAGGGTTAGGGTTACGGTTAGGGTTAGGGTTATTGTTATGGGTTAGGGTTAGGGTTAGGGTTAAGATTTGGTTTCGGGTTAGGTTTAGATTTTGTGTTAGGGTTTGTGTTAGGGTTAGCGTTTGGCTTTACAGTTTGGGGTTAGGGTTAGGGTAAGTGTTAGGGTTAGAGTTTAGGATTAGTGTTAGTGTTAGGGTAATGGTTAGGGTTAGGGTTAGGGTTAGGGTTGGGTTTACGCTTACGTTTAAGGTTAGGGTTAGGGGCAGGTTAGGGTTAGGTTTAGGGATTAGGGTTAGGGTTAGGTGTTAGGGTTAGTGTTAGGATTAGGGATAGGGTCAGGGTTAGGCTTCGGAAGACTGATAGGTTCAGGGTTACTATTATGTTTAGGGTTAGGTTTAGGGTTCGGGTTTTGGTTAGGGTTAGGTTTAGGTGATAATAATATGGTTATGGTTAGGGTTAGGTTTACAGTTATGTTTAGGGTTATGGTTAGGGTTAGTGTTATTGTTAGAGCTAGGCTTAGGGATTAGGGATAAGGTTAGGGTCAGGCTTAGGGGTTAGTGTTACGGTTAGGGTTAGGGTTATTGTAAAGGCTAATGTTAGGGTTATGGACTAGGGTTACTGTTCTGGTTAGGGTTAGAGTTAGAACTTAGGGTTAGGGTTAGGCTTCGGGTTAGTGTTAGGCTCAGTATTATGATTAGGGTTAGGGATAGTTTTAGGTTTAGGGTTAGGTTTATTGTCTGGGTTATTGTTAGGGACAGGGTTAGCATTATGTTTAGATTTAATGATAGGGTTATGGTTAGGGTTAGGTGTTAGTGTTAGGCTTCTGGTTAGGGTTAGGGTTTCGGGTTAGGATTAGTTTTAGCGTTAGGGTAAGGGCTAGGGTTAGGGTTAGGGTTAGAAGATTAGGATTAATGTTAGGGTTAGGTTTAGGGTTAGGGTTTCGGGGTTACTGTTTGCGTTAGGGTTAGAGTTAGAGTTAGGAATTAGGGACAGTGTTAGAGTGAGTTTAGGGGTAGGGTTAGGGTTAGGGTTATGGATTACTGTTACGTTTACAGTTAGAGTTAGTTTTAGGCTCATTTCTAGGATTAGTGTTAGGTATAGTTTTAGGGCTAGGGTTCGGTTTATTGATAGGTTTAGGGTTAGGTATAGGGTTAGCATTAGGTTTACCGTTAGGGATAGGGTTAGGGGTTAGGGTTAGGGTTAGGTGTAGGGGTTAGGGTTAGGGTTATGGGTAGGTGTTAGTGTTAGGGTTAGGGTTAGGATTAGGGTTAGGTTTAGAGTTAGAAGGTTAGGATTAGAGCTAGTGTTAGGGTTAGGGTTACAGTGAGGTTTTGTGTTATGATTAGAATTAGGGTTTTGGTGTTAGTGGTTGGGTTATGGTTATGGTTACGGTTAGCGATTAGGGATAGGGTTTAGGTTTTGGGTTAGGGTTAGGCTTGTCATAAGGGTTAGGGATTAGGGTTAGGGTTAGAGTTAGGTTTAGGGTTATGAATTTGTGTTCGTGTTAGTGTTATGGTTAGGGTTAGGCTTAGGGTTATGGTTAGGGTTATGGTTAGGTTTAAGGTTAGGGATAGGGTTAAGTTTAGGATTAAGGTTCGGGTTGGGTTTATGGTTAGAGTTTCTGGGTTAGTATTTGGGATAGGGTTAGTGTTAGGGTGAGGGATTAGGGATAGGGTTAGAGTGAGTTTTAGGGTTTGGGTTAGTGTTAGGATTAGGGATAGGGTCAGGGTTAGGCTTCGGAAGACTGATAGGTTCAGGGTTACTATTATGTTTAGGGTTAGGTTTAGGGTTCGGGTTTTGGTTAGGGTTAGGGTTAGGTGATAATAATATGGTTATGGTTAGGGTTAGGTTTACAGTTATTTTTAGGGTTATGGTTAGGGTTAGTGTTATTGTTAGAGCTAGGCTTAGGGATTAGGGATAAGGTTAGGGTCAGGCTTAGGGGTTAGTGTTACGGTTAGGGTTAGGGTTATTGTAAAGGTTAATGTTAGGGTTATGGACTAGGGTTACTGTTCTGGTTAGGGTTAGAGTTAGAACTTAGGGTTAGGGTTCGGCTTGGGGTTAGTGTTAGGCTCAGTATTATGATTAGGGTTAGGGATAGTTTTAGGTTTAGGGTTAGGTTTATTGTCTGGGTTAGGGTTAGGGACAGGGTTAGCATTAAGTTTAGATTTAATGATAGGGTTATGGTTAGGGTTAGGTGTTAGTGTTAGGCTTCTGGTTAGGGTTAGGGTTTCTGGTTAGGATTAGTTTTAGCGTTAGGGTAAGGGCTAGGGTTAGGGTTAGGGTTAGAAGATTAGGATTCATGTTAGGGATAGGTTTAGGGTTAGGGTTTTGGGGTTACTGTTTGCGTTAGGGTTAGAGTTAGAGTTAGGAATTAGGGACAGTGTTAGAGTGAGTTTAGGGGTAGGGTTAGGGTTAGGGTTATGGATTACTGTTACGTTTACAGTTAGAGTTAGTTTTAGGCTCATTTCTAGGATTAGGGTTAGGTATAGTTTTAGGGCTAGGGTTCGGTTTATTGATAGGTTTAGGGTTAGGTATAGGGTTAGCATTTGGTTTACCATTAGGGATAGGGTTAGGGGTTAGGGTTAGGGTTAGGTGTAGGGGTTAGGGTTAGGGTTATGGGTAGGTGTTAGTGTTAGAGTTCGGGTTAGGATTAGGGTTAGGTTTAGAGTTAGAAGGTTAGGATTAGAGCTAGTGTTAGGGTTAGGGTTACAGTGAGGTTTTGTGTTATGATTAGAATTAGGGTTTTGGTGTTAGTGGTTGGGTTATGGTTATGGTTACGGTTAGCGATTAGGGATAGGGTTTAGGTTTTGGGTTAGGGTTAGGCTTGTCATAAGGGTTAGGGATTAGGGTTAGGGTTAGAGTTAGGTTTAGGGTTATGAATTTGTGTTCGTGTTAGTGTTATGGTTAGGGTTAGGGTTAGGGTTATGGTTAGGGTTATGGTTAGGTTTAAGGTTAGGGATAGGGTTAAGTTTAGGATTAAGGTTCGGGTTGTGTTTAGGGTTAGAGTTTCCGGGTTAGTGTTTGGGATAGGGTTAGTGTTAGGGTGAGGGATTAGGGATAGGGTTAGAGTGAGTTTTAGGGTTTGGGTTAGTGTTAAGGTTATGGATTAGCGTTAAGTTTACAGTTAGAGTTAGTGTTAGGCTCAGTTCTAGGATTAGATTTAGGGATAGATTTAGGGCTAGGGTTTACTTTATTGATAGGGTTAGGGTTAAGGATAGGGTTAGCATTAGGTTTACGCTTAGGGATAGGGTTAGGTTTAGGGTTAGGTGTTAGGGTTAGGGTTAGGTGTTAGGGTTAGGGTTAGGATTAGGAATAGGGTCAGGGTTAGGCTTCGGAAGACTGATAGGTTCAGGGTTACTATTATGTTTAGGGTTAGGTTTAGGGTTCGGGTTTTGGTTAGGGTTATGGGTTAGGTGATAAGAATATGGTTATGTTTCGGGTTAGGTTTACAGTTATGTTTAGGGTTATGGTTAGGGTTAGTGTTATTGTCAGAGCTAGGCTTAGGGATTAGGGATAAGGTTAGGGTCAGGCTTAGGGGTTAGTGTTACGGTTAGGGTTAGGGTTATTGTAAAGGTTAATGTTTGGGTTATGGACTAGGGTTACTGTTCTGGTTAGGGTTAGAGTTAGAAATTAGGGTTAGGGTTAGGCTTAGGGTTAGTGTTAGGCTCAGTATTATGATTAGGGTTAGGGATAGTTTTAGGTTTAGGGTTAGGTTTATTTTCTGGGTTAGGGTTAGGGACAGGGTTAGCATTAAGTTTAGATTTAATGATAGGGTTATGGTTAGGTTTAGGTGTTAGTGTTAGGTTTAGGGTTAGGGTTAGGGTTTCGGGTTAGGGTTAGTTTTAACGTTAGGGTTAGGTCTAGGGTTAGGGTTAGGGTTAGAAGGTTAGGATTAATGTTAGGATTAGATTTAGGGTTAGGGTTTCGGGGTTAGTGTTTGGGTTGGGGTTAGGGTTAGGGTTAGGGATTAGGGATAGGGTTAGAGTGAGTTTAGGGGTAGGGTTAGGGTTAGGGTTATGGATTAGGGTTAGGTTTACAGTTAGAGTTAGTTTTAGGCTCAGTTCTAGGATTAGTGATAGGGATAGTTTTAGGGCTAGGGTTCGGTTTATTGATAGGTTTAGGGTTAGGGATAGGGTTAGCATTAGGTTTACGGTTAGGGATAGGTTTAGGGTTAGGGTTAGGGGTTAGGGTTAGGGTTAGGGGTAGGTGTTAGTGTTAGAGTTCCGGTTAGGATTAGGGTTAGGTTTAGAGTTAGAAGGTTAGGATTAGAGCTAGTGTTAGGGTTAGGGTTACGGTGAGGTTTTGTGTTATGATTAGAATTAGGGTTTTGGTGTTAGTAGTTGGGTTATGGTTATGGTTACGGTTAGCGATTAGGGATAGGGTTTAGGGTTTGGGTTAGGGTTAGGCTTATCGTAAGGGTTAGGGATTAGGGTTAGGGTTAGAGTTAGGTTTAGGGTTATGAATTTGTGTTCGTGTTAGTGTTATGGTTAGGGTTAGGCTTAGGGTTACAGTTAGGGTTATGGTTAGGTTTAGGGTTAGGGTTAGGTTTAAGTTTAGGATTAAGGTTCGGGTTAGGTTTAGGGTTACAGTTTCCGGGTTAGTGTTTGGGATAGGGTTAGGGTTAGGGTGAGGGATTAGGGATAGGGTTAGAGTGAGTTTTAGGGTTTGGGTTAGGGTTAAGGTTATGGATTAGCGTTAAGTTTAATGTTAGAGTTAGCGTTAGGCTCAGTTCTACGATTAGGTTTAGGGATAGTTTTAGGGCTAGGGTTTAGTTTATTGATAGGGTTAGGGTTAGGGATAGGGTTAGCATTAGGTTTACGCTTAGGGATAGGCTAAGGCTTAGGGTTAGGTGTTAGGGTTAGTGTTAGGTGTTAGGGTTAGTGTTAGGATTAGGGATAGGTTCAGGGTTAGGCTTAGGGTTAGGGTTAGGGTTAGGGTGAGGGTTAGGGTTAGGGTTAGGGTGAGGTTTTGTGTTATGATTAGAATTAGGGTTTGGTGTTATTGTTTGGGTTGTGGTTATGGTTACGGTTAGCGATTAGGGATAGGGTTTAGGTTTTCTGTTAGGGTTAGGCTTATTGTAAGGTTTAGGGATTAGGGTTAGGGTAAGAGTTAGGTTTAGGGTTATGAATTTGTGTTCGTGTTAGTGTTAGGGTTAGGGTTAGCCTTAGGTTTATGGTTAGGGTTATGGTTAGGTTTAGGGTTAGGGTTAGGTTTAAGTTTAGGATTAGGGTTCGTGTTAGGTTTAGGGTTAGGGATTCGGGGTTAGTGTTTGGGTTAGGGTTAGGGTTAGAGATTAGGGATAGGGTTAGAGTGAGTTTTAGGGTTTGGGTTAGGGTTATGGTTATGGATTAGCGTTAAGTTTACAGTTAGAGTTAGCGTTAGGCTCAGATCTAGGATTAGGTTTAGGGATAGTTTTAGGGCTAGGGTTTAGTTTATTGATAGGGTTAGGGTTAGAGATAGGGTTAGCATTAGGTTTACGGTTAGGGATAGGGTTAGGGTTAGGGTTAGGTTTTAGGGTTAGGGTTAGGTGTTAGGGTTAGGGTTAGGATTAGGGTTAGGGTTAGAAGGTTAGGATTAGAGCTAGAGTTAGGGTTAGGGTTACGGTGAGGTTTTGTGTTATGATTAGGGTTAGGGTTTTGGTGTTAGTGTTTGGGTTATGGTTATGGTTAGGGTTAGCGATTAGGGATAGGGTTAGGGTGAGTGTTAGGGTTAGGGTTAGGGTTAGGGTTAGGGTTAATGTTAGGTTTAGGGTTAGGGTTAGATTTAGGGTTAGTGTGAGGTTTAGGGTTAGGGTTATGGTTAGGTTTTGCGTAGGGGTTTGGGTTAGGGTAAGGGCTAGGTTTAGGGTTAGAGGTTAGCTTTAGGGTTAGGGTTTCAGTTAGGGTTAGGTTCAGTGTTAGGGATAGTGTAAGGGTTTGGGTTAGAGTTAGAAGTTAGGGTTAGGGCTAGGTTTAGTGTTATTGATAGGGTTACGGTTTTGGTATGGGTTAGTTTTTGAGTGATAGGGTTAGGGTTATGGTTAGGCTTTGTTTAGGGATATGTTTAGTGTTAGATGTTAGGGTTAGGGTTAAGGTTTAGGTTTAAGTGTTAAAGTTAGGGTTCGTGTTAGACTTTGGTTTAGGGTTATGGTTATAGTTAGGGAGGTTTAGGGTTAAGGTTATGTTTAGGGTTACGGTTACTGTTCGGTTTAGGGTTAGGTTTAGGGTTAGGGTTAGGTTTAGGATAGGGATTACAGGTAGGTTTTGGGTTAGCATTAGGGTGAGGGTTATGGTTCGGGTTTAGGGTTAGCATGAGTGTTAGTGTTAGGGTTATGGTGAGGTTTAGGGTTTGGGTTAGTGTTAGAGGTTAGGTGTTAAAGATATGGTTAAGGTTATGTTTAGGGTTACGTTTAGTGTTGGTGTTTTATTTAGGGTTATGGCTAGTTTTAGTGTTAGGGTTAGGATTAGGGTTAGGGATTACGGATAGGGTTAGGGTTAGGGTTAGGGGCTAGTTTTACGTTTAGTGTTAGGGTTATGGTAAGGGTGAAGGTTAGGGTTATGTATTAGTGTTAGTATTCGGCTTAGGGTTAAAAAGGGATACGGTTAGGGTTAGCGTTATGGTTATGGTTAAGCTTAGGTTTAGGTTTAGGGTTCGGTTTAGGGTTAGGTTTATTGTTAGCATTTAGAGTTAGAGATTAGGGTTAGGGTTAGCGTTAGGGTTAGAGTTTCGGGTAAGGGTAAGGGTTATGGTTATGGTTAAGGTTAGGGTTAGATTAGGGTTAGGTTTAGGGTCAGGTTAAGGGATAGGTTTGGGGTTAGGGTTAAGGTTAAGGTTAGGGTTATGGTTAGTTTCAGGGTTAGGGGTAGTGTTAGTGTTAGGGTTAGGTTTTAATGTTAGGTTTAGTGTTAGGGTTAGGTTTTGGGTTAGGTTTAGTGTTAGGTTTAGGGTTTTGATATGCTCTAGGTTTAGGGTTAGGGTTACGTTTAGGGTTAGTATTAGAGTTTAGGTTGAGATTTAGTCTTAGTGTTATGATTAGAGTTAGGGTTAAGGTTAGAAGTTAGTGTTAGGGTTAGGGTTACGGTTAGGGTTAGGGTTATTGTTATGGGTTAGGGTTAGGGTTAGAGTTAGGATTTGGTTTCGGGTTAGGTTTAGATTATGGGTTAGGTTTTGTGTTAGGGTTAGGGTTTGGTTTTACAGTTTAGGGTTAGGGTTAGGGTGTTAGGGTTAGAGTTTAGGGTTAGTGTTAGTGTTAGGGTAATGGTTAGGGTTAGGGTTAGGGTTAGGGTTAGCATTAGTTTTATGATTACGTTTAAGGTTAGGGTTAGGGGCAGGTTAGGGTTAGGTTTAGGGGTTAGGTGTTAGGGAAAGGGTCAGGGTTAGGCTTCGGAAGACTGATAGGTTCAGGGTTACTATTAGGTTTAGGGTTATGTTTAGGGTTCGGGTTTGGGTTAGGGTTATGGGTTAGGTGATAAGAATATGGTTATGGTTAGTGTTAGGTTTACAGTTATGTTTAGGGTTTTGGTTAGGGTTAGTGTTATTGTTAGAGCTAGGCTTAGGGATTAGGGATAAGGTTAGGGTCAGGCTTAGGGCTTAGTGTTACGGTTAGGCTTAGGGTTATTGTAAAGGTTAATGTTAGGGTTATGGACAAGTGTTACTGTTCTGGTTAGGGTTAGAGTTAGAAATTAGGGTTAGGGTTAGGCTTAGGGTTAGTGTTAGGCTGAGTATTATGATTAGGCTTAGGGATAGTTTTAGGTTTAGGGTTAGGTTTATTGTCTGGGTTAGGGTTAGGGACAGGGTTAGCATTAGCTTTAGGTTTAATGATAGGGTTATGGTTAGGGTTAGGTGTTAGTGTTAGTCTTAAGGTTAGGGTTAGGGTTTCGGGTTAGGGTTAGTTTTAGCGTTAGGGTTAGGGCTACGGTTAGGGTTAGGGTTAGTAGTTTAGGATTGATGTTAGGGTTAGGTTTAGCTTTAGGGTTTCGGGGTTAGTGTTTGGGTTAGGGTTAGGGTTAGGGTTAGGGCTTAGGGATAGGGTTAGAGTGAGTTTAGGGTTAGGGTTAGGGTTAGGGTTATTGATTAGGGTTAGGTTTACAGTTAGAGTTAGTTTTAGGCTCATTTCTAGGATTAGGGTTAGGGGTAGTTTTAGGGCTAGGGTTCGGTTTATTGATAGGTTTAGGGTTAGGGATAGGGTTAGCATTAGGTTTACGGTTAGGGATAGGGTTAGGGTTAGGGTTAGGGGTTAGGGTTAGGGGTAGGTGTTAGTGTTAGGGTTCGGTTTAATATTAGGGTTAGGGTTAGAGTTAGAAGGTTAGGATTAGAGCTAGGGTTGTGTTATGATTAGGGTTAGGGTTTTGGAGTTAGTGTTTGGGTTATGGTTATAGTTAGGGTTAGGGATTAGGGATAGGGTTTAGGTTTAGGGTTAGGTTTAGGCTTATGGTTAGGATTAGGGATTAGGGTTATGTTTAGAGTTAGGTTTAGGGTTATGAATTTGGGTTCGTGTTAGTTTTAGGGTTAAGGTTAGGCTTAGGGTTACGGTTAGGTTTATGGTTAGGTTTAGGGTTAGGTTTAGGGTTAAGTTTAGGATTAGGGTTCGTGTTAGGTTTAGGGTTAGGGTTTCGGAGTTAGTGTTTGGGTAGGGTTAGGGTTAGGGGTAGGGATTAGGGATAGGGTTAGAGTGAGTTTTAGGGTTTGTGTTAGGGTTACGGTTATGGATTAGTTTTAAGTTTACAGTTAGAGTTAGCGTTAGGCTCAGTTCTAGGATTAGGTTTAGGGATAGTTTTAGGGCTAGGCTTTAGTTTATTGATAGGTTTACGGTTAGGGATAGGGTTAGGGTTAGGGTTAGGTGTTAGGGTTAGTGTTAGGTGTTAGGGTTAGGGTTAGGATTAGGGCTAGGGTCAGGGCTAGAAGGTTAGGATTAGAGCTAGGGTTAGGGTTAGGGTACCGTGAGGTTTTGTGTTATGATTAGTGTTAGGGTTTTTGTGTTAGTGTTTGGGTTATGGTTATGGTTAGGGTTAGCGATTAGGGATAGGGTTAGGGTGAGTGTTAGGGTTACGGTTAGGGTTAGGGTTAGGGTTAAGTTTAGGTTTAGGGTTACGTTTAGGTTTAGGGTTAGTGTGAGCTTTAGGGTTAGGGTTAGGGTTAGGTTTTGCGTAGGGGTTTGGGTTAGGGTAAGGGCTAGGGTTAGGGTTAGAGGTTAGCTTTTGGGTTAGGGTTTCAGTTACGGTTAGGTTTAGTGTTAGGGATAGTGTAAGGGTTAGGGTTCGAGTTAGAAGTTAGGGTTAGGGCTAGGGTTATTGTTATTGATAGGGTTAGCGTTTCGGTAGGGCTTAGTTTTAGAGTGTTAGGGTTAGGGTTATGGTTAGGCTTTGTTTAGGGATAGGTTTAGTGTTAGATGTTAGGGTTAGGTTTAAGGTTTAGGGTTAAGTGTTAAAGTTAGGGTTAGTGTTAGACTTTGGTTTAGGGTTATGGTTATAGGTAGGGAGGGTTAGTGTTAAGGTTATGTTTAGGGTTACGGTTAGTGTTCGGTTTAGGGTTAGGTTTAGGGTTAGGGTTAGGTTTAGTATAGGGATTAGAGGTAGGTTTTGGGTTAGCGTTAGGGTGAGGGTTATGGTTCGGGTTTAGGGTTAGCATTAGTGTTAGTGTTAGGGTTATGGTTAGGTTTAGGGTTTGGGTTAGGGTTAGGGGTTAGGTGTTAAGGATATGGTTAAGGTTATGTTTAGGGTTACGTTCAGTGTTGGTGTTACATTAAGGGTTACGGCTAGTTTTAGTGTTAGGGTTAGGATTAGGGTTAGGGATTACGGATAGGGTTAGTGTTAGGGTTAGGGGCTAGTTTTACATTTAGTGTTAGGGTTATGGTAAGGGTTAAGGTTAGGGTTATAGATTATTGTTAGTATTCGGCTTAGGGTTAAAACTAGGGTTACAGTTAGGGTTAGCGTTATGGTTAGGGAAAAGGTTAGGTTTAGATTTAGGGTTCGGTTTAGGGTTAGGTTTATTGTTAGCATTTAGAGTTAGAGATTAGGGTTATGGTTAGGGTTAGGGTTAGAGTATAGGGTAAGGGTAAGTGTTAGGGTTATGGTTAGGGTTAGGGTTAGATTAGGGTTAGGTTTAGGGTCAGGGTTAGGGATAGGGTTGGGGTTAGGGTTAAGGTTAAGGTTAGGGTTATGATTAGTTTTAGGGTTAGAGTTAGTGTTAGGGTTAGGGTTAGGTTTTAGTGTTAGGTTTAGTGTTAGGGTTAGGTTTTGGGTTAGGTTTAGTGTTAGGTTTAGGGTTATGATATGGTTTAGGTTTAGGGTTAGGGTTACGTTTAAGTTTAGTGTTAGAGTTTAGGGTGAGATTTAGTCTTAGGGTTATGATTAGGGTTAAGGTTAAGGTTAGAAGTTAGTGTTAAGGTTAGGGTTACGGTTAGGGTTAGAGTTATTGTAATGGGTTAGGGTTAGGGTTAGGGTTAGGGTTAGGATTTGGTTTCGGGTTAGGTGTAGATTTTGGGTTATCGTTTGTGTTAGGGTTAGGGTTTGGTTTTACAGTTTAGGGTTAGGGTTAGGGTAAGTGTTAGTGTTAGAGTTTAGGATTAGTGTTAGTGTTAGGGTAATGGTTAGGTTTAGGGTTAGGGTTAGGGTTAGGGTTAGGTTTACGGTTACGTTTAAGTTTAGGGTTAGGGGCTGTTTAAGGTTAGGTTTAGGGGTTAGGTGTTAGGGATAGGGTCAGGGTTAGGCTTCGGAAGACTGATAGGTTCAGGGTTACTATTAGGTTTAGGGTTAGGTTTACGGTTCGGGTTTTGTTTAGGGTTATGAGTTAGGTGATAAGAATATGGTTATGGATAGGGTTAGGTTTACAGTTATGTTTAGGGTTATGGTTAGGGTTAGTGTTATTGTTAGAGCTAGGCTTAGGGATTAGGGATAAGGTTAGGGTCAGGCTTAGGGGTTAGTGTTACGGTTAGGGTTAGGGTTATGGACTAGGGTTACTGTTCTGGTTAGTGTTAGAGTTAGAAATTAGGGTTAGGGTTAGGCTTAGGGTTAGTGTTAGGCTCAGTATTATGATTAGGGTTAGGGATAGTTTTAGGTTTAGGGTTAGGTTTATTGTCTGGGTTAGGGTTGGGGACAGTGTTAACATTAGCTTTAGGTTTAATGATAGGGTTATGGTTAGGGTTAGGTGTTAGTGTGAGTCTTAGGGTTAGGGTTAGGGTTTCGGGTTAGGGTTAGTTTTAGCGTTAGGTGTAAGGCTAGGGTTAGGGTTAGGGTTAGTAGGTCAGGATTAATGTTAGGGTTAGGTTTAGCGTTAGGGTTTTGGGGTTAGTGTTTGGGTTAGGGTTAGGGTTAGGGTTAGGGATTAGGGATAGGGTTAGAGTGAGTTTAGTGGTAGGGTTAGGGTTAGGGTTATTGATTAGGGTTAGGGTTACAGTTAGAGTTACTTTTAGGCTCAGTTCTAGGATTAGGTTTAGGGATAGTTTTAGGGCTAGGGTTCATTTTATTGATAGGTTTAGGGTTAGGGATAGGGTTAGCATTAGGTTTACGGTTAGGGATAGGGTTAGGGTTAGGTTTAGGGGTTAGGGTTAGGGGTAGGTGTTAGTGTTAGTGTTCGGTTTAATATTAGGGTTAGGGTTAGAGTTAGAAGGTTAGGATTAGAGGTAGGGTTGTGTTATGATTAGGGTTAGGGTTTTGTAGTTAGTGTTTGGGTTATGGTTATAGTTAGTGTTAGCGATTAGGGATAGGGTTTGGGTTTAGGGTTAGGTTTAAGCTTATCGTTAGGGTTAGGGATTAGGGTTAGGTTTAGAGTTAGGTTTAGGGTTATGAATTTGGGTTCGTGTTAGTTTTAGGGTTAAGGTTAGGCTTAGGGTTACGGTTAGGGTTATGGTTAGGTTTAGGGTTAGGTTTAGGGTTAAGTTTAGGATTAGGGTTTGGGTTAGGTTTAGGGTTAGGGTTTCGGAGTTAGTGTTTGGGTTAGGGTTAGGGTTAGGTTTAGGGATTAGGGGTAGGGTTAGAGTGAGTTTTAGGGTTTGTGTTAGGGTTATGGTTATGGATTAGTGTTAAGTTTACAGTTAGAGTTAGCGTTAGGCTCAGTTCTAGGATTAGGTTTAGGGATAGTTAGGACTAGGGTTTAGTTTATTGATAGGGTTAGGGTTAGGGATAGGGTTAGCATTAGGTTACGGTTAGGGATAGGGTTAGGGTTAGGGTTAGGGATTAGGGATAGGGTTAGAGTGAGTTTAGGGGTAGGGTTAGGGTTAGGGTTATAGATTAGGGTTAGGTTTACAGTTAGAGTTAGTTTTAGTCTCAGATCTAGGATTAGGGTGAGGGATAGTTTTAGGTCTAGGGTTCGATTTATTTATAGGTTTAGGGTTAGGGATAGGGTTAGCATTAGATTTACGGTTAGGGATAGGGTTAGGGTTAGGGTTAGGTGTTAGGGTTAGGGTTAGGTGTTAGGGTTAGTGTTAGGATTAGGGTTAGGGTCAGGGCAAGAAGGTTAGGATTAGAGCTAGGTTTATGGTTAGGGTTACGGTGAGGTTTTGTGTTATGATTAGTGTTAGGGTTTTGGTGTTAGTGTTTGGGTTATGGTTATGGTTAGGGTTAGCGATTAGGGATAGTGTTAGGGTGAGTGTTAGGGTTACGGTAGGGTTAGGGTTAGGATTAAGGTTAGGTTTAGGGTTAGGGTTAGGTTTAGGGTTAGTGTGAGGTTTAGGGTTAGGGTTAGGGTTAGATTTTGCGTAGGGGTTTGGGTTAGGGTAAGGGCTAGGGTTAGGTTTAGAGGTTAGCTTTAGGGTTAGGGTTTCAGTTACGGTTAGGTTTAGTGTTAGGGATAGTGTAAGGGTTAGGGTTAGAGTTAGAAGTTAGGGTTAGGGCGAGGGTTAGTGTTATTGATAGGGTTAGGGTTTCGGTATGGTTTAGTTTTAGAGTGTTAGGGTTAGGCTTATGGTTAGGCTTTGTTTAGGGAGAGGTTTAGTGTTAGATGTTAGGGTTAGGTTTAAGGTTTAGGGTTAAGTGTTAAAGTTAGGGTTAGTGTTAGACTTTGGTTTAGGGTTATGGTTATAGGTAGGGAGGGTTAGTGTTAAGGTTATGTTTAGGGTTACGGTTAGTGTTCGGTTTAGGGTTAGGTTTAGTGTTAGGGTTAGGTTTAGGATAGGGATTAGAGGTAGGTTTTGGGTTAGCGTTAGGGTGAGGGTTATGGTTCGGGTTTAGGGTTAGCATTAGTGTTAGTGTTAGGGTTATGGTTAGGTTTAGGGTTTGGGTTAGGGTTAGGGGTTAGGTGTTAAGGATATGGTTAAGGTTATGTTTAGGGTTACGTTCAGTGTTGGTGTTACATTAAGGGTTACGGCTAGTTTTAGTGTTAGGGTTAGGATTAGGGTTAGGGATTACGGATAGGGTTAGTGTTAGGGTTAGGGGCTAGTTTTACATTTAGTGTTAGGGTTATGGTAAGGGTTAAGGTTAGGGTTATGGATTATTGTTAGTATTCGGCTTAGGGTTAAAACTAGGGTTACAGTTAGGGTTAGCGTTATGGTTAGGGATAAGGTTAGGTTTAGATTTAGGGTTCGGTTTAGGGTTAGGTTTATTGTTAGCGTTTAGAGTTAGAGATTAGGGTTATGGTTAGGGTTAGGGTTAGAGTTTAGAGCAAGGGTAAGGGTTACGGTTATGTTTAGGGTTAGGGTTAGATAAGGGTTAGGTTTAGGGTCAGGTTTAGGGATAGGGTTGGGGTTAGGGTTAAGGTTAAGGTTAGGGTTATGGTTAGTTTTAGGGTTAGGGTTAGTGTTGGGGTTAGGGTTAGGTTTTAGGGTTAGGTTTAGTGTTAGGGTTAGGTTTTGGGTTAGGTTTAGTGTTAGGTTTAGGGTTATGATATGGTTTAGGTTTAGGGTTATGGTTACGTTTAGGGTTAGTGTTAGAGTTTAGGGTGAAATTTAGTCTTAGGGTTATGATTAGGGTTAGGGTTAAGGTTAAAAGTTAGTGTTAGGGTTAGGGTTACGGTTAGGGTTAGGGTTATTGTTATGGGTTAGGATTAGGGTTAGGGTTAGGGTTAGGATTTAGGTTAGGGTTAGGTTTAGATTTTGGGTTAGGGTTTGTGTTAGGGTTAGGGTTTGGTTTTACAGTTTAGGGTTAGGGTTAGGGTAAGTGTTAGTGTTAGAGTTTAGGATTAGTGTTAGTGTTAGGGTAATGGTTAGGGTTAGGGTTAGGGTTAGGGTTAGGGTTAGGGTTAGCATTAGGTTTACGGTTAGGGATAGGTTTAGGGTTAGGGTTAGGGATTAGGGATAGGGTTAGCGTGAGTTTAGGGGTAGGGTTAGGGTTAGGGTTATGGATTAGGGTTAGGTTTACAGTTAGAGTTAGTTTTAGGCTCAGTTCTAGGATTAGGTTTAGGGATAGTTTTAGGGCTAGGGTTCGGTTTATTGATAGATTTAGGGTTAAGCATAGGGTTAGCATTAGGTTTATGGTTAGGGATAGTTTTAGGGCTAGGGTTCGGTTTATTGATAGGTTTAGGGTTAGGGATAGGGTGGGCATTAGGTTTACGGTTAGGGATAGTGTTAGGATTTGGGTTAGGGGTTAGGGTTAGGGGTAGGTGTTAGTGTTAGGTTTGGGTTTAGGATTAGGGTAAGGTTTAGAGTTAGGAGGTTAGGAGTAGAACTAGGGTTGTGTTACGATTAGGGTTAGGGTTTTGGAGTTAGTGTTTGGGTTATGGTTATACTTAGGGTTAGCGATTAGGGATAGGGTTTAGGTTTAGGGTTAGGTTTAGGCTTATGGTTAGGATTAGGGATTAGGGTTATGTTTAGAGTTAGGTTTAGGGTTATGAATTTGGGTTCGTGTTAGTTTTAGGGTTAAGGTTAGGCTTAGGGTTACGGTTAGGTTTATGGTTAGGTTTAGGGTTAGGTTTAGGGTTAAGTTTAGGATTAGGGTTCGTGTTAGGTTTAGGGTTAGGGTTTCGGGTTAGTGTTTGTGTTAGTGTTCGGGTTCGGGTTAGAATTAGGGTTAGGGTTAGAGTTAGATGGTTAGGATTAGAGCTAGGGTTAGGGTTAGGGTTACGGTGAGGTTTTGTGTTATGATTAGGGTTAGGGTTTTGGTGTGAGTGTTTGGGTTATGGTTATGGTTAGGGTTAGTGATTAGGGATAGGGTTGGGGTGCGTGTTAGGGTTACGGTTAGGGTTAGGGTTAGGGTTAAGGTTAGGTTTAGGGTTAGGTTTAGGTTTAGGGTTAGTGTGAGGTTTAGGGTTAGGGTTAGGGTTAGGTTTTGCGTAGGGGTTTGGGTTAGGGTAAGGGCTAGGGTTACGGTTAGAGGTTAGCTTTAGGGTTAGGGTTTCAATTACGGTTAGGTTTAGTGTTAGGGATAGTGTAAGGGTTAGGGTTCGAGTTAGAAGTTAGGGTTAGTGCTAGGGTTATTGTTATTGATAGGGTTAGCGTTTCCGTATGGCTTAGTTTTAGAGTGTTAGGGTTAGGGTTATGGTTAGGCTTTGTTTAGGGAGAGGTTTAGTGTTAGATGTTAGGGTTAGGTTTAAGGTTTAGGGTTAAGTGTTAAAGTTAGGGTTCGTGTTAGACTTTGGTTTAGGGTTATGGTTATAGGTAGGGAGGGTTAGTGTTAAGGTTATGTTTAGGGTTACGGTTAGTGTTCGGTTTAGGGTTAGGTTTAGGGTTAGGGTTAGGTTTAGGATAGGGATTAGAGGTAGGTTTTGGGTTAGCGTTAGGGTGAGGGTTATGGTTCGGGTTTAGGGTTAGCATTAGTGTTAGTGTTAGGGTTATGGTTAGGTTTAGGGTTTGGGTTAGGGTTAGGGGTTAGGTGTTAAGGATATGGTTAAGGTTATGTTTAGGGTTACGTTCAGTGTTGGTGTTACATTAAGGGTTACGGCTAGTTTTAGTGTTAGGGTTAGGATTAGGGTTAGGGATTACGGATAGGGTTAGTGTTAGGGTTAGGGGCTAGTTTTACATTTAGTGTTAGGGTTATGGTAAGGGTTAAGGTTAGGGTTATGGATTATTGTTAGTATTCGGCTTAGGGTTAAAACTAGGGTTACAGTTAGGGTTAGCGTTATGGTTAGGGATAAGGTTAGGTTTAGATTTAGGGTTCGGTTTAGGGTTAGGTTTATTGTTAGCGTTTAGAGTTAGAGATTAGGGTTATGGTTAGGGTTAGGGTTAGAGTTTAGAGCAAGGGTAAGGGTTACGGTTATGTTTAGGGTTAGGGTTAGATAAGGGTTAGGTTTAGGGTCAGGTTTAGGGATAGGGTTGGGGTTAGGGTTAAGGTTAAGGTTAGGGTTATGGTTAGTTTTAGGGTTAGGGTTAGTGTTGGGGTTAGGGTTAGGTTTTAGGGTTAGGTTTAGTGTTAGGGTTAGGTTTTGGGTTAGGTTTAGTGTTAGGTTTAGGGTTATGATATGGTTTAGGTTTAGGGTTATGGTTACGTTTAGGGTTAGTGTTAGAGTTTAGGGTGAAATTTAGTCTTAGGGTTATGATTAGGGTTAGGGTTAAGGTTAAAAGTTAGTGTTAGGGTTAGGGTTACGGTTAGGGTTAGGGTTATTGTTATGGGTTAGGATTAGGGTTAGGGTTAGGGTTAGGATTTAGGTTAGGGTTAGGTTTAGATTTTGGGTTAGGGTTTGTGTTAGGGTTAGGGTTTGGTTTTACAGTTTAGGGTTAGGGTTAGGGTAAGTGTTAGTGTTAGAGTTTAGGATTAGTGTTAGTGTTAGGGTAATGGTTAGGGTTAGGGTTAGGGTTAGGGTTAGGGTTAGGGTTAGCATTAGGTTTACGGTTAGGGATAGGGTTAGGGTTAGGGTTAGGGATTAGGGATAGGGTTAGCGTGAGTTTAGGGGTAGGGTTAGGGTTAGGGTTATGGATTAGGGTTAGGTTTACAGTTAGAGTTAGTTTTAGGCTCAGTTCTAGGATTAGGTTTAGGGATAGTTTTAGGGCTAGGGTTCGGTTTATTGATAGATTTAGGGTTAAGCATAGGGTTAGCATTAGGTTTATGGTTAGGGATAGTTTTAGGGCTAGGGTTCGGTTTATTGATAGGTTTAGGGTTAGGGATAGGGTGGGCATTAGGTTTACGGTTAGGGATAGTGTTAGGATTTGGGTTAGGGGTTAGGGTTAGGGGTAGGTGTTAGTGTTAGGTTTGGGTTTAGGATTAGGGTAAGGTTTAGAGTTAGGAGGTTAGGAGTAGAACTAGGGTTGTGTTACGATTAGGGTTAGGGTTTTGGAGTTAGTGTTTGGGTTATGGTTATACTTAGGGTTAGCGATTAGGGATAGGGTTTAGGTTTAGGGTTAGGTTTAGGCTTATCGTTAGGATTAGGGATTAGGGTTATGTTTAGAGTTAGGTTTAGGGTTATGAATTTGGGTTCGTGTTAGTTTTAGGGTTAAGGTTAGGCTTAGGGTTACGGTTAGGTTTATGGTTAGGTTTAGGGTTAGGTTTAGGGTTAAGTTTAGGATTAGGGTTCGTGTTAGGTTTAGGGTTAGGGTTTCGGGTTAGTGTTTGTGTTAGTGTTCGGGTTCGGGTTAGAATTAGGGTTAGGGTTAGAGTTAGATGGTTAGGATTAGAGCTAGGGTTAGGGTTAGGGTTACGGTGAGGTTTTGTGTTATGATTAGGGTTAGGGTTTTGGTGTGAGTGTTTGGGTTATGGTTATGGTTAGGGTTAGTGATTAGGGATAGGGTTGGGGTGCGTGTTAGGGTTACGGTTAGGGTTAGGGTTAGGGTTAAGGTTAGGTTTAGGGTTAGGTTTAGGTTTAGGGTTAGTGTGAGGTTTAGGGTTAGGGTTAGGGTTAGGTTTTGCGTAGGGGTTTGGGTTAGGGTAAGGGCTAGGGTTACGGTTAGAGGTTAGCTTTAGGGTTAGGGTTTCAATTACGGTTATGTTTAGTGTTAGGGATAGTGTAAGGGTTAGGGTTCGAGTTAGAAGTTAGGGTTAGTGCTAGGGTTATTGTTATTGATAGGGTTAGCGTTTCCGTATGGCTTAGTTTTAGAGTGTTAGGGTTAGGGTTATGGTTAGGCTTTGTTTAGGGAGAGGTTTAGTGTTAGATGTTAGGGTTAGGTTTAAGGTTTAGGGTTAAGTGTTAAAGTTAGGGTTCGTGTTAGACTTTGGTTTAGGGTTATGGTTATAGGTAGGGAGGGTTAGTGTTAAGGTTATGTTTAGGGTTACGTTTAGTGTTCGGGTTAGGGTTAGGTTTAGGGTTAGAGTTAGGTTTAGGATAGGGATTAGAGGTAGGTTTTGGGTTAGCGTTAGGGTGAGGGTTATGGTTAGGGTTTAGGGTTAGCATTAGTGTTAGTGTTAGGGTTATGGTGAGGTTTAGGGTTTGGGTTAGGGTTAGGGGTTAGGTGTTAAGGATATGGTTAAGGTTATGTTTAGGGTTACGTTTAGTGTTGGTGTTACATTTAGGGTTACGGCTAGTTTTAGTGTTAGGGTTAGGATTAGGGTTAGGGATTACGGATAGGGTTAGTGTTAGGGTTAGGGGCTAGTTTTACATTTAGTGTTAGGGTTATGGTAAGGGTTAAGGTTACGGTTATGGATTATTGTTAGTATTCGGCTTAGGTTTAAAACCAGGGTTACGGATAGGGTTAGCATTATGGTTAGGGTTAAGGTTAGGTTTAGGTTTATGGTTCGGTTTAGGATCAGGTTTATTTTTAGCGTTTAGAGTTAGAGATTAGGGTTAGAGTTACCGTTAGGGTTAGAGTTTATGGTAAAGGTAAAGTTTAGGGTTATGGTTAGGGTTAGGGTTAGATTAGGGTTAGGTTTAGGGTCAGGTTTAGGGATAGGGTTGGGGTTAGGGTTAAGGTTAAGGTTAGGGTTATGGTTAGTTTTAGAGTTAGGCTTAGTGTTAGGGTTAGGGTTTGGTTTTAGGATTAGGTTTAGTGTTAGGGTTAGATTTTGGGTTAGGTTTAGTGTTAGGTTTAGGTTTATGATATGGTTTAGGTTTAGGCGTAGGGTTACGTTTAGGGTTAGTGTTAGAGTTTAGGATGAGATTTAGTCTTAGGGTTATGTTTAGGGTTAGGGTTAAGGTTAGAAGTTAGTGTTAGGGTTAGGCTACGGTTAGGTTAGGGTTATTGTTATGGGTTAGGGTTAGGGTTAGGGTTAGGATTTAGGTTAGGGGTAGGTTTAGATTTTGGGTTAGGGTTTGTGTTAGGGTTAGGGTTTGGTTTTAAAGTTTAGGGTTAGGGTTAGGGTAAGTGTTAGTGTTAGAGTTTAGGATTAGTGTTAGTGTTAAGGTAATGGTTAGGGTTAGGGTTAGGGTTAGGTTTACGGTTACGTTTAAGGTTAGGGTTAGGGGCAGTTTAGGGTTAGGTTTAGGGGTTAGATGTTAGGTATAGTGTCAGGGTTAGGCTTCGGAAGACTGATAGGTTCAGGGTTACTATTAGGTTTAGGGTTAGGTTTAGGGTTCGGGTTTTGGTTAGGGTTATGGGTTAGGTGATAAGAATATGGTTATAGTTAGGGTTAGGTTTACAGTTATGTTTAGGGTTATGGTTAGGGTTAGTGTTATTGTTAGAGTTAGGCTTAGGGATTAGGGATAACGTTAGGGTCAGGCTTAGGGGTTAGTGTTACGGTTAGGTTAGGGATATTGTAAAGGTTAATGTTAGGGTTATGGACTAGGGTTACTGTTCTGGTTAGGGTTAGAGTTAGAAATTAGGGTTAGGGTTAGGCTTAGGTTTAGTGTTAGGCTCAGTATTATGATTAGGGTTAGGGATAGTTTAAGGTTTAGGGTTAGGTTTATTGTCTGGGTTAGATTTGGGGACAGGGTTAGCATTAGCTTTAGGTTTAATGATAGGTTTATGGTTAGGGTTAGGTGTTAGTGTTAGTCTTAGGGTTAGGGTTAGGGTTTCGGGTTAGGGTTAGTTTTAGCGTTAGTTTTAGGGCTAGGGTTAGGGTTAGGGTTAGTAGTTTAGGATTGATGTTAGGGTTAGGTTTAGCTTTAGGGTTTCGGGGTTAGTGTTTGGGTTAGGGTTAGGGTTAGGGTTAGGGATTAGGGATAGGGTTAGAGTGAGTTTAGGGTTAGGGTAAGGGTTAGGGTTATTGATTAGGGTTAGGTTTACAGTTAGAGTTAGTTTTAGGCTCATTTCTAGGATTAGGGTTAGGGATAGATTAGGGCTAGGGTTCGGTTTATTGTTAGGTTTAGGGTTAGGGATAGGGTTAGCATTAGGTTTACGGTTAGGGATAGGGTTAGGGTTAGGGTTAGGGATTAGGGTTAGGGGTAGGTGTTAGTGTTAGGGTTCGGTTTAATATTAGGGTTAGGGTTAGAGTTAGAAGGTTAGGATTAGAGCTAGGGTTGTGTTATGATTAGGGTTAGGGTTTTGGAGTTAGTGTTTGGGTTATGGTTATAGTTAGGGTTAGGGATTAGGGATAGGGTTTAGGTTTAGGGTTAGGTTTAGGCTTATGGTTAGGGTTAGGGATTAGGGTTAGGTTTAGAGTAAGGTTTAGGGTTATGAATTTCGGTTCGTGTTAGTTTTAGGGTTAAGGTTAGGCTTAGGGTTACGTTTAGGGTTATGATTAGGTTTAGGGTTAGGTTTAGGGTTAAGTTTAGGATTAGGGTTCGGGTTAGGTTTAGGGTTAGGGTTTCGGAGTTAGTGTTTGGGTTAGGGTTAGGGTTAGGTGTAGGGATTAGGGATAGGATTAGAGTTAGTTTTAGGGTTTGGTTTAGGGTTATGGTTATGGATTAGTGTTAAGTTTACAGTTAGAGTTAGCGTTAGGCTCAGTTCTAGGATTAGGTTTAGGGAAAGTTTTAGGACTAGGGTTTAGTTTATTGATAGGGTTAGGGTTAGGGATAGGGTTAGCATTAGGTTTACGGTTAGGGATAGGGTTAGGGTTAGGGTTAGGTCTTAGGGTTAGGGTTAGGTGTTAGTGTTAGGGTTAGGGTTAGGATTAGGGTTAGGGTCAGGGCTAGAAGGTTAGTATTAGAGCTAGGGTTAGGGTTAGGGTTACGGTGAGCTTTTGTGTTATGATTAGTGTTAGGGTTTTGGTGTTAGTGTTTGGGTTATGGTTATGGTTAGGGTTAGCGATTAGGGATAGGGTTACGGTGAGTGTTAGTGTTAGGGTTAGGGTTAGGGTTAGGGTTAATGTTAGGTTTAGGGTTAGGGTTAGTTTTAGGGTTAGTGTGAGGTTTAGGGTTAGGGTTAGGGGTAGGTTTTGCGTAGGGGTTTGGGTTAGAGTAAGGCTAGGGCTAGGGTTAGAGGTTAGCTTTAGGGTTAGGGTTTCAGTTAGGGTTAGTTTTAGTGTTAGGGATAGTGTAAGGGTTAGGGTTAGAGTTAGAAGTTAGGGTTAGGGCTAGGGTTAGTGTTATTGATAGGGGTAGAGTTTCCGTATGGGTTAGTTTTAGTGTTCGGGTTAGGGTTATGGTTAGGCTTTGTTTAGGGATAGGTTAAGTGTTAGATGTTAGGGTTAGGTTTAAGATTTAGTTTTAAGTGTTAAAGTTAAGGTTACTGTTAGACTTTGGTTTAGGGTTATGGTTATAGGTAGGGGGGGTTAGGGATAAGGGTTACGGTTAGGGTTAGCGTTTTGGTTAGGTTTAAGGTTAGGTTTAGGTTTATGGTTCGGTTTAGGGTTACATTTATTGTTAGCGTTTAGAGTTAGAGATTAGGGTTAGGTTTAGCGTTAGTGTTAAGAGTTTAGGGTAAGGGTAAGTTTTAGGGTTTATCGTTAGGGTTAGTGTTAGATTAGGGTTAGGTTTAGGGTCAGGTTTAGGGATAGAGTTTTGTTAGGGTTAAGGTTAAAGTTAGGTTTATGGTTAGTTTTAGGGTTAGGGTTAGTGTTAGGGTTAGGGTTAAGTTTTTGTGTTAGGTTTAGTGTTAGGGTCAGTTTTTGGGTTAGGTTTAGTGTTAGGTTTAGGGTTATGATATGGTTTAGGTTTAGGGTTAGCGTTACGTTTAGGGTTAGTGTTAGAGTTTAGGGTGAGATTTAGTCTTAGGGTTATGATTAGGGTTAAGGTTAAAGTTAGAAGTTAGTGTTAACGTTAGGGTTATGGTTAGGGTTAGAGTTATTGTTATGGGTTAGGGTTAGGGTTAGGGTTAGCATTTGGTTTCGGGTTAGGTTTAGATTTTGGGTTATGGTTTGTGATAGGGTTAGGGTTTGGTTTTACAGTTTAGGGTTAGGGTTAGGGTAAGTGTTAGGGTTAGAGTTTAGGATTAGTGTTAGTGTTAGGGTAATTGTTAGGGTTAGGGTTAGGGTTAGGGTTAGGGATTAGGGATAGGGTTAGAGTGAGTTTAGGGTTAGGGTAAGGGTTAGGGTTATTGATTAGGGTTAGGTTTACAGTTAGAGTTAGTTTTAGGCTCATTTCTAGGATTAGGGTTAGGGATAGATTAGGGCTAGGGTTCGGTTTATTGTTAGGTTTAGGGTTAGGGATAGGGTTAGCATTAGGTTTACGGTTAGGGATAGGGTTAGGGTTAGGGTTAGGGATTAGGGTTAGGGGTAGGTGTTAGTGTTAGGGTTCGGTTTAATATTAGGGTTAGGGTTAGAGTTAGAAGGTTAGGATTAGAGCTAGGGTTGTGTTATGATTAGGGTTAGGGTTTTGGAGTTAGTGTTTGGGTTATGGTTATAGTTAGGGTTAGGGATTAGGGATAGGGTTTAGGTTTAGGGTTAGGTTTAGGCTTATGGTTAGGGTTAGGGATTAGGGTTAGGTTTAGAGTAAGGTTTAGGGTTATGAATTTCGGTTCGTGTTAGTTTTAGGGTTAAGGTTAGGCTTAGGGTTACGTTTAGGGTTATGATTAGGTTTAGGGTTAGGTTTAGGGTTAAGTTTAGGATTAGGGTTCGGGTTAGGTTTAGGGTTAGGGTTTCGGAGTTAGTGTTTGGGTTAGGGTTAGGGTTAGGTGTAGGGATTAGGGATAGGGTTAGAGTTAGTTTTAGGGTTTGGTTTAGGGTTATGGTTATGGATTAGTGTTAAGTTTACAGTTAGAGTTAGCGTTAGGCTCAGTTCTAGGATTAGGTTTATGGAAAGTTTTAGGACTAGGGTTTAGTTTATTGATAGGGTTAGGGTTAGGGATAGGGTTAGCATTAGGTTTACGGTTAGGGATAGGGTTAGGGTTAGGGTTAGGTCTTAGGGTTAGGGTTAGGTGTTAGTGTTAGGGTTAGGGTTAGGATTAGGGTTATAGATTAGGGTTAGGTTTACAGTTAGAGTTAGTTTTAGTCTCAGATCTAGGATTAGGGTGAGGGATAGTTTTAGGTCTAGGGTTCGATTTATTTATAGGTTTAGGGTTAGGGATAGGGTTAGCATTAGATTTACGGTTAGGGATAGGGTTAGGGTTAGGGTTAGGTGTTAGGGTTAGGGTTAGGTGTTAGGGTTAGTGTTAGGATTAGGGTTAGGGTCAGGGCAAGAAGGTTAGGATTAGAGCTAGGTTTATGGTTAGGGTTACGGTGAGGTTTTGTGTTATGATTAGTGTTAGGGTTTTGGTGTTAGTGTTTGGGTTATGGTTATGGTTAGGGTTAGCGATTAGGGATAGTGTTAGGGTGAGTGTTAGGGTTACGGTAGGGTTAGGGTTAGGATTAAGGTTAGGTTTAGGGTTAGGGTTAGGTTTAGGGTTAGTGTGAGGTTTAGGGTTAGGGTTAGGGTTAGATTTTGCGTAGGGGTTTGGGTTAGGGTAAGGGCTAGGGTTAGGTTTAGAGGTTAGCTTTAGGGTTAGGGTTTCAGTTACGGTTAGGTTTAGTGTTAGGGATAGTGTAAGGGTTAGGGTTAGAGTTAGAAGTTAGGGTTAGGGCGAGGGTTAGTGTTATTGATAGGGTTAGGGTTTCGGTATGGTTTAGTTTTAGAGTGTTAGGGTTAGGCTTATGGTTAGGCTTTGTTTAGGGAGAGGTTTAGTGTTAGATGTTAGGGTTAGGTTTAAGGTTTAGGGTTAAGTGTTAAAGTTAGGGTTAGTGTTAGACTTTGGTTTAGGGTTATGGTTATAGGTAGGGAGGGTTAGTGTTAAGGTTATGTTTAGGGTTACGGTTAGTGTTCGGTTTAGGGTTAGGTTTAGGGTTAGGGTTAGGTTTAGGATAGGGATTAGTGGTAGGTTTTGGGTTAGCGTTAGGGTGAGGGTTATGGTTCGGGTTTAGGGTTAGCATTAGTGTTAGTGTTAGGGTTATGGTTAGGTTTAGGGTTTGGGTTAGGGTTAGGGGTTAGGTGTTAAGGATATGGTTAAGGTTATGTTTAGGGTTACGTTCAGTGTTGGTGTTACATTAAGGGTTACGGCTAGTTTTAGTGTTAGGGTTAGGATTAGGGTTAGGGATTACGGATAGGGTTAGTGTTAGGGTTAGGGGCTAGTTTTACATTTAGTGTTAGGGTTATGGTAAGGGTTAAGGTTAGGGTTATGGATTATTGTTAGTATTCGGCTTAGGGTTAAAACTAGGGTTACAGTTAGGGTTAGCGTTATGGTTAGGGATAAGGTTAGGTTTAGATTTAGGGTTCGGTTTAGGGTTAGGTTTATTGTTAGCGTTTAGAGTTAGAGATTAGGGTTATGGTTAGGGTTAGGGTTAGAGTTTGGAGCAAGGGTAAGAGTTACGGTTATGTTTAGGGTTAGGGTTAGATAAGGGTTAGGTTTAGGGTCAGGTTTAGGGATAGGGTTGGGGTTAGGGTTAAGGTTAAGGTTAGGGTTATGGTTAGTTTTAGGGTTAGGGTTAGTGTTGGGGTTAGGGTTAGGTTTTGGGTTAGGTTTAGTGTTAGGTTTAGGGTTATGATATGGTTTAGGTTTAGGGTTATGGTTACGTTTAGGGTTAGTGTTAGAGTTTAGGGTGAAATTTAGTCTTAGGGTTATGATTAGGGTTAGGGTTAAGGTTAAAAGTTAGTGTTAGGGTTAGGGTTACGGTTAGGGTTAGGGTTATTGTTATGGGTTAGGATTAGGGTTATGGTTAGGGTTAGGATTTAGGTTAGGGTTAGGTTTAGATTTTTCGTTAGGGTTTGTGTTAGGGTTAGGGTTTGGTTTTACAGTTTAGGGTTAGGGTTAGGGTAAGTGTTAGTGTTAGAGTTTAGGATTAGTGTTAGTGTTAGGGTAATGGTTAGGGTTAGGGTTAGGGTTAGGGTTAGGGTTAGGGTTAGCATTAGGTTTACGGTTAGGGATAGGGTTAGGGTTAGGGTTAGGGATTAGGGATAGGGTTAGCGTGAGTTTAGGGGTAGGGTTAGGGTTAGGGTTATGGATTAGGGTTAGGTTTACAGTTAGAGTTAGTTTTAGGCTCAGTTCTAGGATTAGGTTTAGGGATAGTTTTAGGGCTAGGGTTCGGTTTATTGATAGATTTAGGGTTAAGCATAGGGTTAGCATTAGGTTTATGGTTAGGGATAGTTTTAGGGCTAGGGTTCGGTTTATTGATAGGTTTAGGGTTAGGGATAGGGTGGGCATTAGGTTTACGGTTAGGGATAGTGTTAGGATTTGGGTTAGGGGTTAGGGTTAGGGGTAGGTGTTAGTGTTAGGTTTGGGTTTAGGATTAGGGTAAGGTTTAGAGTTAGGAGGTTAGGAGTAGAACTAGGGTTGTGTTACGATTAGGGTTAGGGTTTTGGAGTTAGTGTTTGGGTTATGGTTATACTTAGGGTTAGCGATTAGGGATAGGGTTTAGGTTTAGGGTTAGGTTTAGGCTTATCGTTAGGATTAGGGATTAGGGTTATGTTTAGAGTTAGGTTTAGGGTTATGAATTTGGGTTCGTGTTAGTTTTAGGGTTAAGGTTAGGCTTAGGGTTACGGTTAGGTTTATGGTTAGGTTTAGGGTTAGGTTTAGGGTTAAGTTTAGGATTAGGGTTCGTGTTAGGTTTAGGGTTAGGGTTTCGGGTTAGTGTTTGTGTTAGTGTTCGGGTTCGGGTTAGAATTAGGGTTAGGGTTAGAGTTAGATGGTTAGGATTAGAGCTAGGGTTAGGGTTAGGGTTACGGTGAGGTTTTGTGTTATGATTAGGGTTAGGGTTTTGGTGTGAGTGTTTGGGTTATGGTTATGGTTAGGGTTAGTGATTAGGGATAGGGTTGGGGTGCGTGTTAGGGTTACGGTTAGGGTTAGGGTTAGGGTTAAGGTTAGGTTTAGGGTTAGGTTTAGGTTTAGGGTTAGTGTGAGGTTTAGGGTTAGGGTTAGGGTTAGGTTTTGCGTAGGGGTTTGGGTTAGGGTAAGGGCTAGGGTTACGGTTAGAGGTTAGCTTTAGGGTTAGGGTTTCAATTACGGTTATGTTTAGTGTTAGGGATAGTGTAAGGGTTAGGGTTCGAGTTAGAAGTTAGGGTTAGTGCTAGGGTTATTGTTATTGATAGGGTTAGCGTTTCCGTATGGCTTAGTTTTAGAGTGTTAGGGTTAGGGTTATGGTTAGGCTTTGTTTAGGGAGAGGTTTAGTGTTAGATGTTAGGGTTAGGTTTAAGGTTTAGGGTTAAGTGTTAAAGTTAGGGTTCGTGTTAGACTTTGGTTTAGGGTTATGGTTATAGGTAGGGAGGGTTAGTGTTAAGGTTATGTTTAGGGTTACGGTTAGTGTTCGGGTTAGGGTTAGGTTTAGGGTTAGAGTTAGGTTTAGGATAGGGATTAGAGGTAGGTTTTGGGTTAGCGTTAGGGTGAGGGTTATGGTTAGGGTTTAGGGTTAGCATTAGTGTTAGTGTTAGGGTTATGGTGAGGTTTAGGGTTTGGGTTAGGGTTAGGGGTTAGGTGTTAAGGATATGGTTAAGGTTATGTTTAGGGTTACGTTTAGTGTTGGTGTTACATTTAGGGTTACGGCTAGTTTTAGTGTTAGGGTTAGGATTAGGGTTAGGGATTACGGATAGGGTTAGTGTTAGGGTTAGGGGCTAGTTTTACATTTAGTGTTAGGGTTATGGTAAGGGTTAAGGTTACGGTTATGGATTATTGTTAGTATTCGGCTTAGGGTTAAAACCAGGGTTACGGATAGGGTTAGCATTATGGTTAGGGTTAAGGTTAGGTTTAGGTTTATGGTTCGGTTTAGGATCAGGTTTATTTTTAGCGTTTAGAGTTAGAGATTAGGGTTAGAGTTACCGTTAGGGTTAGAGTTTATGGTAAAGGTAAAGTTTAGGGTTATGGTTAGGGTTAGGGTTAGATTAGGGTTAGGTTTAGGGTCAGGTTTAGGGATAGGGTTGGGGTTAGGGTTAAGGTTAAGGTTAGGGTTATGGTTAGTTTTAGAGTTAGGCTTAGTGTTAGGGTTAGGGTTAGGTTTTAGGATTAGGTTTAGTGTTAGGGTTAGATTTTGGGTTAGGTTTAGTGTTAGGTTTAGGGTTATGATATGGTTTAGGTTTAGGCGTAGGGTTACGTTTAGGGTTAGTGTTAGAGTTTAGGATGAGATTTAGTCTTAGGGTTATGTTTAGGGTTAGGGTTAAGGTTAGAAGTTAGTGTTAGGGTTAGGCTACGGTTAGGTTAGGGTTATTGTTATGGGTTAGGGTTAGGGTTAGGGTTAGGATTTAGGTTAGGTGTAGGTTTAGATTTTGGGTTAGGGTTTGTGTTAGGGTTAGGGTTTGGTTTTAAAGTTTAGGGTTAGGGTTAGGGTAAGTGTTAGTGTTAGAGTTTAGGATTAGTGTTAGTGTTAAGGTAATGGTTAGGGTTAGGGTTAGGGTTAGGTTTACGGTTACGTTTAAGGTTAGGGTTAGGGGCAGTTTAGGGTTAGGTTTAGGGGTTAGATGTTAGGTATAGTGTCAGGGTTAGGCTTCGGAAGACTGATAGGTTCAGGGTTACTATTAGGTTTAGGGTTAGGTTTAGGGTTCGGGTTTTGGTTAGGGTTATGGGTTAGGTGATAAGAATATGGTTATAGTTAGGGTTAGGTTTACAGTTATGTTTAGGGTTATGGTTAGGGTTAGTGTTATTGTTAGAGCTAGGCTTAGGGATTAGGGATAACGTTAGGGTCAGGCTTAGGGGTTAGTGTTACGGTTAGGTTAGGGATATTGTAAAGGTTAATGTTAGGGTTATGGACTAGGGTTACTGTTCTGGTTAGGGTTAGAGTTAGAAATTAGGGTTAGGGTTAGGCTTAGGTTTAGTGTTAGGCTCAGTATTATGATTAGGGTTAGGGATAGTTTAAGGTTTAGGGTTAGGTTTATTGTCTGGGTTAGATTTGGGGACAGGGTTAGCATTAGCTTTAGGTTTAATGATAGGTTTATGGTTAGGGTTAGGTGTTAGTGTTAGTCTTAGGGTTAGGGTTAGGGTTTCAGGTTAGGGTTAGTTTTAGCGTTAGTTTTAGGGCTAGGGTTAGGGTTAGGGTTAGTAGTTTAGGATTGATGTTAGGGTTAGGTTTAGCTTTAGGGTTTCGGGGTTAGTGTTTGGGTTAGGCTTAGGGTTAGGGTTAGGGATTAGGGATAGGGTTAGAGTGAGTTTAGGGTTAGGGTAAGGGTTAGGGTTATTGATTAGGGTTAGGTTTACAGTTAGAGTTAGTTTTAGGCTCATTTCTAGGATTAGGGTTAGGGATAGATTAGGGCTAGGGTTCGGTTTATTGTTAGGTTTAGGGTTAGGGATAGGGTTAGCATTAGGTTTACGGTTAGGGATAGGGTTAGGGTTAGGGTTAGGGATTAGGGTTAGGGGTAGGTGTTAGTGTTAGGGTTCGGTTTAATATTAGGGTTAGGGTTTGAGTTAGAAGGTTAGGATTAGAGCTAGGGTTGTGTTATGATTAGGGTTAGGGTTTTGGAGTTAGTGTTTGGGTTATGGTTATAGTTAGGGTTAGGGATTAGGGATAGGGTTTAGGTTTAGGGTTAGGTTTAGGCTTATGGTTAGGGTTAGGGATTAGGGTTAGGTTTAGAGTAAGGTTTAGGGTTATGAATTTCGGTTCGTGTTAGTTTTAGGGTTAAGGTTAGGCTTAGGGTTACGTTTAGGGTTATGATTAGGTTTAGGGTTAGGTTTAGGGTTAAGTTTAGGATTAGGGTTCGGGTTAGGTTTAGGGTTAGGGTTTCGGAGTTAGTGTTTGGGTTAGGGTTAGGGTTAGTTGTAGGGATTAGGGATAGGGTTAGAGTTAGTTTTAGGGTTTGGTTTAGGGTTATGGTTATGGATTAGTGTTAAGTTTACAGTTAGAGTTAGCGTTAGGCTCAGTTCTAGGATTAGGTTTAGGGAAAGTTTTAGGACTAGGGTTTAGTTTATTGATAGGGTTAGGGTTAGGGATAGGGTTAGCATTAGGTTTACGGTTAGGGATAGGGTTAGGGTTAGGGTTAGGTCTTAGGGTTAGGGTTAGGTGTTAGTGTTAGGGTTAGGGTTAGGATTAGGGTTAGGGTCAGGGCTAGAAGGTTAGTATTAGAGCTAGGGTTAGGGTTAGGGTTACGGTGAGCTTTTGTGTTATGATTAGTGTTAGGGTTTTGGTGTTAGTGTTTGGGTTATGGTTATGGTTAGGGTTAGCGATTAGGGATAGGGTTACGGTGAGTGTTAGTGTTAGGGTTAGGGTTAGGGTTAGGGTTAATGTTAGGTTTAGGGTTAGGGTTAGTTTTAGGGTTAGTGTGAGGTTTAGGGTTAGGGTTAGGGGTAGGTTTTGCGTAGGGGTTTGGGTTAGGGTAAGGCTAGGGCTAGGGTTAGAGGTTAGCTTTAGGGTTAGGGTTTCAGTTAGGGTTAGTTTTAGTGTTAGGGATAGTGTAAGGGTTAGGGTTAGAGTTAGAAGTTAGGGTTAGGGCTAGGGTTAGTGTTATTGATAGGGGTAGAGTTTCGGTATGGGTTAGTTTTAGTGTTCGGGTTAGGGTTATGGTTAGGCTTTGTTTAGGGATAGGTTAAGTGTTAGATGTTAGGGTTAGGTTTAAGATTTAGTTTTAAGTGTTAAAGTTAAGGTTACTGTTAGACTTTGGTTTAGGGTTATGGTTATAGGTAGGGGGGGTTAGGGATAAGGGTTACGGTTAGGGTTAGCGTTTTGGTTAGGTTTAAGGTTAGGTTTAGGTTTATGGTTCGGTTTAGGGTTACATTTATTGTTAGCGTTTAGAGTTAGAGATTAGGGTTAGGTTTAGCGTTAGTGTTAAGAGTTTAGGGTAAGGGTAAGTTTTAGGGTTTATCGTTAGGGTTAGGGTTAGATTAGGGTTAGGTTTAGGGTCAGGTTTAGGGATAGAGTTTTGTTAGGGTTAAGGTTAAAGTTAGGTTTATGGTTAGTTTTAGGGTTAGGGTTAGTGTTAGGGTTAGGGTTATGTTTTTGTGTTAGGTTTAGTGTTAGGGTTAGTTTTTGGGTTAGGTTTAGTGTTAGGTTTAGGGTTATGATATGGTTTAGGTTTAGGGTTAGCGTTACGTTTAGGGTTAGTGTTAGAGTTTAGGGTGAGATTTAGTCTTAGGGTTATGATTAGGGTTAAGGTTAAGGTTAGAAGTTAGTGTTAACGTTAGGGTTATGGTTAGGGTTAGAGTTATTGTTATGGGTTAGGGTTAGGGTTAGGGTTAGCATTTGGTTTCGGGTTAGGTTTAGATTTTGGGTTATGGTTTGTGATAGGGTTAGGGTTTGGTTTTACAGTTTAGGGTTAGGGTTAGGGTAAGTGTTAGGGTTAGAGTTTAGGATTAGTGTTAGTGTTAGGGTAATTGTTAGGGTTAGGGTTAGGGTTAGGGTTAGGGATTAGGGATAGGGTTAGAGTGAGTTTAGGGTTAGGGTAAGGGTTAGGGTTATTGATTAGGGTTAGGTTTACAGTTAGAGTTAGTTTTAGGCTCATTTCTAGGATTAGGGTTAGGGATAGATTAGGGCTAGGGTTCGGTTTATTGTTAGGTTTAGGGTTAGGGATAGGGTTAGCATTAGGTTTACGGTTAGGGATAGGGTTAGGGTTAGGGTTAGGGATTAGGGTTAGGGGTAGGTGTTAGTGTTAGGGTTCGGTTTAATATTAGGGTTAGGGTTAGAGTTAGAAGGTTAGGATTAGAGCTAGGGTTGTGTTATGATTAGGGTTAGGGTTTTGGAGTTAGTGTTTGGGTTATGGTTATAGTTAGGGTTAGGGATTAGGGATAGGGTTTAGGTTTAGGGTTAGGTTTAGGCTTATGGTTAGGGTTAGGGATTAGGGTTAGGTTTAGAGTAAGGTTTAGGGTTATGAATTTCGGTTCGTGTTAGTTTTAGGGTTAAGGTTAGGCTTAGGGTTACGTTTAGGGTTATGATTAGGTTTAGGGTTAGGTTTAGGGTTAAGTTTAGGATTAGGGTTCGGGTTAGGTTTAGGGTTAGGGTTTCGGAGTTAGTGTTTGGGTTAGGGTTAGGGTTAGTTGTAGGGATTAGGGATAGGGTTAGAGTTAGTTTTAGGGTTTGGTTTAGGGTTATGGTTATGGATTAGTGTTAAGTTTACAGTTAGAGTTAGCGTTAGGCTCAGTTCTAGGATTAGGTTTAGGGAAAGTTTTAGGACTAGGGTTTAGTTTATTGATAGGGTTAGGGTTAGGGATAGGGTTAGCATTAGGTTTACGGTTAGGGATAGGGTTAGGGTTAGGGTTAGGTCTTAGGGTTAGGGTTAGGTGTTAGTGTTAGGGTTAGGGTTAGGATTAGGGTTAGGGTCAGGGCTAGAAGGTTAGTATTAGAGCTAGGGTTAGGGTTAGGGTTACGGTGAGCTTTTGTGTTATGATTAGTGTTAGGGTTTTGGTGTTAGTGTTTGGGTTATGGTTATGGTTAGGGTTAGCGATTAGGGATAGGGTTACGGTGAGTGTTAGTGTTAGGGTTAGGGTTAGGGTTAGGGTTAATGTTAGGTTTAGGGTTAGGGTTAGTTTTAGGGTTAGTGTGAGGTTTAGGGTTAGGGTTAGGGGTAGGTTTTGCGTAGGGGTTTGGGTTAGGGTAAGGCTAGGGCTAGGGTTAGAGGTTAGCTTTAGGGTTAGGGTTTCAGTTAGGGTTAGTTTTAGTGTTAGGGATAGTGTAAGGGTTAGGGTTAGAGTTAGAAGTTAGGGTTAGGGCTAGGGTTAGTGTTATTGATAGGGGTAGAGTTTCGGTATGGGTTAGTTTTAGTGTTCGGGTTAGGGTTATGGTTAGGCTTTGTTTAGGGATAGGTTAAGTGTTAGATGTTAGGGTTAGGTTTAAGATTTAGTTTTAAGTGTTAAAGTTAAGGTTACTGTTAGACTTTGGTTTAGGGTTATGGTTATAGGTAGGGGGGGTTAGGGATAAGGGTTACGGTTAGGGTTAGCGTTTTGGTTAGGTTTAAGGTTAGGTTTAGGTTTATGGTTCGGTTTAGGGTTACATTTATTGTTAGCGTTTAGAGTTAGAGATTAGGGTTAGGTTTAGCGTTAGTGTTAAGAGTTTAGGGTAAGGGTAAGTTTTAGGGTTTATCGTTAGGGTTAGGGTTAGATTAGGGTTAGGTTTAGGGTCAGGTTTAGGGATAGAGTTTTGTTAGGGTTAAGGTTAAAGTTAGGTTTATGGTTAGTTTTAGGGTTAGGGTTAGTGTTAGGGTTAGGGTTATGTTTTTGTGTTAGGTTTAGTGTTAGGGTTAGTTTTTGGGTTAGGTTTAGTGTTAGGTTTAGGGTTATGATATGGTTTAGGTTTAGGGTTAGCGTTACGTTTAGGGTTAGTGTTAGAGTTTAGGGTGAGATTTAGTCTTAGGGTTATGATTAGGGTTAAGGTTAAGGTTAGAAGTTAGTGTTAACGTTAGGGTTATGGTTAGGGTTAGAGTTATTGTTATGGGTTAGGGTTAGGGTTAGGGTTAGCATTTGGTTTCGGGTTAGGTTTAGATTTTGGGTTATGGTTTGTGATAGGGTTAGGGTTTGGTTTTACAGTTTAGGGTTAGGGTTAGGGTAAGTGTTAGGGTTAGAGTTTAGGATTAGTGTTAGTGTTAGGGTAATTGTTAGGGTTAGGGTTAGGGTTAGGGTTAGGGATTAGGGATAGGGTTAGAGTGAGTTTAGGGTTAGGGTAAGGGTTAGGGTTATTGATTAGGGTTAGGTTTACAGTTAGAGTTAGTTTTAGGCTCATTTCTAGGATTAGGGTTAGGGATAGATTAGGGCTAGGGTTCGGTTTATTGTTAGGTTTAGGGTTAGGGATAGGGTTAGCATTAGGTTTACGGTTAGGGATAGGGTTAGGGTTAGGGTTAGGGATTAGGGTTAGGGGTAGGTGTTAGTGTTAGGGTTCGGTTTAATATTAGGGTTAGGGTTAGAGTGAGAAGGTTAGGATTAGAGCTAGGGTTGTGTTATGATTAGGGTTAGGGTTTTGGAGTTAGTGTTTGGGTTATGGTTATAGTTAGGGTTAGGGATTAGGGATAGGGTTTAGGTTTAGGGTTAGGTTTAGGCTTATGGTTAGGGTTAGGGATTAGGGTTAGGTTTAGAGTAAGGTTTAGGGTTATGAATTTCGGTTCGTGTTAGTTTTAGGGTTAAGGTTAGGCTTAGGGTTACGTTTAGGGTTATGATTAGGTTTAGGGTTAGGTTTAGGGTTAAGTTTAGGATTAGGGTTCGGGTTAGGTTTAGGGTTAGGGTTTCGGAGTTAGTGTTTGGGTTAGGGTTAGGGTTAGGTGTAGGGATTAGGGATAGGGTTAGAGTTAGTTTTAGGGTTTGGTTTAGGGTTATGGTTATGGATTAGTGTTAAGTTTACAGTTAGAGTTAGCGTTAGGCTCAGTTCTAGGATTAGGTTTAGGGAAAGTTTTAGGACTAGGGTTTAGTTTATTGATAGGGTTAGGGTTAGGGATAGGGTTAGCATTAGGTTTACGGTTTGGGATAGGGTTAGGGTTAGGGTTAGGTCTTAGGGTTAGGGTTAGGTGTTAGTGTTAGGGTTAGGGTTAGGATTAGGGTTAGGGTCAGGGCTAGAAGGTTAGTATTAGAGCTAGGGTTAGGGTTAGGGTTACGGTGAGCTTTTGTGTTATGATTAGTGTTAGGGTTTTGGTGTTAGTGTTTGGGTTATGGTTATGGTTAGGGTTAGCGATTAGGGATAGGGTTACGGTGAGTGTTAGTGTTAGGGTTAGGGTTAGGGTTAGGGTTAATGTTAGGTTTAGGGTTAGGGTTAGTTTTAGGGTTAGTGTGAGGTTTAGGGTTAGGGTTAGGGGTAGGTTTTGCGTAGGGGTTTGGGTTAGGGTAAGGCTAGGGCTAGGGTTAGAGGTTAGCTTTAGGGTTAGGGTTTCAGTTAGGGTTAGTTTTAGTGTTAGGGATAGTGTAAGGGTTAGGGTTAGAGTTAGAAGTTAGGGTTAGGGCTAGGGTTAGTGTTATTGATAGGGGTAGAGTTTCGGTATGGGTTAGTTTTAGTGTTCGGGTTAGGGTTATGGTTAGGCTTTGTTTAGGGATAGGTTAAGTGTTAGATGTTAGGGTTAGGTTTAAGATTTAGTTTTAAGTGTTAAAGTTAAGGTTACTGTTAGACTTTGGTTTAGGGTTATGGTTATAGGTAGGGGGGGTTAGGGATAAGGGTTACGGTTAGGGTTAGCGTTTTGGTTAGGTTTAAGGTTAGGTTTAGGTTTATGGTTCGGTTTAGGGTTACATTTATTGTTAGCGTTTAGAGTTAGAGATTAGGGTTAGGTTTAGCGTTAGTGTTAAGAGTTTAGGGTAAGGGTAAGTTTTAGGGTTTATCGTTAGGGTTAGGGTTAGATTAGGGTTAGGTTTAGGGTCAGGTTTAGGGATAGAGTTTTGTTAGGGTTAAGGTTAAAGTTAGGTTTATGGTTAGTTTTAGGGTTAGGGTTAGTGTTAGGGTTAGGGTTATGTTTTTGTGTTAGGTTTAGTGTTAGGGTTAGTTTTGGGTTAGGTTTAGTGTTAGGTTTAGGGTTATGATATGGTTTAGGTTTAGGGTTAGCGTTACGTTTAGGGTTAGTGTTAGAGTTTAGGGTGAGATTTAGTCTTAGGGTTATGATTAGGGTTAAGGTTAAGGTTAGAAGTTAGTGTTAACGTTAGGGTTATGGTTAGGGTTAGAGTTATTGTTATGGGTTAGGGTTAGGGTTAGGGTTAGCATTTGGTTTCGGGTTAGGTTTAGATTTTGGGTTATGGTTTGTGATAGGGTTAGGTTTGGTTTTACAGTTTAGGGTTAGGGTTAGGGTAAGTGTTAGGGTTAGAGTTTAGGATTAGTGTTAGTGTTAGGGTAATTGTTAGGGTTAGGGTTAGGGTTAGGGTTAGGGATTAGGGATAGGGTTAGAGTGAGTTTAGGGTTAGGGTAAGGGTTAGGGTTATTGATTAGGGTTAGGTTTACAGTTAGAGTTAGTTTTAGGCTCATTTCTAGGATTAGGGTTAGGGATAGATTAGGGCTAGGGTTCGGTTTATTGTTAGGTTTAGGGTTAGGGATAGGGTTAGCATTAGGTTTACGGTTAGGGATAGGGTTAGGGTTAGGGTTAGGGATTAGGGTTAGGGGTAGGTGTTAGTGTTAGGGTTCGGTTTAATATTAGGGTTAGGGTTAGAGTGAGAAGGTTAGGATTAGAGCTAGGGTTGTGTTATGATTAGGGTTAGGGTTTTGGAGTTAGTGTTTGGGTTATGGTTATAGTTAGGGTTAGGGATTAGGGATAGGGTTTAGGTTTAGGGTTAGGTTTAGGCTTATGGTTAGGGTTAGGGATTAGGGTTAGGTTTAGAGTAAGGTTTAGGGTTATGAATTTCGGTTCGTGTTAGTTTTAGGGTTAAGGTTAGGCTTAGGGTTACGTTTAGGGTTATGATTAGGTTTAGGGTTAGGTTTAGGGTTAAGTTTAGGATTAGGGTTCGGGTTAGGTTTAGGGTTAGGGTTTCGGAGTTAGTGTTTGGGTTAGGGTTAGGGTTAGGTGTAGGGATTAGGGATAGGGTTAGAGTTAGTTTTAGGGTTTGGTTTAGGGTTATGGTTATGGATTAGTGTTAAGTTTACAGTTAGAGTTAGCGTTAGGCTCAGTTCTAGGATTAGGTTTAGGGAAAGTTTTAGGACTAGGGTTTAGTTTATTGATAGGGTTAGGGTTAGGGATAGGGTTAGCATTAGGTTTACGGTTTGGGATAGGGTTAGGGTTAGGGTTAGGTCTTAGGGTTAGGGTTAGGTGTTAGTGTTAGGGTTAGGGTTAGGATTAGGGTTAGGGTCAGGGCTAGAAGGTTAGTATTAGAGCTAGGGTTAGGGTTAGGGTTACGGTGAGCTTTTGTGTTATGATTAGTGTTAGGGTTTTGGTGTTAGTGTTTGGGTTATGGTTATGGTTAGGGTTAGCGATTAGGGATAGGGTTACGGTGAGTGTTAGTGTTAGGGTTAGGGTTAGGGTTAGGGTTAATGTTAGGTTTAGGGTTAGGGTTAGTTTTAGGGTTAGTGTGAGGTTTAGGGTTAGGGTTAGGGGTAGGTTTTGCGTAGGGGTTTGGGTTAGGGTAAGGCTAGGGCTAGGGTTAGAGGTTAGCTTTAGGGTTAGGGTTTCAGTTAGGGTTAGTTTTAGTGTTAGGGATAGTGTAAGGGTTAGGGTTAGAGTTAGAAGTTAGGGTTAGGGCTAGGGTTAGTGTTATTGATAGGGGTAGAGTTTCGGTATGGGTTAGTTTTAGTGTTCGGGTTAGGGTTATGGTTAGGCTTTGTTTAGGGATAGGTTAAGTGTTAGATGTTAGGGTTAGGTTTAAGATTTAGTTTTAAGTGTTAAAGTTAAGGTTACTGTTAGACTTTGGTTTAGGGTTATGGTTATAGGTAGGGGGGGTTAGGGATAAGGGTTACGGTTAGGGTTAGCGTTTTGGTTAGGTTTAAGGTTAGGTTTAGGTTTATGGTTCGGTTTAGGGTTACATTTATTGTTAGCGTTTAGAGTTAGAGATTAGGGTTAGGTTTAGCGTTAGTGTTAAGAGTTTAGGGTAAGGGTAAGTTTTAGGGTTTATCGTTAGGGTTAGGGTTAGATTAGGGTTAGGTTTAGGGTCAGGTTTAGGGATAGAGTTTTGTTAGGGTTAAGGTTAAAGTTAGGTTTATGGTTAGTTTTAGGGTTAGGGTTAGTGTTAGGGTTAGGGTTATGTTTTTGTGTTAGGTTTAGTGTTAGGGTTAGTTTTTGGGTTAGGTTTAGTGTTAGGTTTAGGGTTATGATATGGTTTAGGTTTAGGGTTAGCGTTACGTTTAGGGTTAGTGTTAGAGTTTAGGGTGAGATTTAGTCTTAGGGTTATGATTAGGGTTAAGGTTAAGGTTAGAAGTTAGTGTTAACGTTAGGGTTATGGTTAGGGTTAGAGTTATTGTTATGGGTTAGGGTTAGGGTTAGGGTTAGCATTTGGTTTCGGGTTAGGTTTAGATTTTGGGTTATGGTTTGTGATAGGGTTAGGGTTTGGTTTTACAGTTTAGGGTTAGGGTTAGGGTAAGTGTTAGGGTTAGAGTTTAGGATTAGTGTTAGTGTTAGGGTAATTGTTAGGGTTAGGGTTAGGGTTAGGGTTAGGGATTAGGGATAGGGTTAGAGTGAGTTTAGGGTTAGGGTAAGGGTTAGGGTTATTGATTAGGGTTAGGTTTACAGTTAGAGTTAGTTTTAGGCTCATTTCTAGGATTAGGGTTAGGGATAGATTAGGGCTAGGGTTCGGTTTATTGTTAGGTTTAGGGTTAGGGATAGGGTTAGCATTAGGTTTACGGTTAGGGATAGGGTTAGGGTTAGGGTTAGGGATTAGGGTTAGGGGTAGGTGTTAGTGTTAGGGTTCGGTTTAATATTAGGGTTAGGGTTAGAGTGAGAAGGTTAGGATTAGAGCTAGGGTTGTGTTATGATTAGGGTTAGGGTTTTGGAGTTAGTGTTTGGGTTATGGTTATAGTTAGGGTTAGGGATTAGGGATAGGGTTTAGGTTTAGGGTTAGGTTTAGGCTTATGGTTAGGGTTAGGGATTAGGGTTAGGTTTAGAGTAAGGTTTAGGGTTATGAATTTCGGTTCGTGTTAGTTTTAGGGTTAAGGTTAGGCTTAGGGTTACGTTTAGGGTTATGATTAGGTTTAGGGTTAGGTTTAGGGTTAAGTTTAGGATTAGGGTTCGGGTTAGGTTTAGGGTTAGGGTTTCGGAGTTAGTGTTTGGGTTAGGGTTAGGGTTAGGTGTAGGGATTAGGGATAGGGTTAGAGTTAGTTTTAGGGTTTGGTTTAGGGTTATGGTTATGGATTAGTGTTAAGTTTACAGTTAGAGTTAGCGTTAGGCTCAGTTCTAGGATTAGGTTTAGGGAAAGTTTTAGGACTAGGGTTTAGTTTATTGATAGGGTTAGGGTTAGGGATAGGGTTAGCATTAGGTTTACGGTTTGGGATAGGGTTAGGGTTAGGGTTAGGTCTTAGGGTTAGGGTTAGGTGTTAGTGTTAGGGTTAGGGTTAGGATTAGGGTTAGGGTCAGGGCTAGAAGGTTAGTATTAGAGCTAGGGTTAGGGTTAGGGTTACGGTGAGCTTTTGTGTTATGATTAGTGTTAGGGTTTTGGTGTTAGTGTTTGGGTTATGGTTATGGTTAGGGTTAGCGATTAGGGATAGGGTTACGGTGAGTGTTAGTGTTAGGGTTAGGGTTAGGGTTAGGGTTAATGTTAGGTTTAGGGTTAGGGTTAGTTTTAGGGTTAGTGTGAGGTTTAGGGTTAGGGTTAGGGGTAGGTTTTGCGTAGGGGTTTGGGTTAGGGTAAGGCTAGGGCTAGGGTTAGAGGTTAGCTTTAGGGTTAGGGTTTCAGTTAGGGTTAGTTTTAGTGTTAGGGATAGTGTAAGGGTTAGGGTTAGAGTTAGAAGTTAGGGTTAGGGCTAGGGTTAGTGTTATTGATAGGGGTAGAGTTTCGGTATGGGTTAGTTTTAGTGTTCGGGTTAGGGTTATGGTTAGGCTTTGTTTAGGGATAGGTTAAGTGTTAGATGTTAGGGTTAGGTTTAAGATTTAGTTTTAAGTGTTAAAGTTAAGGTTACTGTTAGACTTTGGTTTAGGGTTATGGTTATAGGTAGGGGGGTTAGGGATAAGGGTTACGGTTAGGGTTAGCGTTTTGGTTAGGTTTAAGGTTAGGTTTAGGTTTATGGTTCGGTTTAGGGTTACATTTATTGTTAGCGTTTAGAGTTAGAGATTAGGGTTAGGTTTAGCGTTAGTGTTAAGAGTTTAGGGTAAGGGTAAGTTTTAGGGTTTATCGTTAGGGTTAGGGTTAGATTAGGGTTAGGTTTAGGGTCAGGTTTAGGGATAGAGTTTTGTTAGGGTTAAGGTTAAAGTTAGGTTTATGGTTAGTTTTAGGGTTAGGGTTAGTGTTAGGGTTAGGGTTATGTTTTTGTGTTAGGTTTAGTGTTAGGGTTAGTTTTTGGGTTAGGTTTAGTGTTAGGTTTAGGGTTATGATATGGTTTAGGTTTAGGGTTAGCGTTACGTTTAGGGTTAGTGTTAGAGTTTAGGGTGAGATTTAGTCTTAGGGTTATGATTAGGGTTAAGGTTAAGGTTAGAAGTTAGTGTTAACGTTAGGGTTATGGTTAGGGTTAGAGTTATTGTTATGGGTTAGGGTTAGGGTTAGGGTTAGCATTTGGTTTCGGGTTAGGTTTAGATTTTGGGTTATGGTTTGTGATAGGGTTAGGGTTTGGTTTTACAGTTTAGGGTTAGGGTTAGGGTAAGTGTTAGGGTTAGAGTTTAGGATTAGTGTTAGTGTTAGGGTAATTGTTAGGGTTAGGGTTAGGGTTAGGGTTAGGGATTAGGGATAGGGTTAGAGTGAGTTTAGGGTTAGGGTAAGGGTTAGGGTTATTGATTAGGGTTAGGTTTACAGTTAGAGTTAGTTTTAGGCTCATTTCTAGGATTAGGGTTAGGGATAGATTAGGGCTAGGGTTCGGTTTATTGTTAGGTTTAGGGTTAGGGATAGGGTTAGCATTAGGTTTACGGTTAGGGATAGGGTTAGGGTTAGGGTTAGGGATTAGGGTTAGGGGTAGGTGTTAGTGTTAGGGTTCGGTTTAATATTAGGGTTAGGGTTAGAGTGAGAAGGTTAGGATTAGAGCTAGGGTTGTGTTATGATTAGGGTTAGGGTTTTGGAGTTAGTGTTTGGGTTATGGTTATAGTTAGGGTTAGGGATTAGGGATAGGGTTTAGGTTTAGGGTTAGGTTTAGGCTTATGGTTAGGGTTAGGGATTAGGGTTAGGTTTAGAGTAAGGTTTAGGGTTATGAATTTCGGTTCGTGTTAGTTTTAGGGTTAAGGTTAGGCTTAGGGTTACGTTTAGGGTTATGATTAGGTTTAGGGTTAGGTTTAGGGTTAAGTTTAGGATTAGGGTTCGGGTTAGGTTTAGGGTTAGGGTTTCGGAGTTAGTGTTTGGGTTAGGGTTAGGGTTAGGTGTAGGGATTAGGGATAGGGTTAGAGTTAGTTTTAGGGTTTGGTTTAGGGTTATGGTTATGGATTAGTGTTAAGTTTACAGTTAGAGTTAGCGTTAGGCTCAGTTCTAGGATTAGGTTTAGGGAAAGTTTTAGGACTAGGGTTTAGTTTATTGATAGGGTTAGGGTTAGGGATAGGGTTAGCATTAGGTTTACGGTTTGGGATAGGGTTAGGGTTAGGGTTAGGTCTTAGGGTTAGGGTTAGGTGTTAGTGTTAGGGTTAGGGTTAGGATTAGGGTTAGGGTCAGGGCTAGAAGGTTAGTATTAGAGCTAGGGTTAGGGTTAGGGTTACGGTGAGCTTTTGTGTTATGATTAGTGTTAGGGTTTTGGTGTTAGTGTTTGGGTTATGGTTATGGTTAGGGTTAGCGATTAGGGATAGGGTTACGGTGAGTGTTAGTGTTAGGGTTAGGGTTAGGGTTAGGGTTAATGTTAGGTTTAGGGTTAGGGTTAGTTTTAGGGTTAGTGTGAGGTTTAGGGTTAGGGTTAGGGGTAGGTTTTGCGTAGGGGTTTGGGTTAGGGTAAGGCTAGGGCTAGGGTTAGAGGTTAGCTTTAGGGTTAGGGTTTCAGTTAGGGTTAGTTTTAGTGTTAGGGATAGTGTAAGGGTTAGGGTTAGAGTTAGAAGTTAGGGTTAGGGCTAGGGTTAGTGTTATTGATAGGGGTAGAGTTTCGGTATGGGTTAGTTTTAGTGTTCGGGTTAGGGTTATGGTTAGGCTTTGTTTAGGGATAGGTTAAGTGTTAGATGTTAGGGTTAGGTTTAAGATTTAGTTTTAAGTGTTAAAGTTAAGGTTACTGTTAGACTTTGGTTTAGGGTTATGGTTATAGGTAGGGGGGGTTAGGGATAAGGGTTACGGTTAGGGTTAGCGTTTTGGTTAGGTTTAAGGTTAGGTTTAGGTTTATGGTTCGGTTTAGGGTTACATTTATTGTTAGCGTTTAGAGTTAGAGATTAGGGTTAGGTTTAGCGTTAGTGTTAAGAGTTTAGGGTAAGGGTAAGTTTTAGGGTTTATCGTTAGGGTTAGGGTTAGATTAGGGTTAGGTTTAGGGTCAGGTTTAGGGATAGAGTTTTGTTAGGGTTAAGGTTAAAGTTAGGTTTATGGTTAGTTTTAGGGTTAGGGTTAGTGTTAGGGTTAGGGTTATGTTTTTGTGTTAGGTTTAGTGTTAGGGTTAGTTTTTGGGTTAGGTTTAGTGTTAGGTTTAGGGTTATGATATGGTTTAGGTTTAGGGTTAGCGTTACGTTTAGGGTTAGTGTTAGAGTTTAGGGTGAGATTTAGTCTTAGGGTTATGATTAGGGTTAAGGTTAAGGTTAGAAGTTAGTGTTAACGTTAGGGTTATGGTTAGGGTTAGAGTTATTGTTATGGGTTAGGGTTAGGGTTAGGGTTAGCATTTGGTTTCGGGTTAGGTTTAGATTTTGGGTTATGGTTTGTGATAGGGTTAGGGTTTGGTTTTACAGTTTAGGGTTAGGGTTAGGGTAAGTGTTAGGGTTAGAGTTTAGGATTAGTGTTAGTGTTAGGGTAATTGTTAGGGTTAGGGTTAGGGTTAGGGTTAGGGATTAGGGATAGGGTTAGAGTGAGTTTAGGGTTAGGGTAAGGGTTAGGGTTATTGATTAGGGTTAGGTTTACAGTTAGAGTTAGTTTTAGGCTCATTTCTAGGATTAGGGTTAGGGATAGATTAGGGCTAGGGTTCGGTTTATTGTTAGGTTTAGGGTTAGGGATAGGGTTAGCATTAGGTTTACGGTTAGGGATAGGGTTAGGGTTAGGGTTAGGGATTAGGGTTAGGGTAGGTGTTAGTGTTAGGGTTCGGTTTAATATTAGGGTTAGGGTTAGAGTTAGAAGGTTAGGATTAGAGCTAGGGTTGTGTTATGATTAGGGTTAGGGTTTTGGAGTTAGTGTTTGGGTTATGGTTATAGTTAGGGTTAGGGATTAGGGATAGGGTTTAGGTTTAGGGTTGGTTTAGGCTTATGGTTAGGGTTAGGGATTAGGGTTAGGCTTAGAGTAAGGTTTAGGGTTATGAATTTCGGTTCGTGTTAGTTTTAGGGTTAAGGTTAGGCTTAGGGTTACGTTTAGGGTTATGATTAGGTTTAGGGTTAGGTTTAGGGTTAAGTTTAGGATTAGGGTTCGGGTTAGGTTTAGGGTTAGGGTTTCGGAGTTAGTGTTTGGGTTAGGGTTAGGGTTAGGTGTAGGGATTAGGGATAGGTTAGAGTTAGTTTTAGGGTTTGGTTTAGGGTTATGGTTATGGATTAGTGTTAAGTTTACAGTTAGAGTTAGCGTTAGGCTCAGTTCTAGGATTAGGTTTAGGGAAAGTTTTAGGACTAGGGTTTAGTTTATTGATAGGGTTAGGGTTAGGGATAGGGTTAGCATTAGGTTTACGGTTTGGGATAGGGTTAGGGTTAGGGTTAGGTCTTAGGGTTAGGGTTAGGTGTTAGTGTTAGGGTTAGGGTTAGGATTAGGGTTAGGGTCAGGGCTAGAAGGTTAGTATTAGAGCTAGGGTTAGGGTTAGGGTTACGGTGAGCTTTTGTGTTATGATTAGTGTTAGGGTTTTGGTGTTAGTGTTTGGGTTATGGTTATGGTTAGGGTTAGCGATTAGGGATAGGGTTACGGTGAGTGTTAGTGTTAGGGTTAGGGTTAGGGTTAGGGTTAATGTTAGGTTTAGGGTTAGGGTTAGTTTTAGGGTTAGTGTGAGGTTTAGGGTTAGGGTTAGGGGTAGGTTTTGCGTAGGGGTTTGGGTTAGGGTAAGGCTAGGGCTAGGGTTAGAGGTTAGCTTTAGGGTTAGGGTTTCAGTTAGGGTTAGTTTTAGTGTTAGGGATAGTGTAAGGGTTAGGGTTAGAGTTAGAAGTTAGGGTTAGGGCTAGGGTTAGTGTTATTGATAGGGGTAGAGTTTCGGTATGGGTTAGTTTTAGTGTTCGGGTTAGGGTTATGGTTAGGCTTTGTTTAGGGATAGGTTAAGTGTTAGATGTTAGGGTTAGGTTTAAGATTTAGTTTTAAGTGTTAAAGTTAAGGTTACTGTTAGACTTTGGTTTAGGGTTATGGTTATAGG